>NC_134353.1:621567154-621911990 GCF_048569485.1 Anomaloglossus baeobatrachus
CTGGTATTAAAATTGGGGGGACCGCACGCCGTTTTTTTTAATTATTTATTTATTTATTTTACTGCACAGTATAGACACGCCCACCGGCTGTTGTGATTGGGTGCAGTGAGACACCTGTCACTCAGCGTGGGGGCGTGTCTCACTGCAACCAATCATAGGCGTCTGTGGGCGGGGAAAGCAGGGAATAGGAGATGCCTGTGTGCAGAGCACAGCGCGCCCGCCGGTATAAAGGCTCAGTCACGCTGTGCGGGCCGGCCAATCACTGCAATTCCACAACTAACAGGGCTGTGGCATTGCAGTGGTCTGCCAGCCAATCCCTGCATGAGGGCTGGCTCTCAAAAGAGCGCCAACATGCAGGGATGAAGACCACAAGTACAGCACGAGTATCGCGAAATTACTCGGTACCCGCCGAGTAGCCCGAGTACAGTGATACTCGTGCGAGTACCGAGTAGTAACAAGCATACTCGCTCATCACTATTCACTAACGATATAGCAGTGTGAAAAGCCCCCTCTAGGCAGTAGCTATAGCCATTGAGCAACTGTCGGTAATGAAAAGCATAGGAAGATTTGGTAATCTTGACCTCTGTATTGCAGTAGAGAATCCAGAAGTAAATTATTCAGCTACAAGAATTGATGGAGGGATGGATGGATGGATGGAGAGAGGGATGGATAAGGGATAGAGGGATGGATGGAGGGATGGAGGGAGGGATATAGGATGGGATGAAGGGATTGAGAGATGGAGGGAAGGATGAGGGAGGAATGGAGGGAGGGAGGGATTGAGGGATGGATGGATGGAGGGATGGATGGAGGGATGGATGACTGGATGGAGGGGTGGATGGAGGGATGGATGGATGAATAGAGGGATGGATGGAGGGATAGAGGGATGGATGGAGGGATGGAGGGAGGGATGAATGGATGGAGAGATGGAGGGAGGGATGGAGGGAATGATGGAGGGAGGGATGAATGAATGGAGGGAGGGGTGGAGGGATGGATGGAAGGATGGAAGGATGGATGGATGGGAGAGCAAACACTGGCACTACCGCACTCACCACCGCACACACGCAGGCACTACCGCCCTAATCATCACCACACACGCAGGCATTACCTCAGTGACATCCCCGCTGACAGCGCGGCTCACTTCAGTTGCTGTGTTGATCTGACACAGAGCACTCGTGTTCTACGGTGCTCCTGTCAGCTTCATGTAGCAGAGATGGATGCGTTGCGGGACCTCTGTGGATTACGTCGGACCTAGAAGGGTTATTTGGGGATTTTAATAAAATGGTGAAAAAGGGTGTTTTTTTGTCTTTTATTCCAAATAAAGGATTTTTCATTGTGTGTGTTTATTTACTTTTACATACACGTTAATCATGGAAGGTATCTCGGTGAGACGCCTGCCATGATTAACCCCTTATTACCCCGATTGCCACCGCACCAGGGCAATTCGGGATGAGCCTTGTAGAGTCCCAGGACTGTCACATCTAATGGCTGCAGCAATTCCGGGCGGCTGCTGTCTGATATTGCTAGGGTTGTGGGCTCCCCATAATGTGGCACTCCCCATCCTGACAATACCAGCCTCCAGCCATCTGGCTTTATCTTGGCTGGTATCAAAATTGGGGGGAACCGCAGTTTTTTTATTTTTTTTTTCTATTTATTTATTTATTTTACTATAGACCCGCCCGCCGGTGGCTGTGATTGGTTACACTGTCACTCATCGTGGGGGCGTGTCTCACTGCAACTAATCATGGGCGTCGGTGGGCGGTGAAAGCAGGGAATACCAGATTGAATAATGAGCGGCAGCCATTTTGAAAAGAGGAAAAGCCGCTGGTGCTTTGTGACAGCTGTGCAGCGCCGCGCCCATGATTGGTGAGTGGGAAAGAGAGAGGGATTGTGCTGGGGATGCAGGACGCATGCAGATACGCAACGTGCACACATAGCCTTACTGTGAAAAGCCACGCTTTTGGTGATCGAACCGTTATCGAATGGTAACTCGAAGGGCCAAACTTGAAGCAAATCGTTCGAGTTCGTCGAACGAATCAAACACCAGCCAAAATCACTCGAATTTGAAATTGGCGAATGGTTCGAATCGAACATCGCTCAACTCTACCTACTGTCCTGTTCCTTGGATGCTAGAGATTTTTCTCTTTTCTTCTGCAAGACTCCGACTTGAACCTGATTTGTTTTATTTAATTTTTACTGCGTATACAATTGAATGCACATTTCCGAAGCAATGATTGTTTCTTAGTGATGAGCAAGCGTGCTATTATACTTTTCCTTTGTTCCACTCCTGGCTTTCAAATACTAAGGTAAAAAACTCACCAAATACTCAACATGTGCACATGGCTTTGGAATAACTTTCCTCAAACCCATTTTAGGTCAGATGCAAATGTTGAGTATTTGATCAGTATTTTACCTCAGTATTTGTAGCCACGATCAGGAGTATAAGAGTCAGAGGAAAGTATAATAGAAACACTGGCACCACGTCACTATTTTTTACACACTCCTGGTTTTAACTTACATATACTGAGGTAAAAATAACTCACCAAATATTCAACGTGTGCACATGGCTTAAAATGGATTTCTTATATTTCTGGGTTCTTCAAAGTTAAGAGATTTCTCAGTTTTCTCTAAAAAAATATATTGAAAGTAGTAATAGCAAATTAAAATATGACTTCTGGTATATTACCTTTATAATATGGGCATCACAGACTTGGCCCTATCTTGGATCTCCTCATATCTAACCGACCGAACTTTCAGCGTCTCCCATTCTCACACCACTTCCTCATCTCGCCCCCTATCTGTCGGTGTCCCCCAAGGCTCAGTTCTTGGACCCCTGCTGTTCTCCATCTACACCTTCGACCTGGGACAGCTCATAGAGTCCCACGGCTTCCAGTATCATCTCTACGCCGATGACACACAGATCTACCTCTCTGGACCTGACATTACCTCTCTACTAACCAAAATTCCACAATGTCTGTCTGCTATTTCATCCTTCTTCTCTGCGCGATTCCTAAAGCTTAACATGGACAAAACAGAGTTCATTGTCTTTCCTCCTCCTCACTCATCTCCTCCAACAAGCCTTTCCATCAAACTTGATGGTTGCTCACTCACCCCAGTCTCACAAGCTCGTTGCCTTGGAGTACCCTCGACTCTGCTCTATCCTTCAAGCCACACATCCAAGCCCTCTTCAACTCATGCCGATTACAACTCAAAAATATCTCCTGGATCCGTGCTTTCCTTAACCAAGAATCTGCAAAAACATTAGTGCATGCCCTCATCATCTCCCGCATCGACTACTGCAACCTCCTGCTCTCTAGCCTCCCTTCCAACACTCTTGCACCCCTCCAATCTATCCTAAACTCTGCGGCCCGCTTAATCTACCTCTCCCCTTGCTACTCCCCAGCCTCACCACTCTGCCAATCCCTTCACTGGCTTCCCATCACCCAACGACTCCAGTTCAAAACATTAACCATGACATACAAAGCCATGCACAACCTGTCTCCTCCCTACATCTGTGACCTAGTCTCCCGGTACCTACCTGCACGCAACCTCTGATCCTCACAAGATCTCCTTCTCTGCTCCTCTCTTATCTCCTCTCCCCACAATTGCGTACAAGATTTCTCCCGTGCATCCCACATACTCTGGAACGCTCTACCTCAGCACATCAGACTCTCCACTGCCGTGGAAAGCTTCAAGAGGAACCTCAAGACCCACCTCTTCCAACAAGCCTACAACCTACAATAGCCCTCAGTCCAGTAGACCACTGCGCAACCAGCTCTGTCCTCACCTATTGTACCATCACCCATTCCCTGTAGACTGTGAGCCCTCGCGGGCAGGGTCCTCCTATACCAGTCTGTCTTGTACTGTTAATGATTGTTGTACGTATACCCTTTCTCACTTGTAAAGCGCCATGGAATAAATGGCGCTATAATAATAAATAATAATAATAATATATATTTTTGTTCTGATATTATGAGAAATAGTGAGTCACATGGATTATCTTGTGATGTTTAATGTGGTTTCTACATTTTTTATGGTATTCAATAAATTCTGAATGTATTTTTGTATACTTCAAGCTTTTTCTCTTATAACAAATTATATAAACAGTGGGTAAAAAGGATTTTTGAGCTCAGAGGCCAATTGTGTGCTTCATACAAGCTCCATTCTAGGTGTTGCCTTCTGTTAAGTTGTATTACTTAGCTAGTAAGTATGTGCCAGACTGCAGCTCAAGTAAATTGTTGGCTGGAGTCACACTTGCACGAGGATCACCTCACACTGCCTGGACTGGCTGGTGGCTCACCTGACAGGAGCGTGTCAGCTTCATGTATTTCTTTGCAGCTGAGCCACTCATGTCAGGAGAGCCAGTGGCTAGTCAGTGCAGTGCAAGGTGATCCTCACATGAGTCACACGCACTCCAGCCTTATAGCGAGTTGTATACTATATATACTGTAACTAATTGCAACTATTTTATAATAGGATTAATTAAGGATTATATTTTTGGAATTCAAAACAGAAAGACCCACATATATAGTTACATTTTTCTCTATAAGCCTTATTTTATTTTGTAGATATTTTTATGTTAGAAATTCGTGAAAAATTGCATTTTATAGAAACTTGATTTAGCTTGTGGCCTACATCTTACAACACCATTCTGATGGTGAAATGATCCTTTTCTTCTGAGGGTATAGCAGATTTTATAGCTATAGCAAATAAATAATTGAACCAAAACGACAACTGGTTGGTATAATAACAAAAAAATAGCATAAGTGATGTAAGGAGTAATTAATTCACAATATATATAATTATTTCCATCAAAAAGTGCCCGAGCATTGACAGACCTTAATATGTGTGGGAAAAATTACATTAAAAAGTTTCATTTTACAGTGTAATTTTTCACTGCAAGTGTATTCAGCAAAGAGTCCTTTTAATATTTAATAACACCTAATTTTCTCTGGAGCTGGAAGCTGAAACAGAGTTGTGGAAATGGTAAGATAAACTGCAGGCATCGAGACGTTGATGATGATAAAATGCATTGTACAGGAATCTAGCATATCTCTGAATAAAAGAGGCCGAGTAACAGAGGCTGAATTAAGTTTACAATCATAAATCCTACTGCTTAGTTCCATGAAAACTTCAGCATGAGACCATTTTTCGCATTAGACTTGAGATCCAGTTCATGAGCATGAGAACGTGGGAGCGCTAATTATTGGAGTGTACGATAAATCTATGATAACTATATAAATTCATGAACTTGCAAAGTACATAAAGTGATATAAATTTTCAGTTTTAGACACTTGCTGATAACTTTGCAAAATGTTTCCAAGCTGTTAAAGCTTAGTACTGACTACTGCACAAGTTGATTTATGAGGGCTGTCAGTGCAAGTAATGCGAATTTAATTTGATGCATTCTAGTAAAATACTGCAGTTGATAAAAGCACATTTATAAGAGAGTCAAACTTTCCATGTCAAGGAAGCCCCTAAGCTCGATGAAATTGAAAGAATATTCTTAAACATTACTTTTACCATTTTATCATATTGACACCTGTGAGACTATGGGCCACGTTGTGTATCTGTCGTTACTTGGTATAAAGGTTTCCTGTTCTGATATCACTGACAAAGGCTATTGTATGGGACATCCTGTGACAAGTATAATCCTGAAGTTGCTTCACTGATGAGCAAAAAGGGTAACAATGTTTTGAACTTTTGACTATCAGGCTCCATATTTCACTATCCACTACAGCTTTAAATGTGGGACTAGCATAATTTTATAGACAATCATCTTGGCTATCTTATACAAAAATTTAACTTGCAAATATTTAGCATATAATTAGGTATGCAGATTATTTTCATGTCACTGCATTGTTACTGTTTTGTTCCTAAAAATATGAATTTTACATTTTAGTATTTTGTTATGCTTTTGTAAATCCAATTTTGGTTTTCAACACAGCCTAAATCATTCTGGGCATGCTCTCAATCAGATCTAAACATGTCTCAACTGAAATCTAATCCCAGATCTCTTCAACACGTTCCCAACGTTGGTGTATACTGGTCGACTGGTTGTGTTAATAGGTTGATTCCTTGGTAAAAGGTCACTGGTTCAAATTGAGGTGCACCCATGGTAAAGGTTTCCCAACAAACATGAAATAGCATCATCCAGCTCATTGATAACAGTCTCTCAGCCAAGAAAATTGACAAACTGCATCATGTGAGTGCCATGATAGTTGAAAGAATATGAAATGAAGTCTGTCCATCCATTCAAAAGCCAAGAGGTGGATGTCCAGGCAAAATATCAGAGTGAATTAGTTGACTCATCACAAGGTCTATCAGTTCTGGCATGACAAAGAATGCAGTGGAGGTGGCTCATATGCTTTATAATATGAGATCACAGATGTGAATACAGCAATAATACCTAAAATATAACTTTTAATAGTTCCTCTAAAAATAGGGAAGGATCACCTTGCCTATGCATAAAATAAACAGCTTCAGGGTTAAATGAATTGCAAAGTCCTCCAATACAATTCGGGGGGACTGGAATACCCTGTCGCACGCAATAACACCTAAAAGTTAGTGCTGGCAGATATTTAACATTTAACCGAGATGGCCAAGATTATTCACATAACTGCTCACTCAAACCAGATTCACAGAATGGCAGTAGTGTTATTCACATGCAACACCACCCTCCAGTTGATCCCGTGATCAACTGGAGGGTGGTGTTGCATGTGAATAACACTACTACAGGTAAGTATGTGTGATGGCTCTGGGCGATGTTGTGCAGCACGGGCAGCGATTTGCCCGTGTCGCGCAACAGATGGGGGCGGGTACCCACACTAGCGATATCGGGACCGATATCGCAGTGTGTAAAGTAGCCTTAACTCCATATTATGTTTTTGGTCTGGCATTCATTACCCGCAAATCTCAAGTCTTTTAGTTCATTACTATGAAAGTTTGGCATATGTTCAAGTTGCCAAGTGGAGCTAATCCCCATGGATGTATATATTCTCTAAAATACTTAAGAGAGTTTATCCACTATAAAGTTTTATATTCCTAAATGCTGCCATACCTGCATCTCATGGTTTTCTGCTAGAAGCTGAAGGTCTCATTGAACTCAATTCATCTGTGGTGATGTCCCTGAGATCAATCAGTTAACCTGAGGTCAGTTTACTTGCGGTCACAGGTGGTGTACCGTGGGAACCTCCAGCTGTGATCACAGATAAACTTATTGACTTCACCACTTGCAGCTGCTGCTCAATCAGTGTCTGTGTGAAGCCACAGCGGACGTTCACATTCTGTACTGTGCCAACACACTGTGACTTCAGTATGTTGCAAAGCTGGGATCATCATGGACATCATGTAGGTTACATCGGAACTGGATGTTTGGGGTTAATAAATTGGAGAAAGTGGGATTTTTGTATTTTTTTTATTTCAAATAAAGGACTTTTTTAGGTGTTTGTGTTTATTTCTTTTTATTTATAGGGTTAGTAATAGGGAGTCTCATAGACATCTTCCCATCACTAATCTAGTGCTTGATGGCAGCTGTCATTTGTTGATAAAATATTGCTGCCATTAACCCCTTTATTACCTCTATTATCACCGAACCAGGGCAATTGAGCAGGTAAATGAGCCAGCTAAGGTGCCAGTATTGTCGCATCTAATAAATATAACAATACTGGGAGGCTGCAGGCTGCTATTTTTAGGCTGAGGGAGGAGACAATAACATGGTCCTCCTCAGGCTGAGAATACCAACCTCCAGCTGTTGGCTTTATCTTGGCTGAATATCAAAATTGGGGGAACCGCATGTCATTTTTTAAAATTATTTATTTAAATAATTAAAAAATCCACAAGGGGTCCCTCGTATTTTGATACACAGCCAAAATAAGGAACACGGCTGGGATCTGCAGCCTGTAGCTATCTGTTTTATCTGTGCTGGGCATTACAATATGGGGGGACAATACGCCATTTTTTAAATTTATTTTTATACCATTATAAGGATTCAAACAGCGTGTGTGATTCCAAACAATCACAGACGCTGTCACACAAGGTGGTGGCGTGGACTGACTGCAACCAATCACAGACGCCGGGACTTCCACTGGGCTGGGGAGGCAGTGAATATGTATGAGCTTTAAAGAGCAGCCCAGGAAGTATAACTGTCCTGCTTTGTTCCTTATTTTCTTTCTTATGCAGCCCCCCTAGCCCTAGCCCTAGCCCAGCTCACCTAACCCTTATTAACACTAGCGCCCCTAACCCTTACTAACACAAAATGTTTGCCTCCCATTGAATTCAATGGTATTCAGATATGTTCAGCGAACTGTTTGGCGAACACAGGTAAATTTGGCAAACATAAACTGAACCTTGGGAAGTTCACTCATCTCTAATAGTGAGAATGATGTGTTTATTGTTTCAGCGGTATAGGAACATTGGGGGACATACAGTATAATTGAAAGAGGAAAAGCCCTTCCAATACAATAATACAATAATTAAAGCAAAAATAATAATGACTCCGCTCATAACTAGAGATGAGCGAACCGGTCGCGGTTCGGCTCGAGGTGGTTCGCCGAACGGAGGTCTCGTTCGAGTTCAGTTCGTCGAACGTTCGACGAACCGAACTCGAACGTATAGGCTATAATGGGAGGCAATCACAAACACATAAAAATGCATTATAAATGTACACAAACAGTTAATAAACATTGCCATAACACTTACCGGTCCTCGCGATCCCTTCTGCACTCTGTCTCCTGCCGCTATTCCATCCGATGATCGCTGAATCCTCCCGGTGACCTGCACTGCCAGCAGAGATGCAGGACCTATCGTGACGTCAAAATAGCCATGTGACCAGTCATGTGGCTATTATCTCATTGGCTACAGACTGGTCACATGACTATGACACGTCATGTAGGACCTGCGAGTGCATCTCTCCGGTACACGGTGCACATATGTGTATCGCCGTGTACCGGCGACATGCTCTAGCACACGGTCGACTCCCCGTTCCGTTAGGGACCGGCTGACACAGCCGGTCATTAACGGAGATCACCGTTGCCATAGCAACGCAGTTAGCGGTGACGTCACCGCTAACCGCGGCTCCGAGAGCACCGTTGCTATGGTAACGCGTCTGTCAGCATTACCGCTAGCAGCCAGCAGTGATCACTCACGGAGTGAAGGCTGCACGCTGCTGCACGATTGTAGTGAGCATTGTAGTGAGGATGGAGGTTCCCCAGCCCCAAGTGATGAGCTGGTGAATCTCATCCTTCCTCACTACAATCGTCACTACTACTACACTAGAAAGAAAGAAGACAGAAGAGCAGGATCGTGGAGGGCTGACAGGGGGTAATAAAGATGGAGTCTCTAATGTGTCTGTGTATTTATTTCTATTAAAGTATTTTTCCTCTGTGTGGTGTCTTTTTTTTAAACCTTTATTGGAGATTCTTTATGGCCGGGTCAAACGTGCCTGACATTAAGAATCTCTGGCTTAATACTGGCTAGTAAAACAAAGCCAGTATTAACTCATGATTACCCAACAAGCCACCCGGCTCCAGGGCTGTTGGAAGAGTTGGATACAGCGCCAGATGATGGCGCTTCTATGAGAGCGCCATTTTCTGGGACGGCTGCGGACTGAAATCCGCAGCAGAGGCGCCCACAAACCTCGGGCTAACCTGTGCTGCGGATTCCAATCCCCAGCTGCCTAGTTGTACCCGGCTGGACACAAAAATAGGGCGAAGCCCACGTCATTTGTTTTTTAATTATTTCATGAAATAAGTGAAATAATTAAAAAAAACGGGCTTCCCTATATTTTTGGTTCCCAGCCGGGTAAAAATAGGCAACTGGGGGTTGGAGGCAGCCCGTGGCTGCCAGCTGTACCTGGCTAGCATACAAAAATATGGCGAAGCCCACGTCATTTTTTTGGTGGGCAAAAAACTTCTGCATACAGTCCTGGATGGAGTATGCTGAGCCTTGTAGTTCTGCAGCTGCTGTCTGCTCTTCTCCATACAGACAGACAGCAGCTGCAGAACTACAAGGCTCAGCATACTCCATCCAGGACTGTATGCAGAATTTTTTTGCCCCCTGAAAAAATTATGTGGGCTTCGCCATATTTTTGTATGCTAGCCAGGTACAGGAGGCAGGTACGGCTGCTCCCAACCCCCAGTTGCCTATTTGTACCCGTCTGGGAACCAAAAATAAAGGGAAGCCCTTTTTTATTATTTCATGAATTTCATGAAATAATTAGAAAACAAATGACGTAGGCTTTGCCCCATTTTTGTGTCCAGCCAGGTACAACTAGGCAGCTGGGGATTGGAATCCGCACCACCGGTTGGCCTGAGCTTTCTGGGCCCCACTGCTGCGAATTGCAGTCTGCAGCCACCTCAGAAAATGGCATTTTCATAGAAGCGCCATCTTCTGGCGCTGTATCCAACTCTTCCAGCACCTGCCTGCTATACCTGGCTAGCATACAAAAATATGGCGAAGCTCACGTCCTTTTTTTGTAGTTTTTTGGCAAAAAAAATAAAAAATGCTTCCCTGGATTTTCCATTGCCAGTGAAGGTAACACCAAGCAGTGGGGGTTAGCAGCCAGTAGCTGCTTGGATTACCCTTAGCTAGCAATACAAAAAATGCAGCGGGAGCCCATATATATTTTTTTTAATTATTTATTTAAATAACTAAAAATAAAATGGGCTTCCCTGTATTTTGATTGCTGGACATCACAGTGCTGTAAAAATAAATCTTTAAAAAAATGACGTAGCGCTCCGCGGTATTTTTGATTCTCAGCGCAGATAAAGCAGACAGCTATGGGTTGCCACCCCCATCTGCCTGCCGTTACCTTGGTTGTCAATCAAAATACAGGGAAGCCCATTAATTTTTTCTATTTAAAAAATAGTTAAAAAAAAAAAATTCCGTTGGGTCCCCCTATTTTTGATAGCCAGCTAGGGTAAAGCAGACGGCTGTAGCCTGAAAACCACAGCTGGCAACCTCACCTTGGCTGGTAATCCAAAACTGAGGGCACCCCACGCTGTTATTTTAAATTAAATAAATAATTAAAAAAAAAAACACGTAGGGGTCCCCCAAAATTGGATCACCAGCCCTCAGGCTCTTTTTTATAATTATTTTATAAATATTAATAATTACACAATAAAAGTAGGGTCCCCCCCAAATTGGATCACCAGCCAAGGTAAAGCGGACAGCTGTGGTCTGGTATTCTCAGGGTGGGAAGGTCCATAGTTATTGGGCCTTCACAGCCTAAAAATAGCAGGCCGCAGGCACCCCAGACGTGGCGCATCCACTAGATGCGCCAATCCTGGCGCTTCACCCCAGCTCATCCCGTGCCCTGGTGCAGTGGCAAACGGGGTAATAAATCGGGTTGATACTAGCTGTAAAGTCACCTGAGATCAAGCTCAGCAGTTTGTGATGTCATGGCGTCTATTAGATACCCAACATCATAAACTGTCAGTACTAACAAAAACAAAAAATCGACAAAAGAAATGTATTTGAAAAAACAGTCCCCAAAACATTTCCTCTTTCACCAATTTATTGTAAGAAAAAAAATAAAGGGGTCCCACGACGACTCTGGACCGTCTAGAATATGGGGGGGAGACACTCAGGGAACGTATCCCCCATTTTCTAGGAGTGCGGACCCTTCATGTGAGGAGTGTGGGTGCAATGAATCTGCACTCACTCTCCCCGGGTCCACAGCAGCAGAGTCCATGTCGTAATGGTTGCTACCAAAGCTGCAATGCCCTGCTCATGAGGTAAGGGCATGCCTAATCAGGAGAACTACTGTAGAGGAAGCTCTGCTCACTGGTATATAGGTGCTCAGAGGTAATAATAGATAAAATTAGTGAGTAACCTCGGCACTCTAAATCTCCCAGACTAAGTCAGTAAGTCCCAATGGATAGTAATGCAAAATCACTCTTTATTGGTCCGTATTAAGAACATTTTTTTTTCATAAGCATATATGTTTTTGTCCAAAACAAGTTACAAATGACGTTTCGGCCTGAGCCTTCGTCAGATTGGACTTATCTGCATGTAATCATGAAAAATGACAATAATCAGTATCACATAAGAGTGAGAGAACAATAACATAAACTCGAACAATGTAGAGGTACAATTGGGATGCAGCAAAAAAATTGCAACACAGCAAGAAATGAAACACATGATACAAATGTCATAATACAGTACAAGGACAATATAGTAATGACAAATATGGGGTCAGAGTAGGCTTAGACAGCTCTGGTACGAAAGAGATGTCAATCATAAAGTAACATGTGCAGTAGGTGTAGAGCTACAGTATGCATGGCAGAGCTAATGGGTAGACTGACCATAGAAAAAGAACGGAGAAAAAGTGGAGAAAAAGTGGAGCATAAGAGGAGAAAAAGTGGAGAAAAAAGTGGAGAAAAAGTGGAGAAAAAGTGGAGAAAAAGTGGAGAAAAAGTGGAGCATAAGAGGAGAAAAAGTGGAGAAAAAAGTGGAGAAAAAGTGGAGAAAAAGTGGAGCATAAGAGGAGAAAAAGTGGAGAAAAAGTGGAGAAAAAGTGGAGCATAAGAGGAGAAAAAGTGGAGGAAAAAGTGGAGAAAAAGTGGAGAAAAAGTGGAGAAAAAGTGGAGAAAAAGTGGAGCATAAGAGGAGAAAAAGTGGAGAAAAAGTGGAGAAAAAGTGGAGAAAAAGTGGAGCATAAGAGGAGAAAAAGTGGAGAAAAAGTGGAGAAAAAGTGGAGCATAAGAGGAGAAAAAGTGGAGAAAAAAGTGGAGAAAAAGTGGAGAAAAAGTGGAGAAAAAGTGGAGAAAAAGTGGAGCATAAGAGGAGAAAAAGTGGAGAAAAAGTGGAGAAAAAGTGGAGAAAAAGTGGAGCATAAGAGGAGAAAAAGTGGAGAAAAAGTGGAGAAAAAGTGGAGAAAAAGTGGAGAAAAAGTGGAGCATAAGAGGAGAAAAAGTGGAGAAAAAAGTGGAGAAAAAGTGGAGAAAAAGTGGAGCATAAGAGGAGAAAAAGTGGAGAAAAAGTGGAGAAAAAGTGGAGCATAAGAGGAGAAAAAGTGGAGAAAAAAGTGGAGAAAAAGTGGAGAAAAAGTGGAGAAAAAGTGGAGAAAAAGTGGAGCATAAGAGGAGAAAAAGTGGAGAAAAAAGTGGAGAAAAAGTGGAGAAAAAGTGGAGCATAAGAGGAGAAAAAGTGGAGAAAAAGTGGAGAAAAAGTGGAGAAAAAGTGGAGCATAAGAGGAGAAAAAGTGGAGAAAAAAGTGGAGAAAAAGTGGAGAAAAAGTGGAGAAAAAGTGGAGCATAAGAGGAGAAAAAGTGGAGAAAAAGTGGAGAAAAAGTGGAGAAAAAGTGGAGCATAAGAGGAGAAAAAGTGGAGAAAAAGTGGAGAAAAAGTGGAGAAAAAGTGGAGCATAAGAGGAGAAAAAGTGGAGAAAAAGTGGAGAAAAAAGTGGAGAAAAAGTGGAGAAAAAGTGGAGCATAAGAGGAGAAAAAGTGGAGAAAAAAAGTGGAGAAAAAGTGGAGAAAAAGGGGAGCATAAGAGGAGAAAAAGTGGAGAAAAAGTGGAGAAAAAGTGGAGCATAAGAGGAGAAAAAGTGGAGAAAAAAGTGGAGAAAAAGTGGAGAAAAAGTGGAGAAAAAGTGGAGAAAAAGTGGAGCATAAGAGGAGAAAAAGTGGAGAAAAAAGTGGAGAAAAAGTGGAGAAAAAGTGGAGCATAAGAGGAGAAAAAGTGGAGAAAAAGTGGAGAAAAAGTGGAGAAAAAGTGGAGCATAAGAGGAGAAAAAGTGGAGAAAAAAGTGGAGAAAAAGTGGAGAAAAAGTGGAGAAAAAGTGGAGCATAAGAGGAGAAAAAGTGGAGAAAAAGTGGAGAAAAAGTGGAGAAAAAGTGGAGCATAAGAGGAGAAAAAGTGGCGAAAAAAGTGGAGAAAAAGTGGAGAAAAAAGTGGAGAAAAAGTGGAGAAAAAGTGGAGAAAATGTGGAGAAAAAGTGGAGCATAAGAGGAGAAAAAGTGGAGAAAAAAGTGGAGAAAAAGTGGAGAAAAAGTGGAGCATAAGAGGAGAAAAAGTGGAGAAAAAGTGGAGAAAAAGTGGAGCATAAGAGGAGAAAAAGTGGAGAAAAAAGTGGAGAAAAAGTGGAGAAAAAGTGGAGAAAAAGTGGAGAAAAAGTGGAGCATAAGAGGAGAAAAAGTGGAGAAAAAGTGGAGAAAAAAGTGGAGAAAAAGTGGAGAAAAAGTGGAGCATAAGAGGAGAAAAAGTGGAGAAAAAAGTGGAGAAAAAGTGGAGAAAAAGGGGAGCATAAGAGGAGAAAAAGTGGAGAAAAAGTGGAGAAAAAGTGGAGAAAAAGTGGAGCATAAGAGGAGAAAAAGTGGAGATTAAGAGGAGAAAAAGTGGAGAAAAAGTGGAGCATAAGAGGAGAAAAAGTGGAGAAAAAGTGGAGAAAAAGTGGAGCATAAGAGGAGAAAAAGTGGAGAAAAAAGTGGAGAAAAAGTGGAGAAAAAGTGAAGAAAAAGTGGAGCATAAGAGGAGAAAAAGTGGAGATTAAGAGGAGAAAAAGTGGAGAAAAAGTGGAGAAAAAGTGGAGAAAAAGTGGAGCATAAGAGGAGAAAAAGTGGAGAAAAAGTGGAGAAAAAGTGGAGAAAAAGTGGAGCATAAGAGGAGAAAAAGTGGAGATTAAGAGGAGAAAAAGTGGAGAAAAAGTGGAGAAAAAGTGGAGAAAAAGTGGAGCATAAGAGGAGAAAAAGTGGAGATTAAGAGGAGAAAAAGTGGAGAAAAAGTGGAGCATAAGAGGAGAAAAAGTGGAGAAAAAGTGGAGAAAAAGTGGAGCATAAGAGGAGAAAAAGTGGAGAAAAAAGTGGAGAAAAAGTGGAGAAAAAGTGGAGAAAAAGTGGAGCATAAGAGGAGAAAAAGTGGAGATTAAGAGGAGAAAAAGTGGAGAAAAAGTGGAGAAAAAGTGGAGCATAAGAGGAGAAAAAGTGGAGAAAAAGTGGAGAAAAAGTGGAGAAAAAGTGGAGCATAAAGGAGAAAAGTGGAGATTAAGAGGAGAAAAAGTGGAGAAAAAGTGGAGCATAAGAGGAGAAAAAGTGGAGAAAAAGTGGAGAAAAAGTGGAGCATAAGAGGAGAAAAAGTGGAGAAAAAAGTGGAGAAAAAGTGGAGAAAAAGTGGAGCATAAGAGGAGAAAAAGTGGAGATTAAGAGGAGAAAAAGTGGAGAAAAACTGGAGAAAAAGTGGAGAAAAAGTGGAGCATAAGAGGAGAAAAAGTGGAGAAAAAGTGGAGAAAAAGTGGAGAAAAAGTGGAGAAAAAGTGGAGCATAAGAGGAGAAAAAGTGGAGATTAAGAGGAGAAAAAGTGGAGAAAAAGTGGAGCATAAGAGGAGAAAAAGTGGAGAAAAAGTGGAGCATAAGAGGAGAAAAAGTGGAGAAAAAAGTGGAGAAAAAAGTGGAGAAAAAGTGGAGAAAAAGTGGAGAAAAAGTGGAGAAAAAGTGGAGCATAAGAGGAGAAAAAGTGGAGAAAAAAGTGGAGAAAAAGTGGAGAAAAAGTGGAGCATAAGAGGAGAAAAAGTGGAGAAAAAGTGGAGAAAAAGTGGAGCATAAGAGGAGAAAAAGTGGAGAAAAAAGTGGAGAAAAAGTGGAGAAAAAGTGGAGCATAAGAGGAGAAAAAGTGGAGAAAAAGTGGAGAAAAAGTGGAGAAAAAGTGGAGAAAAAGTGGAGCATAAGAGGAGAAAAAGTGGAGATTAAGAGGAGAAAAAGTGGAGCATAAGAGGAGAAAAAGTGGAGCATAAGAGGAGAAAAAGTGGAGAAAAAAGTGGAGAAAAAGTGGAGAAAAAGTGGAGCATAAGAGGAGAAAAAGTGGAGATTAAGAGGAGAAAAAGTGGAGAAAAAGTGGAGAAAAAGTGGAGAAAAAGTGGAGCATAAGAGGAGAAAAAGTGGAGAAAAAGTGGAGAAAAAGTGGAGAAAAAGTGGAGCATAAGAGGAGAAAAAGTGGAGATTAAGAGGAGAAAAAGTGGAGAAAAAGTGGAGCATAAGAGGAGAAAAAGTGGAGAAAAAGTGGAGAAAAAGTGGAGCATAAGAGGAGAAAAAGTGGAGAAAAAGTGGAGCATAAGAGGAGAAAAAGTGGAGAAAAAGTGGAGAAAAAGTGGAGAAAAAGTGGAGCATAAGAGGAGAAAAAGTGGAGAAAAAAGTGGAGAAAAAGTGGAGAAAAAGTGGAGAAAAAGTGGAGCATAAGAGGAGAAAAAGTGGAGAAAAAGTGGAGAAAAAGTGGAGCATAAGAGGAGAAAAAGTGGAGAAAAAAGTGGAGAAAAAGTGGAGAAAAAGTGGAGAAAAAGTGGAGAAAAAGTGGAGCATAAGAGGAGAAAAAGTGGAGAAAAAGTGGAGAAAAAAGTGGAGAAAAAGTGGAGAAAAAGTGGAGCATAAGAGGAGAAAAAGTGGAGAAAAAAGTGGAGAAAAAGTGGAGAAAAAGGGGAGCATAAGAGGAGAAAAAGTGGAGAAAAAGTGGAGAAAAAGTGGAGAAAAAGTGGAGCATAAGAGGAGAAAAAGTGGAGATTAAGAGGAGAAAAAGTGGAGAAAAAGTGGAGCATAAGAGGAGAAAAAGTGGAGAAAAAGTGGAGAAAAAGTGGAGCATAAGAGGAGAAAAAGTGGAGAAAAAAGTGGAGAAAAAGTGGAGAAAAAGTGAAGAAAAAGTGGAGCATAAGAGGAGAAAAAGTGGAGATTAAGAGGAGAAAAAGTGGAGAAAAAGTGGAGAAAAAGTGGAGCATAAGAGGAGAAAAAGTGGAGAAAAAGTGGAGAAAAAGTGGAGAAAAAGTGGAGCATAAGAGGAGAAAAAGTGGAGATTAAGAGGAGAAAAAGTGGAGAAAAAGTGGAGAAAAAGTGGAGAAAAAGTGGAGCATAAGAGGAGAAAAAGTGGAGATTAAGAGGAGAAAAAGTGGAGAAAAAGTGGAGCATAAGAGGAGAAAAAGTGGAGAAAAAGTGGAGAAAAAGTGGAGCATAAGAGGAGAAAAAGTGGAGAAAAAAGTGGAGAAAAAGTGGAGAAAAAGTGGAGAAAAAGTGGAGCATAAGAGGAGAAAAAGTGGAGATTAAGAGGAGAAAAAGTGGAGAAAAAGTGGAGAAAAAGTGGAGCATAAGAGGAGAAAAAGTGGAGAAAAAGTGGAGAAAAAGTGGAGAAAAAGTGGAGCATAAAAGGAGAAAAGTGGAGATTAAGAGGAGAAAAAGTGGAGAAAAAGTGGAGCATAAGAGGAGAAAAAGTGGAGAAAAAGTGGAGAAAAAGTGGAGCATAAGAGGAGAAAAAGTGGAGAAAAAAGTGGAGAAAAAGTGGAGAAAAAGTGGAGCATAAGAGGAGAAAAAGTGGAGATTAAGAGGAGAAAAAGTGGAGAAAAACTGGAGAAAAAGTGGAGAAAAAGTGGAGCATAAGAGGAGAAAAAGTGGAGAAAAAGTGGAGAAAAAGTGGAGAAAAAGTGGAGAAAAAGTGGAGCATAAGAGGAGAAAAAGTGGAGATTAAGAGGAGAAAAAGTGGAGAAAAAGTGGAGCATAAGAGGAGAAAAAGTGGAGAAAAAGTGGAGCATAAGAGGAGAAAAAGTGGAGAAAAAAGTGGAGAAAAAAGTGGAGAAAAAGTGGAGAAAAAGTGGAGAAAAAGTGGAGAAAAAGTGGAGCATAAGAGGAGAAAAAGTGGAGAAAAAAGTGGAGAAAAAGTGGAGAAAAAGTGGAGCATAAGAGGAGAAAAAGTGGAGAAAAAGTGGAGAAAAAGTGGAGCATAAGAGGAGAAAAAGTGGAGAAAAAAGTGGAGAAAAAGTGGAGAAAAAGTGGAGCATAAGAGGAGAAAAAGTGGAGAAAAAGTGGAGAAAAAGTGGAGAAAAAGTGGAGAAAAAGTGGAGCATAAGAGGAGAAAAAGTGGAGATTAAGAGGAGAAAAAGTGGAGCATAAGAGGAGAAAAAGTGGAGCATAAGAGGAGAAAAAGTGGAGAAAAAAGTGGAGAAAAAGTGGAGAAAAAGTGGAGCATAAGAGGAGAAAAAGTGGAGATTAAGAGGAGAAAAAGTGGAGAAAAAGTGGAGAAAAAGTGGAGAAAAAGTGGAGCATAAGAGGAGAAAAAGTGGAGAAAAAGTGGAGAAAAAGTGGAGAAAAAGTGGAGCATAAGAGGAGAAAAAGTGGAGATTAAGAGGAGAAAAAGTGGAGAAAAAGTGGAGCATAAGAGGAGAAAAAGTGGAGAAAAAGTGGAGAAAAAGTGGAGCATAAGAGGAGAAAAAGTGGAGAAAAAGTGGAGCATAAGAGGAGAAAAAGTGGAGAAAAAGTGGAGAAAAAGTGGAGAAAAAGTGGAGCATAAGAGGAGAAAAAGTGGAGAAAAAAGTGGAGAAAAAGTGGAGAAAAAGTGGAGAAAAAGTGGAGCATAAGAGGAGAAAAAGTGGAGATTAAGAGGAGAAAAAGTGGAGAAAAAGTGGAGTATAAGAGGAGAAAAAGTGGAGAAAAAGTGGAGCATAAGAGGAGAAAAAGTGGAGATTAAGAGGAGAAAAAGTGGAGAAAAAGTGGAGCATAAGAGGAGAAAAAGTGGAGAAAAAGTGGAGAAAAAGTGGAGCATAAAAGGAGAAAAAGTGGAGAAAAAAGTGGAGAAAAAGTGGAGAAAAAGTGGAGCATAAGAGGAGAAAAAGTGGAGATTAAGAGGAGAAAAAGTGGAGAAAAAGTGGAGAAAAAGTGGAGCATAAGAGGAGAAAAAGTGGAGAAAAAGTGGAGAAAAAGTGGAGAAAAAGTGGAGCATAAGAGGAGAAAAAGTGGAGATTAAGAGGAGAAAAAGTGGAGCATAAGAGGAGAAAAAGTGGAGCATAAGAGGAGAAAAAGTGGAGAAAAAAGTGGAGAAAAAGTGGAGAAAAAGTGGAGCATAAGAGGAGAAAAAGTGGAGATTAAGAGGAGAAAAAGTGGAGAAAAAGTGGAGAAAAAGTGGAGAAAAAGTGGAGCATAAGAGGAGAAAAAGTGGAGAAAAAGTGGAGAAAAAGTGGAGCATAAGAGGAGAAAAAGTGGAGATTAAGAGGAGAAAAAGTGGAGAAAAAGTGGAGCATAAGAGGTGAAAAAGTGGAGAAAAAGTGGAGAAAAAGTGGAGCATAAGAGGAGAAAAAGTGGAGAAAAAGTGGAGCATAAGAGGAGAAAAAGTGGAGCATAAGAGGAGAAAAAGTGGAGCATAAGAGGAGAAAAAGTGGAGAAAAAAGTGGAGAAAAAGTGGAGAAAAAGTGGAGCATAAGAGGAGAAAAAGTGGAGATTAAGAGGAGAAAAAGTGGAGAAAAAGTGGAGAAAAAGTGGAGAAAAAGTGGAGCATAAGAGGAGAAAAAGTGGAGAAAAAGTGGAGAAAAAGTGGAGAAAAAGTGGAGCATAAGAGGAGAAAAAGTGGAGATTAAGAGGAGAAAAAGTGGAGAAAAAGTGGAGCATAAGAGGAGAAAAAGTGGAGAAAAAAGTGGAGAAAAAGTGGAGAAAAAGTGGAGAAAAAGTGGAGCATAAGAGGAGAAAAAGTGGAGATTAAGAGGAGAAAAAGTGGAGAAAAAGTGGAGAAAAAGTGGAGCATAAGAGGAGAAAAAGTGGAGAAAAAGTGGAGAAAAAGTGGAGAAAAAGTGGAGCATAAAAGGAGAAAAAGTGGAGATTAAGAGGAGAAAAAGTGGAGAAAAAGTGGAGCATAAGAGGAGAAAAAGTGGAGAAAAAGTGGAGAAAAAGTGGAGCATAAGAGGAGAAAAAGTGGAGAAAAAAGTGGAGAAAAAGTGGAGAAAAAGTGGAGCATAAGAGGAGAAAAAGTGGAGATTAAGAGGAGAAAAAGTGGAGAAAAACTGGAGAAAAAGTGGAGAAAAAGTGGAGCATAAGAGGAGAAAAAGTGGAGAAAAAGTGGAGAAAAAGTGGAGAAAAAGTGGAGAAAAAGTGGAGCATAAGAGGAGAAAAAGTGGAGATTAAGAGGAGAAAAAGTGGAGAAAAAGTGGAGCATAAGAGGAGAAAAAGTGGAGAAAAAGTGGAGCATAAGAGGAGAAAAAGTGGAGAAAAAAGTGGAGAAAAAAGTGGAGAAAAAGTGGAGAAAAAGTGGAGAAAAAGTGGAGAAAAAGTGGAGCATAAGAGGAGAAAAAGTGGAGAAAAAAGTGGAGAAAAAGTGGAGCATAAGAGGAGAAAAAGTGGAGAAAAAGTGGAGAAAAAGTGGAGAAAAAGTGGAGCATAAGAGGAGAAAAAGTGGAGATTAAGAGGAGAAAAGGTGGAGCATAAGAGGAGAAAAAGTGGAGCATAAGAGGAGAAAAAGTGGAGAAAAAAGTGGAGAAAAAGTGGAGAAAAAGTGGAGCATAAGAGGAGAAAAAGTGGAGATTAAGAGGAGAAAAAGTGGAGAAAAAGTGGAGAAAAAGTGGAGAAAAAGTGGAGCATAAGAGGAGAAAAAGTGGAGAAAAAGTGGAGAAAAAGTGGAGCATAAGAGGAGAAAAAGTGGAGATTAAGAGGAGAAAAAGTGGAGAAAAAGTGGAGCATAAGAGGAGAAAAAGTGGAGAAAAAGTGGAGAAAAAGTGGAGCATAAGAGGAGAAAAAGTGGAGAAAAAGTGGAGCATAAGAGGAGAAAAAGTGGAGAAAAAGTGGAGAAAAAGTGGAGAAAAAGTGGAGCATAAGAGGAGAAAAAGTGGAGAAAAAAGTGGAGAAAAAGTGGAGAAAAAGTGGAGAAAAAGTGGAGCATAAGAGGAGAAAAAGTGGAGATTAAGAGGAGAAAAAGTGGAGAAAAAGTGGAGCATAAGAGGAGAAAAAGTGGAGAAAAAGTGGAGCATAAGAGGAGAAAAAGTGGAGATTAAGAGGAGAAAAAGTGGAGAAAAAGTGGAGCATAAGAGGAGAAAAAGTGGAGAAAAAGTGGAGAAAAAGTGGAGCATAAGAGGAGAAAAAGTGGAGAAAAAAGTGGAGAAAAAGTGGAGAAAAAGTGGAGAAAAAGTGGAGCATAAGAGGAGAAAAAGTGGAGATTAAGAGGAGAAAAAGTGGAGAAAAAGTGGAGAAAAAGTGGAGCATAAGAGGAGAAAAAGTGGAGAAAAAGTGGAGAAAAAGTGGAGAAAAAGTGGAGCATAAAAGGAGAAAAAGTGGAGATTAAGAGGAGAAAAAGTGGAGAA
The DNA here is from genome assembly GCF_048569485.1 of Anomaloglossus baeobatrachus. Lineage (NCBI taxonomy): Eukaryota > Metazoa > Chordata > Amphibia > Anura > Aromobatidae > Anomaloglossus > Anomaloglossus baeobatrachus. The sequence goes on from NC_134353.1 coordinate 621,588,183, forward strand.
AAAGTGGAGCATAAGAGGAGAAAAAGTGGAGAAAAAGTGGAGAAAAAGTGGAGCATAAGAGGAGAAAAAGTGGAGAAAAAAGTGGAGAAAAAGTGGAGCATAAGAGGAGAAAAAGTGGAGATTAAGAGGAGAAAAAGTGGAGAAAAACTGGAGAAAAAGTGGAGAAAAAGTGGAGCATAAGAGGAGAAAAAGTGGAGAAAAAGTGGAGAAAAAGTGGAGAAAAAGTGGAGAAAAAGTGGAGCATAAGAGGAGAAAAAGTGGAGATTAAGAGGAGAAAAAGTGGAGAAAAAGTGGAGCATAAGAGGAGAAAAAGTGGAGAAAAAGTGGAGCATAAGAGGAGAAAAAGTGGAGAAAAAAGTGGAGAAAAAAGTGGAGAAAAAGTGGAGAAAAAGTGGAGAAAAAGTGGAGAAAAAGTGGAGCATAAGAGGAGAAAAAGTGGAGAAAAAAGTGGAGAAAAAGTGGAGAAAAAGTGGAGCATAAGAGGAGAAAAAGTGGAGATTAAGAGGAGAAAAAGTGGAGAAAAAGTGGAGCATAAGAGGAGAAAAAGTGGAGAAAAAGTGGAGCATAAGAGGAGAAAAAGTGGAGAAAAAGTGGAGAAAAAGTGGAGAAAAAGTGGAGCATAAGAGGAGAAAAAGTGGAGAAAAAAGTGGAGAAAAAGTGGAGAAAAAGTGGAGAAAAAGTGGAGATTAAGAGGAGAAAAAGTGGAGAAAAAGTGGAGCATAAGAGGAGAAAAAGTGGAGAAAAAGTGGAGCATAAGAGGAGAAAAAGTGGAGAAAAAGTGGAGAAAAAAGTGGAGAAAAAAGTGGAGAAAAAGTGGAGCATAAGAGGAGAATAAGTGGAGAAAAAAGTGGAGAAAAAGTGGAGAAAAAGTGGAGCATAAGAGGAGAAAAAGTGGAGAAAAAAGTGGAGAAAAAGTGGAGAAAAAGTGGAGCATAAGAGGAGAAAAAGTGGAGAAAAAGTGGAGCATAAGAGGAGAAAAAGTGGAGAAAAAGTGGAGAAAAAGTGGAGAAAAAGTGGAGAAAAAAATGGAGAAAAAGTGGAGAAAAAGTGGAGAATAAGAGGAGAAAAAGTGGAGAAAAAGTGGAGAATAAGAGGAGAAAAAGTGGAGAATAAGTGGAGAAAAAAATGGAGAAAAAGTGGAGAAAAAAATGGAGAAAAAGTGGAACACCCTTTGGTACCTTTCATGTGGCACTAAGGGGTGCTTAGCTTTGTATTTAGCCAAAAAAATGAAAACAAAATGACGTAGGGTTCCCCCTAGTTTTGTAGCCAGCTAGGGTAAAGCAGACGGCTGCAGCCTGCAGACCACAGCTGGCAACCTCACCTTGGCTGGTAATCCAAAACTGAGGGCACCCCACGCTGTTATTTTAAATTAAATAAATAATTAAAAAAAAAAACACGTAGGGGTCCCCCAAAATTGGATCACCAGCCAAGGTAAAGCAGACAGCTGGGGCCTGATATTCTCAGACTAGGGAGGTCCATGGTTATTGGAATCTCCCCAGCCTAAAAATAGCAGGCCGCAGCCGCCCCAGAAGTGGCGCATCCATTAGATGCGCCAATCCTGGTGCTTCGCCCCAGCTCATCCCGCGCCCTGGTGCGGTGGCAAATGGGGTAATATATGGGGTTAATACCAGATGTGTAATGTCACCTGGCATCAAGCCCTGGGGTTGGTGAGGTCAGGCGTCTATCAGATACCCGACATCACCAACCCAGTCAGTAATAAAAAAAAATAGACGACAAACACATTTTTATTTGAAAAAACACTCCCCAAAACATTCCCTCTTTAACCAATTTATTAGAATGAAAAACAAATCCAGGTCTGGTGTAATCCAAGGGGTTGCCATGACGATCCACACTGTCCTAGTCAATGAAGAGCAGAATGTTCCCCATTGACTGGGAGAGCAATGCAGTGACCTGAGCTAACATCAATGGGTCAGCCCAGGTCACTGCAGGGGGGTGACAAGTGCTGCTGTCAGCGAGGTACATTACCTGCGCTGATCTCCAGCACTGCCGACAGCCCCTGTCACTGAGGTCAATGACCAGCGCCTTCACATCAAGTATCGCGAGAGGTCCGTGACGTCTCGGGTGGGAAGCGAGAGGTGATGTGACAAGCGGCGGCCATGGAGGACAGTGACAGCGCTGAGGTCTGGATGGCGGGACTTCATCACCGCAGGTAAGCAGAGCGGGTGGGGGGAGGGGGGGTGCGTGTGTGAGAGTGTGTGTGTGTGTGTGTATATGTATGTATACATGCTGCGGGCAGGAGGGGGTGGAGCGAGCTGAGCGGGAAGTGTGGGCTTCCTGCACGTAACTAAGATAAACATCGGGTTACTAACCAAGCGCTTTGCTTGGATACCCGATGTTTATCTTGGTTACCAGCTTGTGGCAGGCTGCCAGCGATGGCTCCTGCACACTGTAGCTGGGGGGGGGGGGGTGTGCGTGAGTGAGAGTGTGTGTGTGTGTGGATATGTATGTATACATGCCGCGGGCAGGAGGGGGCGGAGTGAGCTGAGCGGGGAAGTGTGGGCTTCCTGCACGTAACTAAGATAAACATCGGGTTACTAACCAAGCGCTTTGCTTGGATACCCGATGTTTATCTTGGTTACCAGCTTGTGGCAGGCTGCCAGCGATGGCTCCTGCACACTGTAGCTGTAAAAAGCCCTGCTTTTTGCTGCTAGAACCGTTCTCGAACGTTTCTAGAACTATCGAGCTTTTAGCAAAAAGCTCGAGTTCTAGTTCGATCTCGAACAGCCCAAAAATCACTCGAGCCTAGAACTGGAGAACCACGAACCGCGAACCGCGCTCAACTCTACTCATAACAGCTTACAATCTACAATGAGGTGGGGGTGACGCAAAGTACTGGTGCATATTTACAATGATGGTCAAGCCATCTTGATGAAATGGGGAATGGATTAAGGTTGCATGAGCCAGTTACCCGTCAATCTGTGTAGCACTTTTGGTTGCGGTGGACTTTGATGGAGAATTATGTTCAGGGAAATAATAAATGGGCTATATATGAAATTACTTTGACTAGGGAACGTGATAGATCACCCTAAAAGATATGCTCTTATGGAGCGACTAAAACTGTGTGGGTTGTGGTTCGTCCTAATTTCTTAAGATAGAGAATTCCAGAGCATTGATGCTGCTGGGAGAAGTCTTGGAGTCAGGAGTGGGAGGTTCGCATTAGTGTGGATGTTAGTCAAAATTCGCTTACAGAGCATAGAGAATGGATAGGGTGATAGACAGAGATGAAGGTGTAGATGTAGGGGACTGCCATGCTGTGAAGAGCTTTGTGGGTGAGAACAAGCAATTTAAATTGGTGAGCGGACACATCCAAGTAACAATTAGCCTGATAGGTGACCCGACTGGAAAGGGGAAAGAAGGAGAAAGTCTAGTGAGGGAAGGGGGACAATTAATAGAGAATTACAATAATCAAGGTTGGAGAGGATCATGGCCATAGTGTGGGTTTTTGTTTCCATAGTGAAAGAGGAGGGGATGATACGAGAAGAGAGAGAGAGAGAGAGATTAAAGATTTTAATTAGGCGAGTAGTGATGACCGGAGAGAAAGACTGGGGTACGTGTGAGAGAATGGGGTCAGTAGTGCATTTGATAGGACGAGAACAAGAAAGGAGCCTCAAGGCTTCTTCGGTGACTGGGTCAAATGTGGAGGGTGAGCCAGACGAGATGTGGGGAGGGATAGTAATTACGGCACTTGGTAGCCAAGAGATGATTTCCATGATGGATATTTTCTATTTTCTCTGTAAAATAGGAGTCCAGATCATCAGCCCAAAGTTCTGGGATAAGGGCCTTAACTTTATGACTGAGGAAAGAGTGAAAAGTATTAAATAGTATTTTTGGATTATTAGATAGTGAGGAAATCAGCGTGGTGAAGTAGTTCTGCTTGGCAAGGTGAAAAGCAGAGCTATAGATTCTAACATAAATTTATAGTGGATACAATTTTCTGTTGTGCGAGTTTTCCTCCATAGGCATTTGGCACTCCTTGAGCATCGCTAGAGAAATCGATTTTGGATGTGAGCCAGGGTTGATTTACTCTGTATTTGGAGGTTCTGAGGGTGAAGGGTACTACTTGGTCCAGGTTGCTTTTGAGAGTGTCATTGTAATCATTTACAGCCAGATCAGGACAGGATAAAGAAAAGATTGGGGACAGTGATGAGTATAGAGAGTCTGTACTGTAAGTGCATGAGGGTTACTGGCCTGTAGATTTCTGACTATGTGATAGGTGGAAGTGTCATGAGATGGGCGAGGATTTGTGAGCATGAAGGAGAGAATGTTGTAGTCAGAGAGAGGAAGAGGTGAGTTATCAAAGTAGGAGAGTAAGCAGAGGTGGACAAAGACCACGTCTAGGGTGTTACCGTTTTTGTGTGTCCCAGAAGTTGAGAGCAGTGAAAGGCCAAGAGAGATGGTTAGAGGTAGAAGCTGAGCTGCAGATAGGCAGGTTGGGCTTTTCATGGGGATGTTGTGGTCTCCCAGGATAAGGGTTGGTAATTCTTTGGACATGTAGTGCAGAAAAAAAGGCAAAAATGGTCAAGAAACTGGGTGTTTATGCCTGGGAGATGGTATACAACTGCTACTCTGAAGAAGAGGGGATGGAAGAGCCTAATCGTGTGGACCTTGAAAGAAGAGAATGAGAGTGATGGAGCTGAGGAATTAACCTGGGTAATGCTTTGTGCAGACAGGAGTAATCTGACTCCACCACCATGTCTGTTTGCATGTCTTGGTTAATGGGAAAAATGTAAGCTTCCATGATAAATGGCTGCAGGGGAAGCAGTGTCAGAATTAGAGATGAGCCAACCCCCTGGAGTTCTAGTTCGGGTCGGTTCGTCGAACGGTGCCCCGTTCGACGAGCCATTCGACGAGCCGTTCGACGAACCTCTCGAACCCCATTGAACACAATGGGAGGCAATCACAAACACATAAAAACACATTATAAATGTACACATACAGTTAATAAACATCTATTATCTCATTGGCTACAGACTGGTCACATGGCTTTGACGTCTTGTCCTGTCCTAGGTCCTGTCATTGAACTCTCCGGTACACGGTACATGTTTGTGTATTGCCATGTAGCGGCGACATGCTCTGGCACATGGTCGACTCCCCGTTCTGCTTCCCCGTTCCATTATTGACCGGCTGACACAGCCAGTAAATAACGGAGATCACCGTTGCCATAGCAACGCGCCTGTTTGTGGTGACATCACCTCTAGCAGCGGCATCGGGAATCACGTGATCGGAGCACAGTTGCTATGGCAACCGTCTGTCAGCAGTGACGGTACCGCTAACAGCCAGCAGCACTGATCACTCACGGAGTGAAAAGCCTGCACGGGGAGCAGCGTCTTTCTCCCATGCAGTGCTGCTGATGGAGCAGAGCTGCATGTGTTGAAGGAGAAAGAAGACAGAAGAGCAGGATCGTGGAGGGATGAGAGGGAGTAATAAACATGGAGTCTCTAATGTGTCTGTGTATTTATTTCTATTAAAGTATTTTTTTCTCTGTGTGGTGTCTTTTTTTTAACCCTTTTATTGGACATTCTTAATGGCCGGGTCAAACTTGCCTGACATTAAGAATCTCTGGCTTAATACTAGCTAGTAAAGCAAAGCTAATATTAACTCATTATTACCCAGCAAGCCACCGTCACCAGGGCAGCTGGAAGAGTTGGATACAGCGCCAGATGATGGTGCTTCTATGAGAGCACCATTTTCTGGGGTGGCTGAGGACTGCAATTCGCAGCAGAGGGGCCCATAAACCTCAGACTAACCTGTGATTCCAATCCCCAGCTGCCTAGTTCTACCTGGATGGACACAAAAATGGGGTGAAGCCCACGTGGTCTTTTTTTTTAATCATTTCATGAAATTCATGAAATAATTAAAAAAAGGGCTTCCCTATATTTTTAGTTCCCAGCCGGGTACAAATAGGCAGCTAGGAGTTGGGGGCAGCCCATACCTGCCTGCTGTACCTAGCTAGCATAAAAAAATATGGCGAAGCTCACGTCATTTTTTTTTTTTTTAGTTTTTTGGGAAAAATAAATTAAAAATGCTTCCCTGGATTTTCCATCGACAGTGAAGGTAATACCAAGCAGTGGGGGTTAGCAGCCAGTAGGTGCTTGGATTACCCTTATCTAGCAATACAAAAAATGCAGCGGGAGCCCATATATTTTTTTTTTATTATTATTTATTTAAATAACTAAAAAAAATGGGCTTCCCTGTATTTTGATTGCCTGACATGACAGTGCTGTAAAAATAAATAATTAAAAAAATGACGTAGCGCCCCGCGGTATTTTTGATTCTCAGCGCAGTTAAATCAGACAGCTACGGGTTGCCACCCCCATCTGCCTGGCGTTACCTTGGCTGGCAATCAAAATACAGAGAAGCCCATTAAATTTTTTTATTTAAAAAAATAGTTAAAAAAAATGACGTGGGGTCCCCCCATTTTTTATAGCCAGCTAGGGTAAAAGCAGACGGCTGTAGCCTGAAAATCACAGCTGGCAGCTGTACCGTGGTTGGGGATCCAATGTGGAGGTCACCCCAGGCTCTTTTTTATAATTATTTTATAATTAATAATAATTACAAAAAAAAGTAGGTCCCCCTCAAATTGGATCACCAGCCAAGGTAAAGCGGACAGCTGTGGTCTGGTATTCTCAGGGTGGGAAGGTCCATAGTTATTGGCACTTCACAGCCTAAAAATAGCAGGCCGCAGGTGCCCCAGAAGTGGTGCATCAACTAGATGCACCAATCCTGGTGCTTCACCCCAGATCATCTCGTGCCCTGGTGTAGTGGCAAACGGGGTAATAAATGGGGTTAATACTAGCTGTAAGGTCACCTGACATAAGCCCAGCAGTTTGTGATGTCATGGCGTCTATCAGATACCCGACATCACAAACTGTCAGTACTAACAAAAAAATAGAAAAAAAAAATGTATTTGAAAAAACAGTCCCCAAAACATTCCCTCTTTCACCAATTTTTTGTAAGTTAAAAAAATAAGGGGGTCCCACAATGACTCTGGACCATCTAGAATATGGGGGGACACGCTCAGGGAACGTATCCCCCATTTTCTAGGAGTGCAGACCCTCCATGTGAGGAGTGTGGGTGCAATGAATCTGCAACCACTCTCCCCGGGTCCACAGCAGCAGAGTCCATGTCGTAAGTGTTGCTACCAAAGCTGCAATGCCCTGCTCATGAGGTAAGGGCATGCCTAATCAGGAGAACTATTCTACATTTCCAAATATTGGTATTTGCTGATATTATTGCTATTCCACCTACTATATATTGGGGATAGGATCTTGGAGATGGAATACCCCTTTAAGTCCAGTTATCCTGCTGAATGAGTACTACACAACAGAGTTCGCTATTTAGACATGTTTTCTTGTGGCGTATAACGGACTCTCATGTTTGGTAGTCATTCAGCAGGGCAACTATAAAATCAAATACCTCCATTTGGAAATCTAGTATAGCTCCCCTGATCAACTAGGTTCCTTACCTCATGGGCAGGGCATTGCAGTTGCTTACAGATGCATGGTTACCGCCACTCACTGTGTCTGAACACAGGAAGCTGAGCTGACAGCCGCTCTGTGCATGCGGCAGCGTCTATTGTGAAGGAGGGGGCCGCGGGGGATCAACGCTGCGAAGGTACCGTGGGACACCAGGGAACACCGGTGGGGTTATAGGGGGTGACCTGGCAAGGCCTGGCGAGAAGTTTTCTGTCGCATGTGTCATGGCACATGCGACAAAAATTAGAGGAGTAGGGTGAATGCGGCTGGCGCACTGCTGTGGGCGTGGCCATCTTGGATTTCCAGGAGGGGGTCGGGGGGGCACTTTGGCGACACCGGGGAACCGGAGGGGACCGGGGAGAAGATTTATCTCCCATCTGACATGTTTGTTCATGCCAGATGGGAGATAAATAATTTTTTACCGGCGCTGTCATTTATTGTAACGTGATCATCGGTATATGGTGTATACCGGTGATCACGTGAGCAGGGACTGGAAAAACCGGCCTGAATCATGATCTCCGGGGTCTCAGCTAGCCCTGAAACAATAGAGATTTTCTGACGCTGGGGGGCGCTATTCACTTATTTCTGCCTGCTGTTTATAAATGGCAGATCAGAATAAGGCTACATTCACACGACCCATCTGTTTTTGCGGTCCGCAAAAAACGGTCCTTTTTTTCACGGGTGCATCCATGTGGTATCTGTTTCCGTTCCGTATACGGTCCGTATGTCATCTGTTTATTATCCGTGTGCCTTCCGTTTTTTTGCGTACTGCAAAAAAACTGAAGGAGGGAAAATACATAAATTTACCCAGGATCCATAGCTTCAACCTACATGAGGCGGTCACATGTTCACTCCAGTGCCATTTTCTACTGCTTTTCACAGCGTAGAGCGCTCTGGTGATTTTCCTGTGCTTGTACACTTCATATCAGTCTTTTCTGTCATTATAATGTCCCACTCTCCTGCATTTTGTAATTTTGCACCCTTTGGTGCCTTTCATGTGGCACTAAGGGGTGCTTAGCCTTGTATTTAGGCTAAAAAAATAAATACATTTTAAAAAAAAGGACGTGGGGTTCCCCCTATTTTTGTAGCCCTCTAGGGTAAATCAGACAACTGCAGCTTGCAGACCACAGCTGGCAGCTTCACCTTGGCTGGTAATCCAAAACTGAGGGCACCCCACGCTATTATTTTAAATTAAATAAATAATTAAAAAAAAAAACCCACGTGGGGGTCCCCCCAAAATTGGATCACCTGCCAAGGTAAAGCGGACAGCTGAGGTCTGATATTCTCAGACTTGGGAGGTCCATTGTTATTGGACTCTCCCCAGCCTAAAAATAGCAGGCCGCAGCCGCCTCAGAAGTGGCGCATCCATTACACGTTCTAATCCTGGTGCTTCGCCCCAGCTCATCCCGTGCCCTGGTGCGGTGGCAAATGGGGTAATATATGGGGCTAATACCAGATGTGTAATGTCACCTGGCATCAAGCCCTGGGGTTCGTGAGGTCAGGCATCTATCAGATACCCGACATTACCAACCCAGTCAGTAATAAAAAAAATAGACGACAAACACATTTTTATTTGAAAAAACACTCCCCAACACATTCCCTCTTTCACCAATTTATTAGAAAGAAAAACAAATCCAGGTCTGCTGTAATCCAAGGGGTTCCCATGACGATCCATACCATAGTCAATGTCCCAGTCAATGAAGAACAGAATGTTCCCCATTGGCTGGGAGAGCAATGCAGTGACCTGAGCTAACATCAATAGGTCAGCCTAGGTCACTGCAGGGAAAAGAAAAAAAGAAAAAAGAGAGAAAAAAGAAAAAAGAAGAAAAAAAAGAAAAAAAAGGAAAAAAGAGAAAAAAAAAGTTATATATACAGGTTACAGGTATGTGTGCTCCATTATGGTCCTGCTTTTAACTTTATCTAGGAGGCCGCATGGCACATGAAATACAGAATATAGAGTAGGACCCCCCTATTGAGATTTGCCGTGACGTTGGCAGGGGTGGCTCAAAGAATTGATCAATTATTCGCTAAAAATCTCATTTATATTACAGTACAGTTGGAATAAATCTGTGAATTTGCACTTTTTATATGATGCATGCCATTTTCAGATCGTGCTGGCTCCCCTCTCTCTCTGTTTGGTTGTAGTTATGCTACAAATGTCTGGTGGCTGGTCACCACCATGCTATGCACCCCTGAACTTGGTTTGCAATATATTCCTCCTGTTGGTAGCTGTACACATTCAGTTGCCTCACCCTTTCCACAGGCATTGCTAATTAAGCACCATACTTAGATCTGGTCCGCCTTTATCAATGGTTGCTCTCTGGCACTGGGAGGGTCAGTTCTGATATAGTCCTGGTATGTGTAGAGCTTGCTCCACATGCTGGGACCTGGGCTGGCCTCTATCCACAATTGCCTCTTTTGCAGCATAGAAGCGGTTATATATACAGGTTACAGGTATGTGTGCTCCATTATGGTTCTGCTTTTAACTTTATCTAGGAGGCCGCATGGCACATGAAATACAGAATATAGAGTAGGACCCCCCTATTGAGATTTGCCGTGACGTTGGCAGGGGTGGCTCAAAGAATTGATCAATTATTTGCTAAAAATCTCATTTATATTACAGTACAGTTGGAATAAATCTGTGAATTTGCACTTTTTATATGATGCATGCTATTTTCAGATCGTGCTGGCTCCCCTCTCTCTCTGTTTGGTTGTAGTTATGCTACAAATGTCTGGTGGCTGGTCACCACCATGCTATGCACCCCTGAACTTGGTTTGCAATATATTCCTCCTGTTGGTAGCTGTACACATTCAGTTGCCTCACCCTTTCCACAGGCATTGCTAATTAAGCACCATACTTATTTTCAGATCGTGCTGGCTCCCCTCTCTCTAGGTCACTGCAGGGCATGACAAGTGCTGCTGTCAGGAGCGAGGTACATTACCTGCGGTGACGATCTCCTGCACTGCTGATAGCAGAGCTGTCACTGACTTCAATGACCGCCGCCTTCACAGCCAAGTATCGTGGGAGCCTGTGACGTCACCGCTAGTCACGGTCTCGGGTCGACAGCGATTGGAAATGTGAAGCGGCAGCCATGGAGGACAGTGATAGCGCTGAGGTCGGGACTTCATCACCACAGGTAAGCCAAGCGGGGTAATGTGTGCGGAGTGTGAGGTGGGTGGAGCCAAGCAGGGTAATGTGTGCAGAGTGTGAGGTGGGTAGAGCCAAGCAGGGTAATTTGTGCGAAGTGCGAGGTGGGTGGAGCCAAGCGGGGACATATGTGCAGAGTGCGAGGTGGGTGGAGCTAAGTGGGGTAATGTGTGCGGAGTGCGAGGTGGGTGGAGCTAAGTGGGGTAATGTGTGCAGAGTGCCAGGTGGGTGCAGCCAAGCGGGGTAATGTGTGCGGAGTGCAAGGTAGGTGGAGGTAAGTGGGGTAATGTGTGCGGTGTGAGAGGTGGGTGGAGCCAAGCGGGGTAATGTGTGCGGAGTACCAGGTGAGTGGAGCCAAGCGGGGTAATGTGTGCGGAGTGCGAGGTGGGTGGAGCTAAGTGGGGTAATGTATGCGGAGTGCGAGGTGGGTGGAGCCAAGCGGGGCCATGTGTGTGCAGTGCGAGGTGGGTGGAGCCAAGTGGGGTAATGTGTGCAGAGTGTCAGGTGGGTGGAGCCAAGCGGGGTAATGTGTGCGGAGTGCGATGTGGGTGGAGCTAAGCAGGGTAATGTGTGCGGAGTGCGAAATGGGTGAAGCCTATCAGGGCCATGTGTGCGAGCGGCGGAGTGCGAAGTGGGTGGAGCCTAGCGGGGCCATGTATGCAGGCAGCGGAGTGCGAAGTGGGTGGAGCCTAGCGGGGCCATGTGGCGCTGAGGACATCAGTGTCGGGGACTGCATGGGTGGGGACAGGTGAGTGTGAGTGTGTGTGTGTGTGTGTACATCCCGAGTGCAGGAGGGAGCGAAGCCCAGCGGGGAAGTGTCGGCTCCCTACACACGTAACTAGGGTAAATATCGCATATAAGCATATAAGAAGATGGACTTTGAAATAAACGACATTGTTTAAAAAAAGTGTACAAAGTTTAGGTTACCTGACTCCTGCCCTAACTGCCACTGAAGTAACTGTAAGACACGTAGCGATGAGGACACTTAGCGATGAGGACACTTTGCATACATAGTGGTCTTACAGTTTTCCAATATAAAACCTATTGCAAGGGCAGGTCATAGCATATGCAACAGTTATACAATATACAACAAGTATTAAAAGTTCACATTTTATTACCAGCAGAAGTACATTTGTTGTATATGCTGTGATCTGTCATTAAAATTAGATTTAAATTTGTAAACTTTAAGACCAGTATTTAAACATTTAGGAGAAAAGGTACATTCATTAATAACCACAGTTTGGATCCACCCAACTAATTGAACAAATGGAGGTATTCCATAATATGCAAAGTTATTGATTGATGTAAAACATAGCAGGTGTTTATGGGCAAAATATGCTTTTTAGAAGGGAGTCAGAAATGGTTCTGAGGGTGGAAGCATTAAGAACACTTGGCCTGAATAGTCAAAATGTTCTTACTCCTTTTTTGACATGAACATTAAACCTGCTGTTACTCTGCATTTACTTCCTACTTGCAATGGTTAAATTCATTGCACATGCTGTTTTCTTTAATAATGCAAGATTCTATAAAATTGTGTGGATATAAATAGGGATGATGGAATACCAAAATATTCGCTTCGACGAATATCTGACGAATAGGTCGGCACTAGTCGACAATTCGTGAATATTCGATGCGCAATGTAAGTCTACGGAAAGCTCAAAAAATTTCAGGTTAGACCTAACGGCGAGCTGTGGTGACTGAAGAAAAGGCTGAAATGGATGGGAAAAGGCAAAAACAGTATGGGCACAGCCTGTAGAAGGTGCCTGACTGCATTTCTGGTGTCTTGGAATAACGTGCTGAGAGCAGCACACGGCATTTACGTAGTCGCCAGAACAGCTCTCAAACCAAAGCAATCGCTTTTTTGACAAACAGATCGCATGTCTTTCGGTCTCTTCCTCTGTCTGTCGGTTTCTCCCTCTCCCCCCTCTCTCATACTCACCAATCACCAACCAATCACCAGCACGGCTGTCACACTGCTCCGGCGGGCTTCTCCAGCTTTTGAAAATGCCGGCCGCTCATTATTCTATCTCGTATTCCCTGCTTCCCCCTCCCACTGGTGTCTATGACTGGTTGCATTGAGATGTGCCCCCATGCTGAGTGACAGCTGTCTCATTGCAACCAATCACAGCTGCCGATGGGCGGGTCTATGTAGTGCAGTAAAATAAATAAATAAATGAAAAAAAAACAGCTTGCGGTCCCCCAAATTTTGATACCACCCAAGATAAAGCCACACGGCTGAAGGCTGGTATTCTCAGGATGGGGACCCCACGTTATGGGGAGCCCCCCAGCTGAAAAATATCAGCCAGCAGCCGCCCAGAATTGCCACATCCATTAGATGCAACAGTCTCGGGACTCTACCCTGCTCATCCCAAATTGCCCTTGTGCGGTGGCAATCGAGGTGATAAGGAGTTAATGGCAGCCCATAGCTGCCACTAAGTCCTAGGTTAATCATGGCAGGCGTCTATGAGACAACAGCAATGATTAACCTGTAACTAAAAGTAAATAAAATACATACACCCGAAAAAATCCTTTATTTGGAATAAAAGACAAAAAAAAAAAATACCCTCTTTCACCACTTTATTAAAATCCCCAAATACCCCTCCGGGTCCGGCATAATTCTCACGAGGTCCCACAACGCATCGCATCCAGCTCTGCTACATGAAGCTGACAGGAGCGGCCGTGGAACACCGCCACTCTCTGTCAGCTCCACGCAGCAACTGAAGTGAGCTATGCAATCAGCAATGCCATCACTCAGGTTACCCTCGGCCACAGCTCTCAGGTGGAGGACTGCAGCTGGCCACAGGTCACCTGAGTGACGGCACCACTGATCGCGCGGCTCACTTCAGTCACTCAGGGGATTTGCAGTCACCAGTGAGTTCTTCACCTGTGATCGCAAATCAGGCCACGGTGAACAGACAGAGCAGCGCGATGACAATGAAGTTGGGTGAAGTTCATCCAAGTTCATTCTGATTGCGCGGCACTGTTTCGCAGCCAGCCATATTGTATGGGGATGTAGGAGGCCGAGTGGGACCGCACTGTCAAAAATGCATCCAAAACGCTGATCGGGAATTTTTCCACTCACTGACAGCAAGCAGAGATGGTGGGGAATATTTTCATTCACTGACAGCAAGCAGACATGTTGGGGAATGTTTATATTCAATGACAGCAAGCAGAGATGATGGGGAATGTTTCCACTCACTGTCATCAAGCAGAGATGGTGGGGAATGTTTCCACTCACTGATAGCAAGGGGACATGTTGGGGAATGTTTCCATTCAATGACAGCAAGCAGAGATGATGGGGAATGTTTCAACTTACTGACAGCAAGCAGACGTGTTGGGGAACCTTTCCATTTAATGACAGCAAGCAGAGATAATGGGGAATGTTTCCATTCATTGACAGCAAGCAGAGATGGTGGGAAATATTTCCATTTACTGAGAGCAAGCTGACATGTTGGGGAATGTTTCCATTCAGTGACAACAAGCAGAGATGATGGGGAAAGTTTCCATTCACTGACAGCAAGCATAAATGGTGGGGAACGTTTCCATTCACTAACAGCAAGTAGAGATGATGGGGAACATTTCCATTGACTGACAGCAATCAGACGTGTTGGGGAATGTTTCCACTCAATCAGAGCAAGCAGAGATAATGTGGTATGTTTCCACTCACTAACAGCAAGAAGAGATGGTGGGGAATGTTTCCATTCAATGACAGCAAGCAGAGATGATGGGGAATGTTTCCACTCACTGCCAGCAAGCAGAGATGGAGGGGAATGTTTCTATTCACTGCCAGCAAGCTGACGTGTTGGGGAATGTTTCCATTCAATGACAGCAAACAGAGATGATGTGGAATATTTCTATTTATTGACAGCAAGCAGAGCATAGAGCATGGCTGGCTGCGAGACAGCCACACGATCAGAATGAACTCTGATGAACTTTACCAGACTTCATTGTCATCACGTGGCTCTGTCTGTGTGCTGTTGCCTCATTTGCGATCACAGGTGAAGGACTCACCAGTGACCGCAAATCCCCTGAGTGACTGAAGTGAGCTGCGCAATCAGTGGTGCCGTCACTTAGGTTACCCGTGGCCAGCTGCAGTCCTACACCTGAGAGCGGTGGTTGCGGGTCACCTGAGTGACGTCACCGCTGATCATGCGTATCACTTCAGTTACTGCGTGGAGCTGACAGAGAGCGGCGGTGTTCAACGGCCGCTCGTGTCAGCTTCATGTAGCAGAGCTGAATGCTTTGCGGAACCTTGTGAGGATTACGCCAGACCTGGAGGGGTATTTGGGGATTTTAATAAAGTGGTGAAAGAGGGTGTTTTTTACTTGTCTTTTATTCAAAATAAAGGATTTTTTCGGGTGTATGTGTTTATTTACTGTCACTTACAGGTTAATCATTGGTAGTGTCTCATAGATGACTGCCATGATTAATCTAGGACTTATTCCTTATTACCCCAATTGTCATCGCACCAGGGCAATTCGGGATGAGCCAGGTAGAGTCCCGAGACAGTCACATTTAATGGATGCGGCAATTTCGGGCGGCTGCTGGCTGATATTTTTAGGCTGGGGGGTTCCCCATAATGTGAGGCTCCCCATCCTGAGAATACCAGCCTTCAGCCGTGTAGCTTTATCTTGTCTGGGTATCGTTTGGGGGGACCGCACGCCATTTTTTTAAAATTATTTATTTATTTTACTGCACTACATAGACCCGCCCACCGGCAGCTGTGATTGGTTGCAGTGAGACAGCTGTCACTCAGCGTGGGGGCGCGTCTGAATGCAACCAATCATAGGCGAGCCGGTGGGCGGGGAAAGCAGGGAATATGAGATGGAATAATGAGCGGCCGGCATTTTCAAAAGCTGGAGAAGCCGCTGGAGACAGCTGTGCAGCACCACGCCAGTGATCGGTCAGTCATCGGTGAGTTTCAGAAAGGGGGGGACAGGGAGAGACCGACAGAGAGAGAGACCGAAATACCTGCCTTCTGTTTGTCAAAAAAGCGATCTATGGAGCTGCTAGCAGCTACTGGACACTGTGTTCAGCCCTTAGAAGGACTATTTATTAGTTGAATCTAAGAATGCTGTCCCCCATACAGTACAGTGTATTTACACCACCAGCTCCCTATGACTGCGTGTTCACATAATGGCGGCAGCCTTATATAGCCCTTATGATGCTGTGCGGCCAAGCCAATCATAGTAACACCACAACAAAGATGGCTGCGGTGTTACTGTGAGGGCAAGCAACGTCAGATGGGATTATTGGCTGGAAAACAGGTGCCAGGAAGTCAGAAATGAAAATGAAAATATCGAAGCGAATACCATATTAGCCGTCTGATAACGAATACCTCGAATACCCCATTATCTGTTGGATACTGAATAGTGGCGAATACATTCACTCATCCCTAGATATAAACTCTATGGCCCATATAAAGTGTGGGAACAAAAGAAACTGTTCTTGGCCTGTGTATCCACATCTTTCATGGCATATAATGAAGCATTTCCTTTATCTAATCAATTCATGAGTGTTGTACTACCACGTGTTTGGAGTTTCGATGCTAGCAGTATACCTATGTACAATTGCATCTCAATAAATTAGAATATCCTCAAAAAGTTAATTTATTTCAGTAATTCAATACAAAAAGGGAAACGCATATATTATAAAGAGTCATTACACAGAGAGTGATCTATTTCAAGTGTGAATCATTTTAATACTTTCTAACTTTATCGCTTAATAATGACTGAATGAACAATCATCGGGTGGAAAATTGTTTCACCAACAGAGTCATATATTTAAGTGGTTATTAGTCATGACAGTAGCACAAATTTGTCAGATATTTTCAATGACACCAGTTGGAGGTCGAAAGTTCTTTCTGGGAATGTTCTTTTGATAAAAGAGTTACCGTATAAGGTCTATTAGGGATGCTTTACAAGGTGCGACATCACTATCATTTGCTGGCAATGTCGAGCGCGATAGCACCTGACCCCGTCGTACGGCCGATATGTGGTGATCGCTGCCGTAGCGAACATTATCGCTACGGCAGCGTCACATGCACATACCTGTTCAGTGACGTTGCTGTAACTGCCGAACAATCCCTCCCTCAAGGGGGAGGTGCGTTCGGCGTTACCGCAACGACACCATGACGTCACTAAGCGGCCGGCCAATGGAAGTGGAGGGGCGAAGATGAGCGGGACGTAACATCCCGCCCACTTCCTTCCTTCCTCTTGGCCAGCGGAAGCAGGTAAGGTGAGATTCCTGGTTCCTGCGGTGTCACACATAGCGATGTGTGCTGCTTTAGGAACGATAAACATCGTACCTGCAGCTGCAACGATAATTGGGCATGGACCCCCATGTCACCGATTAGCGATTTTGAACATTTTTGCAACGATTCACAATCACTCAAAGGTGTCACACGTAACGACATTGCTAACGCAGCTGGATGTGCGTCACAAATTCCGTGACCCCAACGACATCACTTTAGCTATGTCATAGCGTGTAAAGCGGCCCTTAGTCAAGAAATTCCAATGTGACTCACTTGTTTACAGAAAATGAAGGTCTGTCAAAGAATTGCTAAAACACATGCCAAATGTGAATTTGGATTGAAATCCTTAATTTTCATCAAGTTTATTGTATTGAGTATTGTTATACTAAACTAGCTCTGTTTCTACTGTTAGTCAAGCAAAGATCTGCCCCTGTTGATTTCCTTATATTGACGCTGGGGTGACTACTCTGAAAACGACGATATATAGTTTTATCAAAATCATATATACACTTACCACTAAATCACCATATGCTGAGAATGACTTGTATATGTTTATTTCCACCTTCACATTGATATCCCTAGACAGAGCCCTAGATAATAACAATTTACTGTACACTTTTTATGCAGCCAAACTAAGGCGGGCTTTGCACACTACGACATCGCAAGCCGATGCTGCGATGCTGAGTGCGATAGTCCCCGCCCCCGTCTCAGCAGCGATATCTTGTGAACATTATTGCTACGGCAGCATCACATGCACTCACCTGCCCTGCGACGTCGCACTGGCCGGCGAACTGCCTCCTTCCTAAGGGGGCGGGTCGTGCGGCGTCACAACGACGTCACACGGCAAGCGGCCAATAGAAGCGGAGGGGTGGAGATGAGCAGGACGTAAACATCCCACCCCTCTCCTTCCTTCCGCAGAGCCGGTGTGAGATGCGGTGACGCAGGTAGGAGATGTTCCTCGCTCCTGTGGCTTCTCACACAGCGATGTGTGCTGCCGCAGGAACGAGGAACAACATCGTACCTGTCGCTGCTGCCAAATTATGGAAATGTCGGACCCTACACCGATGATACGATAACGACGCTTTTGCGCTCGTTAATCATATCAAAAAGGATTTACACACTATGATATCGACTGCGATGCCGGATATGCGTCACTTTGACCCCACCGATATCGCACCTGCGATGCCGTAGTGTGCAAAGCCCGACTTAGGATCCCAAACCAATTGATGAAGTTATATGGGGATGAGTTAAAAACTATGATCAAAATAACAGAATTACTATGTATGTAAAATGATTGCTATGTAGAGGAGGTGAGAGTCATGGTAGAAAAAGCTGCTGAAGCAAGGGTCACCATTAGTCCATAACGTTTAGAAAGAACTACTAGATAAAAAAAAGTCAATTTACCATTCTCCACCAAATCATAATGTTCCAATTTATAGCAGACATTGCCTAGTCTTCACCACCAAATCCACTCCACTCATACTTTTTTCTTAAGGAACAGTATCATGTCCCCTACTATGTTTTTGTAGCAATGTGCCCCTTTCCTTTTCAGTAAGGTAATGATGCGCTACAGCTGCCAAACATACCTATTCCTTCATAGTAACCATTCACCAATGCACACCGCACAAAGGAAATGCTTATTATTATGCCTTCATAGCTACTACAGCATTATTATACAGTACATAGGTTTAAAAATGCTGCACAAGAAAATCAAAGAATCAGAATTTCTTTGTACATGGATAGACTAAACATATTGGATTTCTTATCTTCCACCATGTACTATATTTTGTATGTTTATGAATATATTGCTGCAGGACTGCATTGTGAATGCCATGTCAATATTCAAAGAGAAATCAAAGAAGAACCTGGAAAGTATAAACCTTTAAGAAAATTATAATTGTGTTGAAAGTTTTCTAATATAGGCTATCATAGCTTATCCCACAGAAGATAAATATGACTAAAAATGACAAATGAGCGGACTCGCATATAACCAGGACCAGCATGTCCCTGTTATTTATATTTTTTTTTAAATCCAGTTCCAGTACGGAATCCAGTTTCCATATAAGTCTATGGAGACCAGAATCCGGTGAATAAAAATGGTGGTGGAAGGGATGGGGAGATGGCAGCACGAGCACTGTACTCCCCCAGGCTACATGACATGGCTGTATACTCCTTCCTTGTCATGGATTATACTCTTTGACATACACGCAACCATCATAGCATTACCAAATTATATTCCATATATTATATTAATGGTGCGTGGCAATATACGGACCATGGATAAATCGCATAATGTACAACCAACAAACAAAGAAAAAAGCGCGATCAGACATCCAGTGCAACTTAATATATATTTTATTGTTATTATCCGTCATTGACACCACCGTTGGATGCCCTCTGTTATGCCTTTTCCCATGCCATGCACTTGTATAAATAATAACAATAAAATATATATTAAGTTGCACTGGATGTCTGATCGCGCTTTTTTCTTTGTTTGTTGGTCCTTCCTTGTCATGTCTGGAGCCAATATTGAATATGCACTGCTTTTCCTGCTCACCGGCGCCTGTGATTGGTTGCAGTCAGACATGCCCCCACGCTGACGCTTCCACTCACAGGCACTGTGTGTGTCTAGATCGTGCAGTGAAAATGAAAAAATAAATTAAAAAAAATTGTCATAGGGTCCCCCCATATTATGATACCCAGCACAGATAAATCCTATGGCTACAGACTCTGCGCCTTACCTGGCTCTTCCCGATTGTCCTGATGTGGTAGTGTTCGGGGTAATAACAGGGGTTCATAACAGCCCACCCTCTTTTATGACTTTATTAACCCCAATCTAATCCACACAAGGTTCCATGACAATTCCAGCTCTGCTACATCTGAAGGCACAGCACTCGGCGATAGAACAATGACCACACTCTGTGAGTTTCAGACAAAGAATGAGCCCAACGATGAGCAGTAACGTCACTTAGGTTACAACAACAGACGAAATGGAGGAAAGTTTGACATGCCCAATGGAATAGGTCACCACACATCCATGGAGTGCAATGACATGAAGTCTGCCAGGTGGACTATAACTTGAATAGGAGGAAAAAATATCGGCACAGCCAACATAAAATAATTTCTTTCTTTATTTTCACATGGTATTAAATAATTACATCCATATTTAGAAGACCCTGATGCATTTCCAATGCAAAAGAGCGTCCTTAATCATAGGCCTATGATTAAGGACGCTCTTTTGCGTCAGAAACGCATCAGGGTCTTCTAAATATGAATGGACTTTTTTAATACCATGTGAAAATAAAGAAATAAATTATTTTAAGTTGGATGTGCCGATATTTTTTCCTCCTATTCAAGTCACTTAGGTTAGTTGCGGTCACAGCTGAAAGTTCTCATGAACCTTCATCTGTGACCCCAGGTAACCTCACCTTAGGGGTTTCCAATTAACTCAGCGACCTTACCTCAGAAGGTCCCCTGACGTCAGAGTACCTGCAGTCACAGGTGGAGAGCTGTGGGAACCTCCAGCTGTGACCACAGCTAACCTGAGTGACCTCACTGCTGGCTGAAGCTCACAGCAGGTGGTCATGTTCTTTGGCCTCATGTTGTCAGTTCATATGTAGCAGAGCTGGAATCGTTGTGGGACCTCATGTGGTTTACATCGGACCTGAGTCTTTTGGAGTTAAAATGGTGAAAGAAGGTGGACTTTTTGAATCTTATTCCAAACAAAGAATTTTTTTGGTGTTTGTTTATTTGTTTTCACTTACAGATTAGTAATGGGGGGGTCTCATAGACCATTAACCCCTTAATACCCCAATTGCCACCACACTAAGCTATCGGGAAAAGCCAGGTAAAGTTCTGGGATTGTCTCATTTATTGGATGCGACAATTTTTGGTGGTTGCAGCCTGCTATTTTTAGGCTGTAGGGCCAAATAACCATGGGCCTCCCCAGCCTGAAAATACCAGCCCCCAGCTGTAATTGGGGGAGACCGCACACTGTTTTTTAAAGATATTTATTTAATTTTTTTGTTAAAAAAAGCCTCATTTGGTTCTTATTTTGATACCAGGCGAAGATAATGAGCATGGCTGCAGGCTGCAACCTTTAGCCATGGACTTTATCGGTACTGGTATCAATATATTGGGGGACTTCAGAGCATAAAAATGTATTTATTTATTTTTCACCAGCAGTATAACACTGTCAGAGAGGGTAGTCGCGCAGTGTGACTGCAGCCAATCCGAGACGCCAGTGGGCGGGGAAACCAGTGAATATGTATGAGGGATTATTATCAGCCCCGGAAACAGTGTTGCAGCCTCAGGGAAACTATGTAAATATGTATTGCTTTAACCTCTTTGCTTCCTTTTTTTCTTTTTTTACAGTGACCATAAAGCCACTTAGGGGTCTTGCAGTGAAATAGATAATGACAGAATCAAATATTTAATTAGTACTCAAACCATATGGAAACAATTAAAACATCCCTAATTAGGAATGTACATAGGAAAATATAGAGAGAGCACCAGAAACAGTCCTAATACTGAAATCAGTAGGTGATTGTATTTGCCTGCTACTATGAAAATGTATTTATAACGAATGATGGACATAAGAGTTGGCATCCACATTACATGAAAAATAATCAATGAAAAGTGCATATTACAAGACCCATAGCTCAAAGTAGGGATCAATGGAGGTACCCCACATGTATCGCTGCAAATTAGAGCAGCTTCTTCATGCATCGCCATAGCAGGCACACCAATGTAACCTGAAGGGAAGAGGATGCTGTGCATTGTGGCAGTGGAGGAGGGTGAGTAGAATACATTGTTTTTCTTTTTTACGCATTAGAGGCAGAATGGAAACATATATAACAGGAAGGACCCAGGATGAGGGACATATATACCAGGATGGGGAACATATATACCAAGATGAGGGACATATATAACAGGAAGGGTCAGAAGATGAGAGACATATATACCAGGATGGGGAACATGTTTAACAAGAAGGGAAGGGACCCACGATTGGGGACATATTTACCAGGATTGGGGATATATGTAGCCGGAAAGAGTTCAGGACGGGGGACATTAATGCAGGATGGGGGACATTACTACATAATGAAGGTGGAGGGGGGCAACACTTACAGTCATGGCTGAAAGTGTTGGCATCCTTGAAATTGTTTCCAAAAAAACAAATTATTTTTCAAAGAAAACTATTACAATTGCACATGTTTTGTTATACACATGTTTATATCCTTTGTTTGTATTGGAACAACACAAAAAAGAACTGAGAAAAAAAGGCAAGAGATGATTTCCCACAAAACTCCAAAGTGACGAAGTGTATTATAGAATAGATTGGGCATGGGTTTGCTTAAGCACAAGTTTATAAGTGCTGATTTTGTATAATGGTTTAGACATTTTTGATACAAAATAAATAAAGCATTATACTGTATAAGGTAGTCACGAGCAAGTATCTGTGCATGTACAAATACTTTATAGATTAAAATTTTACAGATTCAAGATTTTGGCATAAAGAACAAGATATTTTATAGCAATAAACCAAATAATAGAAAAGAAAGCAGAGAAATATCTTACTTTTAGCATATATTAGAAATTTGGTGTAGCAGAAGCCAATTGTTCTATTACCATGTTTTTTAGCCATTGACATTGTACAACATTGTACAACTACTCATATTCTATTTTGCATGATTTTAGTATCTACAACTATATATAAGTACAAGATGGGTGTAAAATGCATGTTATTAAGGAAATGTCACACAGAGCTAACTGCAAGACAATAATGAGATGACCTGGGAAATCATCACTATTTTATGCTAATGCTAGAAAACAGGCAATGTGCAGGAAGTAATTAGAATGTTATGAGCTTATATTTAGCACCTGCAGTTTTAATGATACTTATGTGAATAACAGCTATATTTCTAATAAGGAAACTTGACTAGTTAGGAGGAGAAACCTTCACAGCCTCTATTTGTCTTGAGGTCAATGTTTTAACCTCTCAGAACTAAACATTTTGTTTCTGACCTAGAGCAAACGTTACTTATACATTCTGCTCTATTTTGTAGCAAACAACACATTTACAACATTTCTATGTTATTATGAAAAAGACAGTGAGGTGTAAACATCATTTTATCCCCATATAAATATAAAGAATAAGCAATGTCAATTCATTGTTAAAACAGCTCCCAAACTGATAGGATCGGATCGTATTTATTCTGCATGTCCTGCAGGTGATCGTAAAATGTGATTATATTTGACTGTATTGAAAGGAGGAACATGATAATAACATCATGCACAGCTCTGATGAAATTCATATGTCACAATAGCTGCCAGGACAAGATGCTTCATCTTCTTCTCCTCGTACATTCAGCTTTATCTTCTAATATGAAAACCTAATGAAATTGTCTTTCTATTCAGCTGTACAATGCTACAGAAATGAATTGATTGCTAATGCACATTTCAAACAGAGAGCGGAGAATGAAAAGTGCAAGGGCATTTTCTAAAGGTCTAAAACAGTTACTCGGATAAAAGATGATAACAATGAGCGAAAATTGACAGCGCTCTTCCCCTGAAAGCTTGTTTCAATAATAACCTACTAATTTATTGCAAAATTAAGAGTTTGTTTAAATGATTTGTCCTTCCAATAGGTGGCGCTGTGCTAGAGTTTGTCTCCTTTACTGGAGAGACAATTTGAATATTTCCCAGAGGGGCATTGCAGCTATAAGTCCCCTTACCTGGCAGCCAGACTGGCTTGCAAAGTCTCCTTAAGGAGAATAGTGTTCCCCCGTGGAATTTTAGGGGCATTGCAGCTATAAGTCCCCTTACCTGGCAGCCAGACTGGCTTGCAAAGTCTCCTTAAGGAGAATAGTGTTCCCCCGTGGTCCCCACATAGCTTTCTCATGAGCCAGATCAGACACCCCCATACTTTGCACTGACGAGGGGCAAGCACCCCGAAACACCGTGTCTGCAAATTGGGATTCTGATCTGGCTTATATATCCTGAGTCATATTGCAAAGGATTGTCGAAAATCCACTTGTGACTTTTAGGATCGCTACTTCCAATAGGTGGCGCTGTGCCAGAGTTTGTCTCCTTTACTGGAGAGACAATTTGTCCTTATAAGGTAGATAATATTATATAGATAATTTATCATGTGTTGTACGGGAGCTGAATAAAAAGCTTATGAATGCCAGTCTTATTATACATAGATAGATTTACAATTTAAGACAGTAGACTTTAATTTAACCTTAAAATTGTAAAAATCTAAGGTGTTGTGTTGTAAAACTGCTTGAAAGGAGTCTGTCACCCCCCAAATTATCTTACACAAAGCACTCTCTAAACCTAAATCTTTGCTCCTGCCCATGCACACTGACACTAGAGGAGCCCAACGATGCTCACACAGTATCCATAAGAGAAAAGAGGCGTATCACAACTAAATTATCAAATAAAATTGACCTTTATTAAATACTAGCTGTACTACCCAGCTTCGCCCGGGTTAATAACTGCTGTTAACAAAATAGAATGTATTAACAAAAATGTATTCTGCACACAAAATCCACAAAACACATAGATAGAAATGTAATTATTAAAAGGCAAAAACTAAGCTAATAGAAGCATTTCACAACATATATTTCAATACCACAGATATTCCACCCAGATTTAAGTAAATTGGCCAACTAATGTGAAGTAATCTTCTACTCCTTATTCGAGAGCCTTTTTATAGATGACATTCTTACTTCAGGTGCAATGACGAACAGATTTTTGGCTGTTCCAACTCTTGAACAGGCCACATAAAGTTGACCATGAGAAAAGCATGGAGATTGTAAATCAATTCCAACTACTTTCAAAGACTGTCCCTGAGTCTTGTTGATGGACATAGCAAATGCCAGTCGAACAGGAAACTGGAGGCGTTTAAAATCAAAAGGCAAATCAGATGGAATAAGAGGAATTGTTGGAATACATCTTCTCCTGTGGCACATCCTGTCAAAATGGTTGCCTCGATTACATGTGGAAACAGGATCTTAATCAAGAGTCTTGATCCATTACACAGCTTTGGTGGATCTTAATTTCTCAATAGCAGAATAGGTGCTCCAGGTTTTAGAAAGAGGTTGTGAGGAGGAAGTCCTTGTGGCTCCAAGGAATTGAGGAACTCAGTTGGATAAAATAATGCTTGAGCAGGGTCTATAAAGGCCACTTTACACACAGAGATAAATCTGCGGCAGATCTGTGGTTGCAGTGAAATTGTGGACAATCAGTGCCAGGTTTGTGGCTGTGTACAAATGGAACAATATGTCCATGATTCCACTGCAACCACAGATCTGCCAAAGATTTATCTCTGTGTGTAAAGTGGCCTTTACTGTATCCACTGACTTGTAGGTTGTGCACACACCTGGAAGGAGATTTAGAATTTGAAGATTGATCTTGTTGATGCTGTCATTTTTGGGAGCTAGAATAGCTCTTTCACACAGCCAGCCAGAATTTTTGAAGTGGAGTTGGATGTTTGGAAATACCTTTTTCTTTCAACTCCTCAATGAAAGTCACAATGCAACAAAAGTTGCTTGGGAAGGTGATCTGTCCAGTGGTTGAGTTTACAGGTGCTTTGCCATCTCCAATAGTCAACAGCTGGCTTGAAAACAGTCCAGCAGAAACATAACCTGTCATGTATACCCTCATGTTTGTGCTCAGTGGCATTTTCTTTTCTTTTCTCCAAAGGTATGATGCTTTGAGACACGCTTTGAGTTCGTCTGCAGGGGTTGATCTTGGAATAACAGGTAATGTTTGGCGGAAGTCACCTACCAAAACAACAACTACTCCTCCCATGATATATTTGTTGCTACGCAGGTCTTGCAGCAGTCTGTCCACTGCTTCCAGAGCCCTTTTGTGTGACATGGTGCATTCCAAATGATGGCACTGCAATTTTGAAGCAATTTGGCCAGTCCTGATCCCTTGGCAATATTACACATGGGGCTGTCACTATGAGACAGGTTAAGTGGTAGTTTGAATGTCAAATTTGCTGTCCTGCCACCTTTTAAAAGCGTAGCAGCAATTCCAGAAGATGCCACTGCAAGTGCAGTCTTATTTTGTTGTCGAAATTTTGTCAGGAGCAAGTTGATTACAAATGTCTTTCCTGTTCCACCTGGAGCATCAAGGAAGACAATCCCACCTTCGTTGGTTTCACTGAAACTTAAAATGTAGTTATAGGCGTCCCTTTGATCTGGTACCAATAATGGCTCGTTCTGAGACACAAATGCTGTCAGTTCATCAATATTGTAGTTTGTTTCTATGAAAATCTCCCTACACATTTGGATGCCTTCAGGATTTCTTATTGGAGCAGGCAAACCAAGCAACTGTAAGGCTTTTCCTGACATTGCTATGCACTGATCTTTAAGGAGCATTAAAGTTTAATTGAACATTTCCTCAGTGAAGTTGATGAGTTGCTGAGGATTTTTCCTTCTAATCTGCATGAGGATGTCCTCACTGAGATCAGTTTTGTACTTTGTCCAAATCTCTGGTCAGAAAATGATGTAGGACCTTTGACAACATGAAGTAACATGCGCAGGTAGAAGCACTCTGCACTTGATGGATGAACAGTGTAGACACGACCAAGAGTATCAGTTGCTTTTACCCCTGGATAGCCTTCAATATCAAGCCCCCGTTTCCTCTGTTCCAGTGTTTTTCTGGAGGAATTCCAAGTGTAGTACTTTGGTAAATCACAGTAGAGAATTGTTTTTAAAAAGGGTCATGTTGATATTGCTCAAAAAATGCCAAGATGGTGGTCTTAGGTGGTGATAGGAGTTGCTGCTGCAAGTTTGCTGGGTTAAAGTAAATTCTCTGTCCATTTTCCAAGTGCACACTCAGATGCACAACTGGTGGGTAGCGCTCATGAATGGAGAATCCTAGTATTCTCCAAACAGCTTCATTGCTGCTTATGTACCTGCCCATCTGGAATGCCTCCACTTCATCAATAATAGGTCTATTTTTCTGGAGTTCAAAAACTGCTTGATCACTTCCTTTGTGGACATATTTGCAGATATACTTGATTGATTTCACAGAGTTGCAAGATTCGACATTTATGTGGGCCTGGAAGATTTTTGAGAGCAAAGGGTTGTAAGGCACTACCCACCTGTTGTCAATTTTTATCTCTTGGAGTGATGATCCAACACGCATTTTGAGCTTTGTTATGAAACCACCATCCCCTGGCTTCCTTCTTCGGTAGACTGGATATCCAACTTGTCCTGTTTGGGTTTCTTGGACCAGGGCTCGTGGGTAATGCTTTGAACACCTGCCATCAATCATACAGGGAGAATTTTTGTTGACACTCACACACGGACCATGGATCATGTTTTTTGTGATGGTGTCAAACAGCAATGGGTCAATCTGAGGGTCTGGCAATTCGGCACTGATGATATTATCAATTTCGGTAGGCTGTATTTTTTGTTTCAGCCAGATCAAGATGTGGGCGTGAGGAAGGCCTTTTTGCCATTCAACTGAATACATCCAGCACTGCGTCTCACCATAAATATGTGATTTTCTGATGAGATTAATAATTTTTGAAAGTTTCTGTTTGAAATCCCGAGCAATAAGGTCATGGCGATTCACTGTTTTTTGGCCCGGCAACAGGTGCCCTCCAATTTCCTCCCAGGCAGTATTGCAAGTAAATGTGATGAAAAGATCTGGACGGCCATACTTTCTCACATAAGTCATTGCATCCTGTGTGTACTCATGCATGTGTCGTGGGCTTCCAGTGACAGTTGATGGAAGAATAACCATTTTCCCCAACTCTTTTGGATCAGCATCATTTGCAACAGCATCTCTAAGGTGAATATATTACTCTGCCCTTAGCTTCTTTTGATTTAGTCGGATATATAAAAGACGTTCACTCTCAATCTTTGCATACATGTCAACAATAAATTGGTGGAAGAGGTGTCTGCATTTCAAGATGTGATTTTCCTCTGCAAATCTTGTCATGATCCTATATGCATAGAAGTCCATGGCAGACACTTTTTTTTCTGAAGGGTTGCCTGCTGTAGGATCTGTCTGAGGTATTCCAAAGTGATAGCCATCCTGTCCCTGCCAAAAGATGATTGGATATTGCAGAGCATCATAGGACCTGTGAGTTTCTGCTACTCGTTGCAAACTATTGTTCCTTTTTTGAAGCACAATGTCATGGCTTTGAAAATCATTGCCTACAATCAAGATGGCTACCTCATCAAATGTCGGAGCATTGAAACGTCGCTGATGTTCACCTTGTGGTGTTTTGTCAGCTCGAATGACAACCTTGTAATCGTCATTTGGCATGTATTCAAGTGCAGTCTTGAAACGTTGAACATATGGATTGTTGGAGTGAAGGAACTGCTGCAAAATAGTGTCAATATCAAGGCGAGTGTTAACTCACAAAAACAACTATGGAGAAATTTTTCAACTTCTCCATTTTATCTCCATCTTGATGTGGTGATTGCTAGTCCCTGTGGTTTGGAAAATGTTGTCTAGGATCATAGAGAGGTAACAGTTATTGCTTTCTCATGGAAAACTATTACTATGAAGACCATAGTAAAATAGTAATGTTTGATTAATCATTTACATAAGCACTTGATAATTATATCTTTATTTAACTGTTATTCCAAGCTTCCATAATGATAGCCTGAGTTTTGATAGCTGGTTTATACCGTACATAGATGAAATATTTCATGATTATTTATTACACGTAAATAAAACGGTGTTATTCTGACGATTTTGTTGATTATTGTCAGAATGCTGAATTGTTAACTGCTAATCAGTATCTGAAGCTGCTAGAAGTCGGAATATATCAGAGCAGGATAATTCTTCACTTAAAACATGAATTTTTATTTTGATTGGTAAGTGGTTGACTGAAAGACGCTGGCAGCCTAATCACAATATATGATTGGTTTGATATCATTTAATGATAAAACGGATGATTTTAAAGTGATTTCAATAGTCACTAAATGGTGTGCTCGGCTTACAGTGGAGAAATCAGAAATACATTATCAATGTTTCTATTTGCAATTGCTCTTTAACATGAGTGCATCTTTAATTATCTCTGCTATGGTTCTCAGTGGCTACATTTGAAAGATTCGGGCCATTTACCACTCATGCTGGAATTAATTTGCAACTAATTGCAAATGGATTAAATTAAACTGAGAACTTTTAGGTCAAGTCAGGATTTTACTTTGCAATCAGAAGTGACTAAAAAATTGCACCCTGGGCTACAGAAAGGGAAAAATTCTCTAACAATTACAAGCAATGCTAGGTAATTGAGTGCAACTGATATGACACTGCTCTCTGGTGGCTTTGATTGAGGCATTTGGTTGAGATATATGTCACATAGTGCAAAGTTGACATTTTAACTACAGCTGTTATTCAGAATAATTTAGCACATCTTTTTTTTCTGTCACAAATCAAAATACATGTCTAGCTGTAAGTTACTAAAATGTCTTTTTGGTATAGCTATGATTCTAAATGGATCTCTTTTTATTAG
Organism: Anomaloglossus baeobatrachus; assembly: GCF_048569485.1. Classification (NCBI taxonomy): domain Eukaryota; kingdom Metazoa; phylum Chordata; class Amphibia; order Anura; family Aromobatidae; genus Anomaloglossus; species Anomaloglossus baeobatrachus. The sequence continues at coordinate 621,617,573 of NC_134353.1, forward strand.
ATATTAACCCTAAATTTAACACATGGAAATGCAGAGCCCTTGGAAATGAGAGATTGTGTTATTCACTTTACTTAATAGAAGAGCACTAAGAAAGGGGGGGATCATCCTAAATTCATTAAGACTTCCATTAAAGGATATTTAACTACTTCCGGCATACGTGGCATACATCTACTGTTAACAGCAGCAACTGGAATGAGCATTGATTGCTGAAGTTAACCATTTAAATGCTCACAATGTAATAACAAAATGACAGTGGGTTACCGTGACACACCATAGGCCTAGTAAAGACCCAGATCACTACTATCTTGGTTTTCCTATGAAGCTATGTCCATGGCTGGACTTCATAGTAGACTGTCATTTTCAATACTGTATATCAGGGGTGGGGCCGCCATGACCTTTTGTATGGCCCGCAGGCAGATTTCCGGGGGCGGCAGTGCTACGGCCGCCGCCGCGGTATTACCGGTTGCCGGCCCTTTAAATCTCCACATGCGCTGCTTGCGCACACCAATGAGCACTCTCGGTGGCAGATGCCAGCGTGCTCAGGACTTACTTTGTGGGCGGGTTTATCGCTCTGCGATTCCGTCCCACATCACCTTCACCGCCTCCAGCATTGTGCCACCCACTCTCCAGCGCTTGTGTGCTGCCCACTCTCCAGCACTTGTGTAGCGCCCGCTCCACGACGCCATGTGCCGCCCGGTCCCCGCCTATTCTCGGGTGCAGCATGCCCCCTCCACTGCTGTGTGCCGCCCGCTGCACGGCACTTGTGTGCCGCCCGCTGCACGGCGCTGTGTGCCGCCCGCTCTTCGCCCCTTCTCCGGTGCAGCATGCCCCCTCCACCGCTGTGTGCCGCCCGCTGCACAGCGCTGTGTGCCACCCGCTCCCCGCCCCTTCTCTGGTGTAACATGCCCCCTTCACTGCTGTGTGCAGCTCCAAGTGCTGTGTGCAGCCTCCCCAGTCTCTTTCTAGTGATGTCTGTGCCCCCCTCAGTGATGTCTTTGTGCTCATCTTCAGTGATGCCTGTGTGCCCCCCCTCAGTGATGTCTGTGTGCCCCCCTCAGTGATGTCTGTGTGCCCCCCTCAGTGATGTCTATGTGCCCCCCTCAGTGATGTCTATGTGCCCCCCTCAGTGATGTCTATGTGCCCCACCTCAGTGATGTCTATGTGCCCCCCTCAGTGATGTCTATGTGCCCCCTCAGTGATGTCTGTGTGCCCCCCTCAGTGATGTCTGTGTGCCCCCCCTCAGTGATGTCTGTGTGCGCCCCTTCAGTGATGTCTGTGTGCCCCCCCTCAGTGATGTCTGTGTGCCCCTCTCAGTGATGTCTGTGTGCCCCCTTTCAGTGATGTCTATGTACCCACCCTCAATGATGTCTGTGTGCCCCCCCTCAGTGATATCTGTGTGCCCCCCTCAGTCATGTCTGTGTGCCCCCCTTAGTGAGGTATGTGTTCCCCCCCTCAGTCTTGTCTGTGTGCCCCCCTTAGTGATGTCTGTGTGCCCCCCTTAGTGATGTCTGTGTGCCCCCCATTAGTGATGTTTGTGTGCCCCCCCATTAGTGATGTCTGTGTTCCCCCCCATTAGTGATGTCTGTGTTCCCCCCATTAGTGATGCCTGTGGCCCCCTAGTGATGCCTGTGCCCTCCTAGTGATGTCCATGCTCCCCTAGTGCTCTCTGTGTGGCCTTAGTGATGCCTGTGCCCCCCCAGTGCCATCTGTGCCTCACAGCAATGCTTATTCCTACCAGTGAAATAGTAATGTCTGTTCCCCAGCTCCTCTTGTCATGTATATGCCCCCAGCATCTCTTGTCATGTATATGCTCCCAGACCGTCCTGTCATGGGTATGCCCCAGCATCTCCTGTGATGTGTATGCCCCAACCCATCCTGTGATATATACATCACATTAAAGATGCTAGGAGCATATACATCACAAGAGGGGATGGAGCATATACATCACAGTGGAGACGCTGGGGGCATATACATCACACTGGAAATGTTGGGGCCATACATATCACAGGAGAGGCTGGGGGCATATACATCAAAGAAAGGGCTGGGGAATATACATCACAGGAGGGGCTGGGCGCATAGATCTCACAGGAGGGGCTGGGCGCATAGATCTCACAGGAGGGGCTGGGAGCATAGATCTCACAGGAGGGGCTGGGAGTATAGATCTCACAGGAGGGGCTGGGAGCATAGATCTCAAAGGAGGGGTTGGGTGCATAGATCTCACAGGAGGGGCTGGGCGCATAGATCTCACAGGGGGGGTTGGGCACATAGATCTCACAGGAGGGGCTGAGCACATAGATCTCACAGGAGGGGCTGGGTGCATATACCTCACAGGAGGGGCTGGGCGCATATACCTCACAGGAGGGGCTGGGCAAATATACTTCACAGGAGGGGCTGGACACTAGAGATGAGCCACCCTCTAGAGGCTCGAGTTCGGTTCGTGGAACGGAGGCCACGTTCGAGTTCGGTTCGGCGAGCCATTCGACAAACCTCTCGAACTGCATTGAAACCAATGGGAGGCAATCACAAACACATAAAAACACATTATAAATGTACACATACAGTTAATAAACATTGCCATAACACTTACCTGTCCCCGCGATGTGTCCTGCACTCTGTCTCCTGCCAATTTTCCTTCCGATATTCGCTGCGTCCTCCCGGTAACCAGCACTGATGATAGGACCTATGTGACCAGTCACGTGTCTATTATCTCATTGGCTACAGACTGGTCACATGGCTTTGACGTCATGTCCTGTCCTAGGTCCTGTCAGGGCATCTTTCCAGTATGCGGTGATCGTTTGTGTATCTCCATGTACCGGCGACATACTATGGCACACGGTCGACTCCCCGTTCTGCTTCCCCGTTCCGTTATTCACCGGCTGCCACAGCCAGTCAATAACGGAAATCACCGTTGCTATAGCAACGCGCCTGTTAGCGGTGACGTCACCGCTTACAGCCAGCAGCACTGATCACTCACGGAGTGAAAAGCCTGCACAGGGAACAGCAGCGTCTTCCTCATGCAGCGCTGCTGATGTAGCAGAGCTGCATGGGTTGAAGGAGAAAGAAGACAGAAGACCATGGATCATGGAGGGATAAGAGGGAGTAATAAACATGGAGTCTCTAAGTGTGTCTGTGTATTATTTCCATTAAAGTATTTTTTCTCTGTGTGGTGTCTTTTTTTTAACCCTTTATTGGAGATTCTTAATGGCTGGGTCAAACTTGCCTGACATTAAGAATCTTTGACTTAATACTAGCTAGAAAAACAAAGCTAGTATTAACTCATAATTACCCAGCGAGCCACCATCACCAGGGCAGCTGGAAGAAGTTGGATACAGCGCCAGATGGCGCTTCTATGAAAGCTCCATTTTCTGGGGCGGCTGCGGATTGAAATTCTCAGCAGAGGGGCCCAGAAAGCTTGGGCTAACCTGTGCTGCGGATTCCAATCCCCAGCTGCCTAGTTGAACCTAGCTGGACACAAAAATGGGGCGAAGCCCACATCATTTGTTTTTTAATTATTTTATGAAAGAGAGAAAGAAAAAGAGAGAAAGAAGAGAAAGAGGAGAAAGAAGAGAAAGAGAATGAAGAGAGAGAGAAAGAAAAAAGAGAGAGAGAAGAGAGAGAAGAGAGACGAGAGAGAAGAGAATGAAAGGAGAGAGAGAAAGGAGAGAGAGAAAAGAGAGAGAGAAAAAAGAGAGAGAAAGGAGCGAGAGAAAGGAGAGAGAGAGAAAAGAGAGAGAAAGGAGAGAAAGAAAGGAGAGAGAAAGGAAAGTGAGGAAGGAGAGAGAGAAAGGAGAGAGAGAGAAAGGAGAGAAAGAAAGGAGAGAGAAAGGAGAGAAAAGAGAGAGAGAAAGGAGAGCGAGAAAGGAGAGAAAGAAAGGAGAGAAAGGAGAGAGAAGAAGGAGAGAGCGAGAAAGAGAGAAATAAGAGAGAGAGAGAAAAAGAGAATGAAGAGAAAGAGGAGAGAGAGAAAGAGAGAAAGAAGAGAGAGAGAAAGAGAGAAAGAAGAGAAAGAAGAGAAAGAAAGAGAAAGAAGAGAGAGAAAGAAGAGAGAGAAAGAGAGAAAGAAGAGAGAGAAAGAGAGAAAGAAGAGAGAGAAAGAAGAGAAAGAGAATGAAGAGAGAGAGAAAGAAAAGAGAGAGAGAAGAGAGAGAGAAAGGAGAGAGAGAAAGGAGAGAGAGAAAGGACAGAGGGAAAGGAAAGAGAGAGAAAGGAGAGAGAGAGAAATGAGAGAGAGAAAGGAGAGAGAGAAAGGAGAGAGAGAAAGGAGAGAAAGGAAGGAGAGAGAGAAAGGAGAGAGAGAGAGAAAGGAGAGAAAGAAATGAAAGAGAGAAAGGAGAGAGAGAAAGGAGAGAGAGAGAAATGAGGGAAAGAAAGGAGAGAGAGAAAGGAGAGAGAGAAACGAAAGAGAGAGAAAGGAGAGAAAGAAAGGAGAGAGAGAAAGGAGAGAGAGAGTAAGGAGAGAGAGGAAGGAGAGAGCGAGAAAGAGAGAAAGAAGAGAGAGAGAAAAAAGAGAAAGAAGAGAAAGAGGAGAGAGAGAGAAAGACAGAAAGAAGAGAGAGAGAAAGAGAGAAAGAAGAGAAAAAAAAAGAAAAAGAGAAAGAAGAGAAAGAGAAAGGAGAGAGAGAAAGGAGAGAGAGAAAGGAGAGAAAGAAAGGAGAGAAAGAAAGGAGAGAAAGAAAGGAGAGAAAGAAAGGAGAGAGAGAAAGGAGAGAAAGAGAGAGAGAGAGAAAGAAAGGAGAGGGAGAAAGGAGAGAGAGCTCACAGCTGATATCCGGCCCCTCCCCTCAGTGCATAATAAAGTTATAATTATAAATATGTTATAAATATAATTAAAATTAAAAATAAAAAAACCCCAAAAAACATTCTTTACTGAGACTAGAACTCGCAACCTCATGCTTCTTAAGTGAGCGCTCTAACCATGCGATGCACTTTCTTGCTATGTGGAGCTGATCAGAGTGTTCTGTAGAAGAGCTGACAGTGTCGTGTGGATTACGTCGGACCTGGAGGGGAAGTTGTGGGTTAATAAAGGGGGGAAAGGTGATTTTTTTTGTCTTTTTTTCCAAATAAAGTATTTTTTGGTGTGTGCGTTTCTTTACTTTAACTTTAAGTTTAATCATGGACGGTATCTCGGGGAGACGCCTGGCATGATTAACTCTTTATTACCTCAATTGCCACCGCACCAGGGCAATTCGGGATGAGCTGGGTAGAGTCCCCCGGGACAGTCGCATCTAATTCTATTCCGGCTATTCCGGCCGGCTGCTGGGTGATATTGTTAGGGTGGTGGGCTCCCGATAACGTGGTGCTCTCCATCCTGACAATACCAGCCTCCAGCCGTGTGGCTTTATCCTGGCTGGTATCAAATATGGGGGAAAACGCATTTTTTTTTTTAATTTATTTATTTATTTATTTTACTGCACGATATAGAGCCACCCACCGGCGGCTGTGATTGGTTGCAGTGACAAAGCTGTCACTCAGCTTGGGGACGTGTCTGACTGCAACCAATCTTAAGCGCCGGTGGGTGGGGAAAGCACAGAATAACTAATTGACTAATGAAGCGGCAGCCATTTTCTAAAGAGGAAAAGACACAGCAGATTTGTGACAGCGTGCAGCGAGAAGCCCGAGATCGGTGAGTAGGAAAGGGAGAGGGATTGTGCTGGGGACGCAGGACACATGCAGATAGCAACATTTGCACATAGCCTTACTGTGAAAAGCCACGTTTATGCTGATCGAACCGTTCTCGAACGTAAATCGAACTGTCGAGCTTTTAGCAAAAAGCTCGAGTTCGAGTTCAATCTCGAGCACCCCCCAAAATCACTCGAACATGAAAATGTCGAACCTCGAACATTGCTCATCTCTACTGGGCACATATACATCAAAGGAGAGTCTGAAAGAATATACATCAGGGGAGGGTGATGGGGGCATATAGATGTCCCCAGCCCCTCGTGTGATGTATGTGCCCCCAGTGTTTCCAGTGATGTAGTTGTCTCCTGTGATGTACAGTATATACAGCAGTCCCAGTGTTTCTTATGTGATGTACAGTTAGGTCCAGAAATATTTGGACAGTGACACAATTTTCGCGAGTTGGGCTCTGCATGCCACCACATTGGATTTGAAATGAAACCTCTACAACAGAATTCAAGTGTAGATTGTAACGTTTAATTTGAAGGTTTGAACAAAAATATCTGATAGAAATTGTAGGAATTGTACACATTTCTTTACAAATACTCCACATTTTAGGAGGTCAAAAGTAATTGGACAAATAAACCAAACCCAAACAAAATATTTTTATTTTCAATATTTTGTTGCGAATCCTTTGGAGGCAATCACTGCCTTAAGTCTGGAACCCATGGACATCACCAAACGCTGGGTTTCCTCCTTCTTAATGCTTTGCCAGGCCTTTACAGCCGCAGCCTTCAGGTCTTGCTTGTTTGTGGGTCTTTCCGTCTTAAGTCTGGATTTGAGCAAGTGAAATGCATGCTCAATTGGGTTAAGATCTGGTGATTGACTTGGCCATTGCAGAATGTTCCACTTTTTTGCACTCATGAACTCCTGGGTAGCTTTGGCTGTATGCTTGGATCATTGTCCATCTGTGCTATGAAGCGCCGTCCGATGAACTTTGCGGCATTTGGCTGAATCTGGGCTGAAAGTATATCCCGGTACACTTCAGAATTCATCCGGCAACTCTTGTCTGCTGTTATGTCATCAATAAACACAAGTGACCCAGTGCCATTGAAAGCCATGCATGCCCATGCCATCACGTTGCCTCCACCATGTTTTACAGAGGATGTGGTGTGCCTTGGATCATGTGCCGTTCCCTTTCTTCTCCAAACTTTTTTCTTCCCATCATTCTGGTACAGGTTGATCTTTGTCTCATCTGTCCATAGAATACTTTTCCAGAACTGAGCTGGCTTCATGAGGTGTTTTTCAGCAAATTTAACTCTGGCCTGTCTATTTTTGGAATTGATGAATGGTTTGCATCTAGATGTGAACCCTTTGTATTTACTTTCATGGAGTCTTCTCTTTACTGTTGACTTAGAGACAGATACACCTACTTCACTGTGAGTGTTCTGGACTTCAGTTGATGTTGTGAATGGGTTCTTCTTCACCAAAGAAAGTATGCGGCGATCATCTACCACTGTTGTCATCCGTGGACACCCAGGCCTTTTTGAGTTCCCAAGCTCACCAGTCAATTCCTTTTTTCTCAGAATGTACCCGACTGTTGATTTTGCTACTCCAAGCATGTCTGCTATCTCTCTGATGGATTTTTTTCTTTTTTTTCAGCCTCAGGATGTTCTGCGTCACCTCAATTGAGAGTTCCTTAGACCGCATGTTGTCTGGTCACAGCAACAGCTACCAAATGCAAAACCACACACCTGTAATCAACCCCAGACCTTTTAACTACTTCATTGATTACAGGTTAACGAGGGAGACACCTTCAGAGTTAATTGCAGCCCTTAGAGTCCCTTGTCCAATTACTTTTGGTCCCTTGAAAAAGAGGAGGCTATGCATTACAGAGCTATGATTCCTAAACCCTTTCTCCGATTTGGATGTGAAAACTCTCATATTGCAGCTGGGAGTGTGCACTTTCAGCCCATATTATATATATAATTGTATTTCTGAACATGTGTTTGTAAACAGCTAAAATAACAAAACTTGTGTCACTGTCCAAATATTTCTGGACCTAACTGTATATGCCAACAGCACCTTCAGTCATGTATGTGTCTCCTGTGATTTATATACACAAGTAAGTCCCTGTGTCTGTTGTGTGATGTATATAGTCTACCAATCTTATTATCACAAAGAGTTGTCTGCGCTCCAGACCGTGACAAACCTGGAAAAGAGAGAAGCAACATAAGTATCACTGAACATCACAGCCGCACAAAACAGAAGCAGCTCCGGCCACCACAATAGGGGTGAGTTAATTAACTGTTTGACCAAATATAGCCGATTCATTTTCACACTGATAATTTTGTGCGGCCCCCGAAGGTTGGCAGAAATATCCAAATGGGCCCCGGCAGTAAAAAGGTTTTCCACCCCTGCTGTATATAATGCAATACTGTAGCAATATTTCAGTATGTACAATAAGATGAATTGATTCAAGTTACAGAAGTCCAACTCCCTATGTTGACTATATATATATATATATATATATATATATTTATATATATATATTAGTACTGACCAAAAGTTTGGACACACCTTCTCATTCAAGAGTTTTCTTTATTTTCATGACTCTAAAAATTGTAGATTCACATTGAAAGCATCAAAACTATGAATTAACACATGTGGAATGAAATACTTAACAAAAAAGTGTGAAACTACTGAAAATGTCTAATATTCTAGGTTCTTCAAAGTAGCCACCTTTTGCTTTGATTACTGCTTTGCACACTCTTGGCATTCTCTTGATGAGTTTCAAGAGGTAGTCACCGGAAATGGTTTTCACTTCACAGGTGTGCCCTGTCAGGTTTAATAAGTGGGATTTCTTGCCTTATAAATGGGGTTGGGACCATCAGTTGTGTTGTGTAGAGGTCTGGTGGATACAGAGCTGATAGTCCTACTGAATAGACTGTTAAAATGTGTATTATGGCAAGAAAAAAGCAGCTAAGTAAAGAAAAACGAGTGGCCATCAGTACTTTAAGAAATGAAGGTCAGTCAGTCCAAAAAATTGGGAAAACTTTGAAAGTCTCCCCAAGCGCAGTGGCAAAAACCATCAAATGCCACAAAGAAACTGGCTTAGAGATGGCCAAAGATCTGTGTAGACCTCATGGCATACTCACTTATTCAGAAGGTAGGAGAGGTTGTGATGGTGGGATATGGGGTGAGGTGTATCATTTTGTGCAGATTCCTATTTTAAGCTTCGTTCACTGTCCATTATTTGTACTGCTTGTGTGTACATTGTATTGTCTGTAGGTAATCACCCCCTGTAGCGCAAGGTTATAGCTTCTTGAAGCTCTTCTGTCTCTAGGTGTGCAGGAGGGGGCCTGGAATCCACCTAACCTCTTTGCTTACACGGGGGGATGGGGGAGTCTGTTTGAGAACTTGAAGAGAGAAGGATTGATCCTCTGGGAGAAGCAGTAACTTCTCAGAGAGACCTGGACATTTCTCGCTGGACTAATTTTACCCTTTGTTTTGTGGATTATGTTATGGACCATTTGATTTGCTTGGAATAAATGCACTTTGGATTGTACAGCCATCTCTTGCTCTGTTAATTGTTGGACACGGGAGAAGGACCCTCACATGAGGACCGTCCCAGGAAAGGAAGAACAAGAGTCACCTCTGCTGCGGAGGATAAGTTTATCCAAGTCACCAGCCTCAGAAATCACAGGTTAACAGCAGTTCAGATTAGAGAACAGTTCAATGCCACACAGAGTTCTAGCAGCAGACACATGTCTAGAACAACTGTTAAGAGGAGACTTTGTACAGCAGGCCTTCATGGTAAAATAGCTGCTAGGAAATCACTGCTAAGGACAGGCAACAAGCAGAAGAGATTTGTTTGGACTAAAGAACACAAGAAATGGACATTAGACCAGTGGAAATCTGTGCTTGGTCTGATGAGTCCAAATTTGAGATCTTTGGATCCAACCACCGTGTCTTTGTGCGACGCAGAAAAGGTGAATGGATGGACTCTACATGCCTGGTTCCCACCGTTAAGCATGGAGGAGGAGGTGTGATGGTGTGGGGGTGCTTTTCTGGTGACACTGTTGGGGAGTTATTCAAAATTGAAGGCATACTGAACCAGCAAGGCTACCACAGCATCTTGCATTGGCATGCTATTCCTTCCGGTTTGCGTTTACTTGGACCATCATTTATTTTTCAACAGGACAATGACCCCAAACACACCTCCAGGCTGTGCAAGGGTTATTTGACTAAGGAGGAGAGTGATGGGGTGCTACGCCAGATGACCTGGCCTCCACAGTCACCAGACCTGAACCCAATCGAGATGGTTTGGGGGTGAGATAGACCGCAGAGTGAAGGCAAAAGGGCCAACAAGTGCTAAGCATCTCTGGGAACTCCTTCAAGACTGTTGGAAGACCATTTCCGGTGACTACCTGTTGAAGCTCATCAAGAGAATGCCAAGAGTGTGCAAAGCAGTAATCAAAGCAAAAGGTGGCTACTTTGAAGAACCTACTGTAGAATACTGTAGAATATAAGACATATTTTCAGTTGTTTCACACTTTTTTGTTAAGTATTTCATTCCACATGTGTTACTTCATAGTTTTGATGCCTTCAATGGGAATCTACAATTTTCAGAGTCATGAAAATAGAGAAAACTCTTTGAATGAGAAGGTGTGTCAACAATGTGTCAAGTGTCATGGAGGGCATTGTAAGTAATGAGTATTGCCTTAAACAATTAAGGCAAAGCTGATGATATATTGCTATATAAATAATAATAATATTAAAAAAATAAAATAGAGATAGAGATAGAATATCATTAGCATTCAATTTGTGTGAATCAGCTCACCGTGCAAAAGGCTCAATCCCAATTCTGTCCTGGAGCACGGACAGGCACTGCCACGGCCCTGTAAAAGTAAGAAGAAAGGATGTCCAGCTCTTCAGGCAAAGAATCAGTCTTTATTTCATCATGCAGACACAGAGACTGACATGACCAGCACTACGCGTTTCAGGTGAAAACACTCACCCTTAATCATGAACATACTAGCTTGCCACTAGAGGGAACCTGTGTGCTGTGGACTAGGAAGACGTTCAGAAAACATTTGCTGCGTGAAGGCTGTGTTTAGTTTTTCCCTTCCTTAGTCTTTTTTTGTTTTTTCTCCTCTGGTCTGTTCATTATTTTTACCTCTTGTCATTTGGAGTGCTTTATATGATTACTATTTATTTTACCCCTGCCTGTCTAATTCTATATTTAATCCACTGCTCAGTTTCTAAAACTTAATGCAGACAAAACAGAATTCATCATCTTTCCCCATCTCACTCAACCCCCTCACAAGACTTATCCATCATAGTCAATGGTGGCTCACTCTTCGCAGTCCCAGAAGCTTTCTGCCTTGGGGTAACCCTTGACTCTGCTCACTCCTTCAAGCCACATATCCAAGCCCTTTCCACCTCTAGCCGAATCCAACCCCCAAAATTTTCCTGGATCCGAACATTCCTTTACCAAGATTCTGCAAAAACACTAGTGCATGCTATCATCATCTCCCGCCATGTCAACTGCAACCTGCTGCTTTGTTGCCTCCCTTCTAACACTTTTGTACCCTTCCAATCTATTTTAAATTCTGCTGCTTGACTAACCCACTTATTCCCCCGCTATTCCCCAGACTCTAGTCTCTGCTAATTCCTTCACTGGCTTCCAATTGTCCAAACACTCAAGTTGAAAACCCTAACAATTACATACAAAGCCATCCACAACCTGACTCCTCCATACATCTGTGAACTAGTCTCCTGACACCTACCTGCACCCAACCTCCGATCTTCACAAGATCTTCTTTTTACCTCCCATCTTATCTCCTGTTCCAACAATACATACAAGATTTCTCCCATGCATCCCCCATACTCTCTACCCCAACATATCAGACTCTCACCTACTGAGAAAACCTTCAAAAGGAAGCTGAAGACCTACCTTTTCCAACAAGTCTACAACCTGCAGGAACCCTTAGTCCACTATAATGCTGCATGACCAGCTGAGGTCATGATTAAGAACAGGTTAACCGTTCGAAACGCGTAAATGGACTATCTAGTCCACTTGGAATATTGTCATGGTTTTTTCTAGTTTTTAATTTTTTAAATAAATCCATGTTTTAATTTTATATGCGGATGCTGGATTTTCCTTCACCTTTTCCTAAATTCTTAGTACTTGATTGTTTTAACACACTTTCTTATGTAATGCATGTACAGTATATCATTAGCTGTACCAACTATCTTCTCTGCAACCGTTAAAAATGACAGCTCAATACGCAAAAAATAAGCCATCATTGAGCCAAAGATCCTGAAAAATGAGAACTCTAAGGGTTTTGGAAATTGGCGCAAAAAGTGCACCAGTTTTTTAGGCCACACTTGTGAATTTTTTTAACCCCTTAGATAAAAGTAAACCTACTGTATACATGCTTGGTGTCTACAAACTCATACCGACCTGAGACATCACAACAACACATCAGTTTTAGCATATAGTGAACATGGTGAATAAAATATCCCTACAACTATTGCAGTTTTTTTGCAGTTTTTCCACATCTGAAATTTTTTTGCTGTTTTTCAGTACTCTCTATGATAAAACGTATGTTTTCATTTAAAAGTACAGCTTGTCCCTCAAAAAAACAAGCCCTTATATGGCAAGATTGACAGAACAATAAAAATGTTACAGCTCTCGGAAGAAGGAAAGGAAAAAAGAAAACGGGAAAACGCCCTAGGGTGAAGGGGTAAAAGCAGATTTCTAGAGAAAATCAGAAATCTAGAAATTTCAAAAATATTAGAAGGGTTATTTCCCCTTTGAGATTGCCACACTAGTTGCAAAACAAAACACTGAATAATACATTTTATTTCTCCTGCTGACCCAGCACAACTGATCCAGGTCCTATATACAACGTGGAAAAAATGGCCTTAAAGTTCCTTTCCTCTGGACTTTTCATCAGGAAGGAGGACAAAGAGATGGTCAATGTTCCTTTATTGTAGCTTGTTGTCTACGCGTTTCAGGAGCTCTGCTCCCTTCATCAGGACATACAGTACAAAAAAAAACATATCTGCAGTTGATCCTAGGATCCCAGCATATATACAACCCAGAAAAAAGAAAAAAATGTCAAGCCACACCCCCAAAATAAAAAAATTGGCGGGTAGGAATGACGCATGTAACAGCACACACATTTACATGTATAAAAGGCAAAGAAAAGAGGGGAAAACAATAGATAATGGTATAAAAATATGTTATAAAATATTCATGCAAAAAAATGTTTTATTATCCACAATTAAAAAATTCTAAAAATCAGGACTCATGGGTTAAAAAACAAGTGTCTGTTTTACTTTGTTTTGGAACCAGCAGTTTTACGGGGTTAAAGTGTGGAGGTAGATAATCTCCTCGTACGTGCCACTGGGGATTTTACAGAGAATGTCTGCAAAAACCAACATCGTAGATCATCAGGAAAAAGAGGAAAACTATTTGGAGGAATTTTATCAATGAAACCATGATTGAAAGACGTTCAGGATTCTCCCTCATTCAAAAAAATAAAAAACAGTCACAGCAGTCATTTATATCAAGCGGGTAACAGAGCCCAAGTGTAAAACTCGGCTCTGTGAACCTTGCCTGAACCCGGGGTGAGCTGAGTTCAGGTTATAATAGTGGCATCGCGTGGAAGCGAGTGCCAGAGTACAAGACCTAGAATTGTCTCAATGAGCCGTCCCCAGGACGACGTAACCACAGGTCTGAATTCCTCGACAGCACGGCACATAAGCAGTGTTGCTATTGACAGGGATTCAGGCCAGTGGTGTCTAAAGCCGTGCGACAACATCAGTAAGCTGCAGATTAAACATAGGACAGCCGGCTGTATACTATTAGCAGGATTCTTATCAATGAATCCCCAGTTAAAACACACCCAGGAGAGAAACAAATACTGACACAACCATTTATATCAAACGGGTGACAGAGCCCAAGAAAAGAAACTGGCTCTGTGAACCGCATCCGCACCAAGGGTGAACTGAGTTCAGATTATAGTAATGGTACCAGGTGAAAATGAGAGTTAAAGTACAGGATCTAGAAATTGCCTCAGTGAGCTGTCTCCAGGACATCATGCAACAGGTCTGGATTCCTCGATAGCACCACATTTATGCAGTAGTGCTACCGACAGGGATCCAGGCCAGTGGTGTCCGAGATCGTGTGACAACCTCAATAGGCTGCAAGGGAATTAATGAAAAACAAGCAGCAGGCCGTCTGTTGATCCTGGGGGCAAAAGCTTATGTCCCAGGACCAGCAGAGAAGAGGGAAAAAAAGGGACATAGATCTACAATCTATATCCCCGTATATCACTCAACCAATTCATATACAGACTATTTTGGTCTATTAATCAGCAAATATGATCTCACCAAGAAAAGGGGGAAGGCACAAGTTAAAATCAAGGGACACTGATATATGACAGTAACAAATGTATGTATATAATAGATACCAACCTTCAATTTTTTTTTCTTTTTTTAAAAATTTAAATTAAAAATTGCTTTTAAAAGGGATGGAGGGAGGGGGGGGGATTAAGACTTTACTCAGGGGTCTATTAGTGAAACAAATCCGTGACCTCATTGAGACCCACTGGTGTCAAGGTGTTGAGTTTGTAAATCCAGTAGGTCTCTTTTCTATTCAAGGCTTCCACTCGATTATGTATCTGAAGGGGGATATGGTCGATAGGGGTGACCCTAATTTTTGCTTTTTTACCATGTTTGACTGTGGTATGTCTAGACAGTCCATGAAACATGAAACCAATTTTGATGTTGTGCCTGTGGGAATTGATCCGGTTATGCAGTTCCTGCACCGTTCTTCCCACATACAATTTCCCGCATTCACATTCAATTAGATAAATCACAAATGTAGATTGACAAGTGAGGTGGACTCTAATGGGAAAGGAGTCTTCTCCTGAAGAGGATTTAAAAATGGATCTATTGTGTGAAATTGATTTACAGCATAAGCAATTCCTCATGAAACATTTATAGGATCCTGCATTCATATTAGGATTATGTATTTTATTCTTTATTGTAAGAGCTTTTGCTCTACTTGGGGCTATGATGCTCTTTAGGTTAGGGGCTCTCCTGAAAGTAATCCCTGGTTTTTCAGGAATAACCCCCTTTAAAAAAGGGTCGTTAAGAAGTATACCCCAATGTCTAGACAAGATTTCCTTTATCCGATCACTCTCTCTACTGAAAGTGGTAAGGAAATTAGAAGTGAAATCCTTATTGATAGTTATAATGGGCTTTCTACTGGGTTTAATTAAATCTGCTTGTTTGAGCAGTTTAGTGTCCTTAAAAGCCTTCCTAATGAGTGACATAGGGTATTCTTTTTCTATAAACCTATTTCTCATGATATTGGCTTGTACATGAAAGTCATCATCAGAGGTACAGTTCCTCCTAATTCTTTTGTATTGGTTATTAGGTATATTTGTGAGCCATTTTTTATAGTGGCCACTGGAAAATTGGATATACCCATTACAATCTACTTTTTTGAAGAATGTTTTAGTAATAATCTCCCCCTCGCGATGTGTCAGGGTCAGATCCAGAAAGTCTATTTGATCTTTCTGTACTACCGATGAGAATGTAAGGCCCCAATTGTTATTGTCCAAATGTTTTATAAAATCAGGGACATTATTGTTACTGTTGTCCCATATCAATATCAGATCATCAATATACCTCTTATATAAAATGATATGTTTAGAAAAGGGGGAATTATAGATGAATAACTGCTCAAATAGCCCCATAAATAAATTTGCAAAGGTTGGTGCTACCTTCGAGCCCATTGCAGTCCCACATCTCTGATGATATATAGTATCCATAAAAGTAAAGTAATTATTGGTTAAAATAAATTGCATCCCTTTTAAGATGAACTTTTTTTGCTGAAATGGTAGCCTATCATCAATTAATAGGAATTGTTTAAAGCATTCTAGTCCCAGTTTGTGTGAAATGTTTGTATACAAGGCAGAGACATCCAAGGTAATAAACACATAAGAATCCCCCCAAGGGATTTCCCTTATGAATTGTATAAGGTGTGCAGAGTCGCGGAGATAGCTTTTGAGCCTAATGACGTGAATGCTCATAATTTGGTCAATATACGCTGCTAATTTTACAGTCAGAGAATCTATTCCAGATATGATAGGTCTACCTGGAGGATTAATGGGGTCTTTGTGGACCTTAGGGAGATGATAATAGAACGCCATTTTTGGACATTTGTTTTCTAAAAACTTTTTTTCATTGTCATTAAGTAAATTATTTTTAATGGCCTCCTGTAAGAGTGTTTGATATTCAATGATGGCTTTATTATACCTTTCCTGACCAGAAACCTCATAGTGAATGGTGTTAGAAAGATTTCTCAGCGCTTCTCTGATATATGCTTCCTTGTCCTGCAGGACTACTCCCCCACCCTTATCAGCAGGTCTGATGATAAGGTTATGGTTCTCTTTAAGGGTTTTTATTGCCCTATGTTCACCCATGGTCAGATTGTGCAGACCCGATTTTTTATTAGCTTTTAGTTTCTTTATATCCTCTAATACTAGATCACTAAACGTTTTTATATGATGTCCTTTACTGTTTAGAGGGTAAAATTTTGAGTTGAGTCTGAGGTCAGTATGTAAAAATTTATCTGAAATGTCCCTTTTCTCTGAAGTCTCAGGCTTATGTATTTGAAAATGTCGAGTTAATGTGATTTTTCTTATAAACCTCTGTACGTCCAAATATAATTCAAATTCGTCAGAGGAAAAATCAGGGCAAAAATATAGTCCTTTTTTTAGTACCTTAAGTTCGTTTTCTGTAAGATCATGACTAGAGAGATTAAAAATGCCTGAAGTGTGGCTTGGGGGTATTAGTTTTTCTTTTCTTTTTTGTTGGACCCTGTCACCTGCTCGGTTTCCTCTGTGGGATTTTTTCTTTTCCCCCCCCTTGAGGTTAGGTAGTTCGTTATGGGGCTTTGTATAGGGTTCTGGGTTGAAAACCTTCCAAGGGATAAAAAAGGTACACACATATTGTTCTTTTTGGTGTTATCAATGATGACCGTTTTAATGGGTTCGGCCCCAGAATTAGCACACTCAGTAGAGGACACATTAAGTGCAAATTGTGTGTCAGGCAAGGGGATATAATCCTCATGTGTGGATAAGTCCAACAAATCCATGAGGTCCATATCCTGCTCTCCTTCCCTAGATATTGTTGGAGTAGTGGTATCATCACTGATCAAAGGGGATTCTCTTTCTTTTCTTATTCTCTCGATTTGCATCTTTATTAATGCTAGTTGTCTTTTAGTCTCCTCAAAATCTTTAGGAATTTTAAGGGGTTCTGGTACCTTGAGTTTGTCAATATGGACAGTTATATCAGCTGTCTCCTTTGGAAGATCCATTAAGGATTTTCCAGTTGTGTCATTAATGATAGAGATACTATTTGCAGTTTTTTTACTGGGTACAGGGGTATCTTTTGGAGCTTCCTTTTCCATATTAGTCGAAGGATTCCGTTTTTTATGGAATTTACTATTAAAAAAATTCCTATTATTACTATGACTTCTCTTTCTTTTGAAATTCTTGAGCTTATTGGTACTAAAAGGCCTTGGTGTAGATATATTCTCTTTTTGGTCAGTAGGGGGGGCAGTTTTGTTAATTTTATCTTGTCTGTCTCTCTGTAATTTCCTAGATTTTCTAAGGATGGTATCCTGTTCAAGTTGTGTTAATTTAGTATTGATATTGGAATTTAAAATTTTATATTCACAATGTAGGTCATATAGACCCAGCTCCTCATATACATCCGATATTTTAGCAGTAGCCTCTTTAGCTAAAATATCTCTTTTTTTATAGAGGCACTGTAACATCTCTTGCATACATTTCTGAAAAATATTGTCCCATTCCAAAGAAAAAGTTTTATCCAAGGGGAAAGGGGAATCTTTGTTCACTCTCAGACCCCTGGGGCATAGTTTTTCTTCCATATAAATCAGGAGGAACCTAGCGTCCAGACTGTAAAATAGTTCATCCTTGAGAAGATCCTCAAGACGTAGAAAAAGATTTCTCATATTAATACCGTCTTCTTCAGAATAGACATTGGTTAAATCAAGTTCAGGATCTATATTGTAAGCATCAGATGCACCTACTGTTTGTAGGATGAGTCTTTCTCTTGAAGAGAGACGTTGGTTGAAGTAGTCCATGATAGAAAGACACGACCCTTATGCTGCTATGTCCACCAGAAGAGCTGGTCTTGCCAGGTCCAGAAGGCACAAAGCGAAATAAACTGTGGAAAGAAAAAGCGCAATAGGGTCTTACCCGGTATATATCCGGGAAAAAATTAAAGGGAATGCACTCACCTTCAGTAGTTGTGACAGTCACAACTACTATAAAAGCTTATTTTGTAGAGATGAAGTCTGCTGCAGCCCCCGTGGTTGATAACAGAGAACAATAGAGAAGGGGTTTTATGCCGCGCTGTTCATCAGGAAGGAGGACAAAGAGATGGTCAATGTTCCTTTATTGTAGCTTGTTGTCTACGCGTTTCAGGAGCTCTGCTCCCTTCATCAGGACATACAGTACAAAAAAAGACATATCTGCAGTTGATCCTAGGATCCCAGCATATATACAACCCAGAAAAAAGAAAAAAATGTCAAGCCACACCCCCAAAATAAAAAAATTGGCGGGTAGGAATGACGCATGTAACAGCACACACATTTACATGTATAAAAGGCAAAGAAAAGAGGGGAAAACAATAGATAATGGTATAAAAATATGTTATAAAATATTCATGCAAAAAAATGTTTTATTATCCACAATTAAAAAATTCTAAAAATCAGGACTCATGGGTTAAAAAACAAGTGTCTGTTTTACTTTGTTTTGGAACCAGCAGTTTTACGGGGTTAAAGTGTGGAGGTAGATAATCTCCTCGTACGTGCCACTGGGGATTTTACAGAGAATGTCTGCAAAAACCAACATCGTAGATCATCAGGAAAAAGAGGAAAACTATTTGGAGGAATTTTATCAATGAAACCATGATTGAAAGACGTTCAGGATTCTCCCTCATTCAAAAAAATAAAAAACAGTCACAGAAGTCATTTATATCAAGCGGGTAACAGAGCCCAAGTGTAAAACTCGGCTCTGTGAACCTTGCCTGAACCCGGGGTGAGCTGAGTTCAGGTTATAATAATGGCATCGCGTGGAAGCGAGTGCCAGAGTCCAAGACCTAGAATTGTCTCAATGAGCCGTCCCCAGGACGACGTAACCACAGGTCTGAATTCCTCGACAGCACGGCACATAAGCAGTGTTGCTATTGACAGGGATTCAGGCCAGTGGTGTCTAAAGCCGTGCGACAACATCAGTAAGCTGCAGATTAAACATAGGACAGCTGGCTGTATACTATTAGCAGGATTCTTATCAATGAATCCCCAGTTAAAACACACCCAGGAGAGAAACAATTAAATGTAAATGTGTGTGCTGTTACATGCGTCATTCCTACCCGCCAATTTTTTTATTTTGGGGGTGTGGCTTGACATTTTTTTCTTTTTTCTGGGTTGTATATATGCTGGGATCCTAGGATCAACTGCAGATATGTTTTTTTTGTACTGTATGTCCTGATGAAGGGAGCAGAGCTCCTGAAACGCGTAGACAACAAGCTACAATAAAGGAACATTGACCATCTCTTTGTCCTCCTTCCTGATGAACAGCGCGGCATAAAACCCCTTCTCTATTGTTCTCTGTTATCAACCACGGGGGCTGCAGCAGACTTCATCTCTACAAAATAAGCTTTTATAGTAGTTGTGACTGTCACAACTACTGAAGGTGAGTGCATTCCCTTTAATTTTTTCCCGGATATATACCGGGTAAGACCCTATTGCGCTTTTTCTTTCCACAGTTTATTTCGCTTTGTGCCTTCTGGACCTGGCAAGACCAGCTCTTCTGGTGGACATAGCAGCATAAGGGTCGTGTCTTTCTATCATGGACTACTTCAACCAACGTCTCTCTTCAAGAGAAAGACTCATCCTACAAACAGTAGGTGCATCTGATGCTTACAATATAGATCCTGAACTTGATTTAACCAATGTCTATTCTGAAGAAGACGGTATTAATATGAGAAATCTTTTTCTACGTCTTGAGGATCTTCTCAAGGATGAACTATTTTACAGTCTGGACGCTAGGTTCCTCCTGATTTATATGGAAGAAAAACTATGCCCCAGGGGTCTGAGAGTGAACAAAGATTCCCCTTTCCCCTTGGATAAAACTTTTTCTTTGGAATGGGACAATATTTTTCAGAAATGTATGCAAGAGATGTTACAGTGCCTCTATAAAAAAAGAGATATTTTAGCTAAAGAGGCTACTGCTAAAATATCGGATGTATATGAGGAGCTGGGTCTATATGACCTACATTGTGAATATAAAATTTTAAATTCCAATATCAATACTAAATTAACACAACTTGAACAGGATACCATCCTTAGAAAATCTAGGAAATTACAGAGAGACAGACAAGATAAAATTAACAAAACTGCCCCCCCTACTGACCAAAAAGAGAATATATCTACACCAAGGCCTTTTAGTACCAATAAGCTCAAGAATTTCAAAAGAAAGAGAAGTCATAGTAATAATAGGAATTTTTTTAATAGTAAATTCCATAAAAAACGGAATCCTTCGACTAATATGGAAAAGGAAGCTCCAAAAGATACCCCTGTACCCAGTAAAAAAACTGCAAATAGTATCTCTATCATTAATGACACAACTGGAAAATCCTTAATGGATCTTCCAAAGGAGACAGCTGATATAACTGTCCATATTGACAAACTCAAGGTACCAGAACCCCTTAAAATTCCTAAAGATTTTGAGGAGACTAAAAGACAACTAGCATTAATAAAGATGCAAATCGAGAGAATAAGAAAAGAAAGAGAATCCCCTTTGATCAGTGATGATACCACTACTCCAACAATATCTAGGGAAGGAGAGCAGGATATGGACCTCATGGATTTGTTGGACTTATCCACACATGAGGATTATATCCCCTTGCCTGACACACAATTTGCACTTAATGTGTCCTCTACTGAGTGTGCTAATTCTGGGGCCGAACCCATTAAAACGGTCATCATTGATAACACCAAAAAGAACAATATGTGTGTACCTTTTTTATCCCTTGGAAGGTTTTCAACCCAGAACCCTATACAAAGCCCCATAACGAACTACCTAACCTCAAGGGGGGGGAAAAGAAAAAATCCCACAGAGGAAACCGAGCAGGTGACAGGGTCCAACAAAAAAGAAAAGAAAAACTAATACCCCCAAGCCACACTTCAGGCATTTTTAATCTCTCTAGTCATGATCTTACAGAAAACGAACTTAAGGTACTAAAAAAAGGACTATATTTTTGCCCTGATTTTTCCTCTGACGAATTTGAATTATATTTGGACGTACAGAGGTTTATAAGAAAAATCACATTAACTCGACATTTTCAAATACATAAGCCTGAGACTTCAGAGAAAAGGGACATTTCAGATAAATTTTTACATACTGACCTCAGACTCAACTCAAAATTTTACCCTCTAAACAGTAAAGGACATCATATAAAAACGTTTAGTGATCTAGTATTAGAGGATATAAAGAAACTAAAAGCTAATAAAAAATCGGGTCTGCACAATCTGACCATGGGTGAACATAGGGCAATAAAAACCCTTAAAGAGAACCATAACCTTATCATCAGACCTGCTGATAAGGGTGGGGGAGTAGTCCTGCAGGACAAGGAAGCATATATCAGAGAAGCGCTGAGAAATCTTTCTAACACCATTCACTATGAGGTTTCTGGTCAGGAAAGGTATAATAAAGCCATCATTGAATATCAAACACTCTTACAGGAGGCCATTAAAAATAATTTACTTAATGACAATGAAAAAAAGTTTTTAGAAAACAAATGTCCAAAAATGGCGTTCTATTATCATCTCCCTAAGGTCCACAAAGACCCCATTAATCCTCCAGGTAGACCTATCATATCTGGAATAGATTCTCTGACTGTAAAATTAGCAGCGTATATTGACCAAATTATGAGCATTCACGTCATTAGGCTCAAAAGCTATCTCCGCGACTCTGCACACCTTATACAATTCATAAGGGAAATCCCTTGGGGGGATTCTTATGTGTTTATTACCTTGGATGTCTCTGCCTTGTATACAAACATTTCACACAAACTGGGACTAGAATGCTTTAAACAATTCCTATTAATTGATGATAGGCTACCATTTCAGCAAAAAAAGTTCATCTTAAAAGGGATGCAATTTATTTTAACCAATAATTACTTTACTTTTATGGATACTATATATCATCAGAGATGTGGGACTGCAATGGGCTCGAAGGTAGCACCAACCTTTGCAAATTTATTTATGGGGCTATTTGAGCAGTTATTCATCTATAATTCCCCCTTTTCTAAACATATCATTTTATATAAGAGGTATATTGATGATCTGATATTGATATGGGACAACAGTAACAATAATGTCCCTGATTTTATAAAACATTTGGACAATAACAATTGGGGCCTTACATTCTCATCGGTAGTACAGAAAGATCAAATAGACTTTCTGGATCTGACCCTGACACATCGCGAGGGGGAGATTATTACTAAAACATTCTTCAAAAAAGTAGATTGTAATGGGTATATCCAATTTTCCAGTGGCCACTATAAAAAATGGCTCACAAATATACCTAATAACCAATACAAAAGAATTAGGAGGAACTGTACCTCTGATGATGACTTTCATGTACAAGCCAATATCATGAGAAATAGGTTTATAGAAAAAGAATACCCTATGTCACTCATTAGGAAGGCTTTTAAGGACACTAAACTGCTCAAACAAGCAGATTTAATTAAACCCAGTAGAAAGCCCATTATAACTATCAATAAGGATTTCACTTCTAATTTCCTTACCACTTTCAGTAGAGAGAGTGATCGGATAAAGGAAATCTTGTCTAGACATTGGGGTATACTTCTTAACGACCCTTTTTTAAAGGGGGTTATTCCTGAAAAACCAGGGATTACTTTCAGGAGAGCCCCTAACCTAAAGAGCATCATAGCCCCAAGTAGAGCAAAAGCTCTTACAATAAAGAATAAAATACATAATCCTAATATGAATGCAGGATCCTATAAATGTTTCATGAGGAATTGCTTATGCTGTAAATCAATTTCACACAATAGATCCATTTTTAAATCCTCTTCAGGAGAAGACTCCTTTCCCATTAGAGTCCACCTCACTTGTCAATCTACATTTGTGATTTATCTAATTGAATGTGAATGCGGGAAATTGTATGTGGGAAGAACGGTGCAGGAACTGCATAACCGGATCAATTCCCACAGGCACAACATCAAAATTGGTTTCATGTTTCATGGACTGTCTAGACATACCACAGTCAAACATGGTAAAAAAGCAAAAATTAGGGTCACCCCTATCGACCATATCCCCCTTCAGATACATAATCGAGTGGAAGCCTTGAATAGAAAAGAGACCTACTGGATTTACAAACTCAACACCTTGACACCAGTGGGTCTCAATGAGGTCACGGATTTGTTTCACTAATAGACCCCTGAGTAAAGTCTTAATCCCCCCCCCTCCCTCCATCCCTTTTAAAAGCAATTTTTAATTTAAATTTTTAAAAAAAGAAAAAAAAATTGAAGGTTGGTATCTATTATATACATACATTTGTTACTGTCATATATCAGTGTCCCTTGATTTTAACTTGTGCCTTCCCCCTTTTCTTGGTGAGATCATATTTGCTGATTAATAGACCAAAATAGTCTGTATATGAATTGGTTGAGTGATATACGGGGATATAGATTGTAGATCTATGTCCCTTTTTTTCCCTCTTCTCTGCTGGTCCTGGGACATAAGCTTTTGCCCCCAGGATCAACAGACGGCCTGCTGCTTGTTTTTCATTAATTCCCTTGCAGCCTATTGAGGTTGTCACACGATCTCGGACACCACTGGCCTGGATCCCTGTCGGTAGCACTACTGCATAAATGTGGTGCTATCGAGGAATCCAGACCTGTTGCATGATGTCCTGGAGACAGCTCACTGAGGCAATTTCTAGATCCTGTACTTTAACTCTCATTTTCACCTGGTACCATTACTATAATCTGAACTCAGTTCACCCTTGGTGCGGATGCGGTTCACAGAGCCAGTTTCTTTTCTTGGGCTCTGTCACCCGTTTGATATAAATGGTTGTGTCAGTATTTGTTTCTCTCCTGGGTGTGTTTTAACTGGGGATTCATTGATAAGAATCCTGCTAATAGTATACAGCCGGCTGTCCTATGTTTAATCTGCAGCTTACTGATGTTGTCGCACGGCTTTAGACACCACTGGCCTGAATCCCTGTCAATAGCAACACTGCTTATGTGCCGTGCTGTCGAGGAATTCAGACCTGTGGTTACGTCGTCCTGGGGACGGCTCATTGAGACAATTCTAGGTCTTGTACTCTGGCACTCGCTTCCACGCGATGCCACTATTATAACCTGAACTCAGCTCACCCCGGGTTCAGGCAAGGTTCACAGAGCCGAGTTTTACACTTGGGCTCTGTTACCCGCTTGATATAAATGACTGCTGTGACTGTTTTTTATTTTTTTGAATGAGGGAGAATCCTGAACGTCTTTCAATCATGGTTTCATTGATAAAATTCCTCCAAATAGTTTTCCTCTTTTTCCTGATGATCTACGATGTTGGTTTTTGCAGACATTCTCTGTAAAATCCCCAGTGGCACGTACGAGGAGATTATCTACCTCTACACTTTAACCCCGTAAAACTGCTGGTTCCAAAACAAAGTAAAACAGACACTTGTTTTTTAACCCATGAGTCCTGATTGTTAGAATTTTTTAATTGTGGATAATAAAACATTTTTTTGCATGAATATTTTATAACATATTTTTATACCATTATCTATTGTTTTCCCCTCTTTTCTTTGCCTTTTATACATGTAAATGTGTGTGCTGTTACATGCGTCATTCCTACCCGCCAGCGCTGACAGGTAGGCGGGATGATGGGCGGGGGTGAGCGCATAGTAAAGAGCCGGACCGCATGATCACCCTTGGCAACTACAGCCTGGAGTGATCATGTACGGCTATATTCACTGCCCCACCACTCATCATCATCAGTGCGGGGTGCAGTGAAAAGCACGGTATACTCACTGTTACCTGCAGCATCACGATTATCCTCCTGTCTGCCGGCCAGCTAATCTGTGTGGAGAACGGTGAGCACAACGATGATGTCATCCTTGTGCGCGCTCTCCATACACATCAGCCGGCAGACAGGAGGACATTGCGATGCTGCAGGTAATGGTGACGGCTCCACACAGGTCAGCGGCGCTGCTGCTGACACAGACATGAAGATGATCGATGCTGCAGGGAGTGAGGAAATGTTTATATAAATGTTTATTTTTTACTGTGCCATAGGATACAGGCCATATAGCAGGATGGGGTATATAGCAGGATGGGGGCATATACCTTGATGGGGTATATTATGAGCAGGATGGGGTATATAGCAGGATGGGGGTATATTATGAGCAGAGTAGGGGTATATAGCAGGATGTGGGTATATAGCAGGATGGGGGTATATTATGAGCAGGATGGGAGTATATAGCAAGATGGGGGTATATATCATGTATATCAGGATGGCGGTATATAGCAGGAAGGGGGTGTATAGCAGATGGGGGTATTTAGCAGGATGGGGTATTTAGCAGGATGGGGTATATAGCAGGATGGGGGTATATAGCAGGATAGGGGTATATAGCAGGATAGGGGTATATAGCAGGATGGGAGCATTTAGCAGGATGGGGGTATATAGCAGGATGGGGGTATATAGCAGGATGGGTGTATATAGCAGGATGGGGGTATATATCAGGATGGGGGGTATAACAGGATGAGGGAAATATATACAAGGATGGAGATCATATACAAGGCAGGAGGATCATTACCAGGATGGGGTACCTTAGTAGATAATTTGAGGACATTACCCCCATAACAGTGTAAGCAGCAGATCCTCGCCCCATAACAGTGTGTCATGACCACATTTTTTGCTTAAAATGTTATTTTCCTATTTTCCTCCTCTAAAACCAGGGTGCGTCTTATGGTCAGGTGCGTCTTATAGTCCGAAAAATATGGTACCTCATGTGCAGGGCATGGCCGTAGCTTAGGTGTCTATGGTTACAACCACTAGAAACTTACTGTACAGTGAAGGAAATAATTATTTCATCCCTTGCTGATTTTGTAAGTTTGCCCACTGAATTTTTAGGGTAGGTTAATTTTAACAGTGAGAGATAGAATATCAAAATAAAATCCAGGAAATATATATATATATATATATATATATATATATATATATATAAAAATTATACAAATGTATTTGCATTTTGCATAGAGAGGTATTTGATCCCTCTGGTAAACAAGACTTAATACTTGGTGGCAAAACTTTTTTTGCAAGCACAGCAGTCAGACGTACCCTTAAAATTACAGACTGTTCATGTCTTTGTCAGTGGGCAAACTTAGAAAATCAGTAAGGGATCAAATACTTATTTCTTTCACTGTACCTACAAGCATTGCCGTAACCTTGGATACCTAAGCTACTGTAATGTCCTGCACATGAGGTAAGTCACAAAGCTTTTCAGAAGAACTATACTACATTCAGGGCCGGCTCCAGGTTTTTGTGGGCCCCGGGGCGGAAGAGTCCCAGTGGGCCCCATCCACACATAGACAGACACATACGTACACATACATATACATATTTAAAGAAGACAAACTTACAAAAATACATATAGAACTGACACATCTATACAGTCATATACACTGACATACATAGATACACATCATACATGCATACAGACAGACACAGCTCTGCTGGATACATATAGACAGACACACATAGCTATGCTGCATACATACATACATACATACAGACACAGCTCTGCTGCATACAGACACACAGATACTCTGCTGCATACATACATACATACAGACACACATAGCTCTGCTACATACATACATACAGACACACATAGCTCTGCTACATACAGACACACATAGCTCTGCTACATACAGACACACATAGCTCTGCTACATACAGACATACATAGCTCTGCTACATACATACATAGCTCTGCTACATACATACATAGCTCTGCTACATACATACATACATACATAGCTCTGCTACATACATACATAGCTCTGCTACATACATGGATACATAGCTCTGCTACATACATACACATAGCTCTGCTACATACATACCTCTGCTACATACATACATAGCTCTGCTACATACATACATAACTCTGCTACATACATACATACAGACATACATAGCTCTGCTGCATACATACATAGCTCTGCTACATACATACACACATAGCTCTGCTACATATATACACGCATAGCTCTGCTACATACATACACACATAGCTCTGCTACATACATACACACATAGCTCTGCTACATACATACACACATAGCTCTGCTACATACATACAGACACACATAGCTCTGCTGCATACATACAGAGACACACACGCGGCTCTGGGGGGCCCACACATGTGGCCCTGGGGGGCCCACACACGCGGCTCTGGGGGACCCACAAACGCGGCTTTGGGGTGCCCCACACACGCGGCTCTGGGGTGCCCCACACACGTGGCTCTGGGGGGCCCACACACGCGGTTCTGCGGCACCCAAACACACAGCTCCGGGAGCCAGCACATACGGCACCGGGGGGGCAGGGCATACATCTAGGGGGGGAGAAGCCCATACAGCTCACCTGGGCCCATAAATCGGGGGGTGGGGAGGGCACATACTGCTCGATCACGGTGGAGAGGGGGCCCAGATGTTGCGGGCGGGGAGGAGGGTGCCGGCACCGCGCTCACCCCTCTGCTTGGGTCCGGCCGCTGCTGCTCAGTGGTGGCTCGAGCGGTGGGCCGGATCCCGGGGGTTCTCGAGCGGCACTCCTCGCCCGTGAGTGAAAGTGGTATTTTGTTGGGGAGATTGTCCGTGACGCCACCCACGGTTGTGGTGATTTGTAGCACCACCGCTGCTCAATATGGGGATCCCGGGAGTGGTGATGCGGAGCAGCCAGGTGTTGTGTTGCCGCTCCGTGGGTAGGGGTTGGTGATCCCGGGGCCCGGTGATGGTGTGGAAGGTGCAGGGCCTGGTGGGCGCAGGGACGCGGGGGCAGCGCTGTGCCTTGCGGCACTGTGGTACTCACTCAGCCTGAGACGTTGACACAGTTTTACGGTAAACCACACGGCTGGAAAGACGGTTCCCACGGACGGCTGCACTTGCTCTCCCAGCAGGTAATGGTGATGTCCCTCTGACCTGCACCTAATGTTTCTAAGTTGGTAGCGATGGGTTCCCACCGGTAACCCGCTCCCCGACTTGGATATGAGCCGGAGGAGCCCTACTTTGCCCGCAGACGCTGGCCCTGAGGAGCTGGTGCCCTGGCGGTGGCGGTGTTCCTCACTAATGGTTGGACGGTTGTCTTCAATCGGGACTTGGTTGTTGGGGGATCGACGTCCCCTTCACTGACGGATTCGGCAAATTATGGCGACTCCTAGCCTTGCCGGGGTCCGAGAGGCCCCTGCCCTGGTGCTGACTGTCCTTCGTATACTGCTCCAGACCGCCGGGCCACTACCCGTCCGCGGTCCTTCCAGCAACCTCCGAGCAGTCCCCCTCCAGACGATCACCGCTGTTGCTGACCTTGCTGACCTGTCCTGCACTTAGCTGGACTCACTTCAGGCCTTTCTACGCTCCCTTTTGTTCCTTTTCTTCTTTACTCACTACTACTTCACTTTCACTTAGCTCCTTTACAACCTCCTTCTACTTTCACCTCCCTCACTTGACTGACTGGTTTCTCCCACCTCCAGGGCTGTGTACTCCTCGGTGGGTGGAGCCAACCGCTTGGCCCACCCCCTGGTGTGAACATCAGCCCCTGGAGGAAGGCAACAAGGATTTGAGTAGCTTTGGTGTTCCTAACTGGGATGTAGGGTGTGGTGGTGTGATGACCTGTGACCCCTGGCTTGCCCAGGGCGTCACACACACAGCGCCGGAAAGAAGTGCTGTGCTGGGGTTGCTGGCTGGCACTGCACCTCCTTCATCTGTGGGACTAAGCAGGATGCTGGTCGGTAGCTCCGCCCACAGATGAAGTTCAAACCAGGAAATCTGCATGTCTTAAAGGGAAGGCGCCGCAGATTCCTGCCGAGGGCTGCTGTCCCTGGAACTCGGGGCGTGGGCAGCAGAAATAAGGGGAGTGGGCCCCGGCCAAGGGGCACCAGAACTAATGAGGCCGAGTGGGCCCCCCCAGCTCTCCAGGGCCCCGGCATTTGCCCGGGTATGCCGGGTGCTGACGCCGGCCCTGACTACATTACTAATAATGTTATTATTACACCTACTACATATTGGGATAGGATATCGGAGATGGGAATACCCCCTTCATGCAATTACAATACAAATAAAAAAGATGTGCACATGTTCCTTACTCGAGGGTGGGCCCTTGGAATTTTTTGCTGTCTTGAACTTCAAGAACGCCAATACCACATCTTGGTCATATGCTCTGTAGATGGGAACAAGTAAAGAAAATACTCAAATGTCTTTGTTGTCATTGACCTACCACAGTTTTAAGAAGGAGTTTACCACTACATTTGAATTATCTCAGGGTGTGCAACAAAAAAAAAAATGAACTCCCCTACTAGAAGAGTGAAGCAGTGTTCCCAACCCGAATGTAGCTGTCAACCTCCGGAGGTTTGGGTGGGGAAGTTCCATGACAGTAACAGACTTCTTATTCCGTGAAAAGTTGAGTCACATGAATAAATAAGACCAAGATAAGGATGGGGTAGGGGACAAATCTGGAAGAGCAAAGGAGTGATTTTTTTTTTTTTTTTTATTACCCCAAGCAAGCGTTAGGTAAAATGTATTGGAACACCCTTTTAATGAGGCAGAGTAACAATTCCTCCAACTGATTAAAGATTTCCAGAAATAATACAGGCTGTGATGTTTAGATTGATGTATATTAATTAACTTAACAACAAATCAATCACCGGTCCTGACAAAATACTTCCTACTCAAATGGCTGAAACACATAATTACTATTAAATAAAATGTTCACTATATCTACATAAGCAGTTATCTTGGGTGACTTAGGCTGCTTTCACACATCCGGTTTTTGCAGTGCGGCTCAATCCGCCTCAAAAACCTATGCAAAAAAAAACGGTTGCGTTTTTTCTGCAAAGCGCCGTATTGTGCCGCTCAGCAAAAACCGGATGTGTGAAAGCAGCCTTAGAATTTCAATAATCATAATATCTCATTATGATAATTTTTCAAATTTCAAGATGATCGCACTTTCCAATATTTTATCTGCCTGAAATTCATCAATGATCATTAAGGTTGCACTCTCTGGCTCTCCAACTATCTTATTTATTAACCCCAAATATTCTGAGCAATCAAGTAACTTGGACCAGCAGGTTTTTTTTTCAATATATTGCCATTTCACAAGATATTCTGGAACCATGATGACCATTCCTGAATCTCTAAGGCTAGGTTCACATTTCTGTTGTTTTGCATCAGTCACATGCGCTGCTTGACCCATGTGATTGATGCGTTGTACAACGGATGACAATGAACAGAATTTCATTGTCGGACTCCATTGAGTGCGGGGGGCGGAGCGCGAGGGGGCGGAGTTTGTGGTAGGTGGAGCCGAGCGGGGCCGTGTTGCTGAGGACGTCAGTGCCGCGGGGACTGCAGGACAGGTGAGTGTGTGAGTGTAAGTGTGAGTGTAAGTGTGAGTGTGTGTGTGAGTGTGTGTATATACATGCTGAGTGTGGGAGGGGGCGGAGCCAAGCGGTGAAGTGTCGGGCTCCGTGCACAGCCAGGGTAAATATCGGGTAAAAGCAAAGCACTTTTTGCTTGGTTACCCAATATTTATCTTGGTTAACAGCGTACACCGCTCAGCGCTGGCTCCCTGCACACATAACCAGTGTAAATATCGGGTAACTAACCAAAGCGCATTGCTTAGTAACCCGATGTGTATCATGTTTACGTGTGCAGGGAGCCAGAGAGCGCATGCGCAGCGATATCCTATGGATTGCGCTGCTCAAAAAACGTTACAATCTGCGTTGCTCCCGCCTGGCGGTCAGTCAAAAAACGAATGACCACGACGCAGCGGATGCAACGCAGGGTCATCAGTCGCAATCCGTTGCTAATAGAAGTCTATGGGGAAAAACTGGATTCCTGCAAAATATTTTGCAGGATACCGTAATTCCTCAAGGCGACGGATTGTGACTGAAGCAAAACAATGGAAATGTGAACCTAGCCTAAGTAGTCTTATTACTTCTGTGTTCCGCAACAAGTGCCACAATGCATTCCTTTTATTAAAATAACACATTTTAATAAAATTTGATGTAACCGGAGAAAACAATGTTGTAGACCCTGTTATAACTCAGCACAAAATTTTGGATCTATTTAGTAAAAATCCCAATTAAACAGTAGATACACATTAAATCTTTGAATATTAATTTCCTTATCTCAAGAACATTGAAATGTAATTAAATCCAGAATGCATATCTGTTACATGCTCTGTTGTTCTTGTACGACTCATAGCTCCAAATGTTCATAGGATCGGCAAACCTTAAACATCGAAAACATATTTTTAACTGTAAAAAAACCCTTATTATTATTCATGAAAATTCATGAGGTGTTGTCATTATCTTTGCTACCAGCTTGATTGAAGAGTAATGTAACCTTGTCTCAAATTTGTAACTGTAATAGTGCAAAATGAAAAGATAATACAAATTCAAAGCATACCTAAAGTGTCATCAGACAAGATGATCATATCAGAGGTACTATTTACAGATGAGTGGATCGATTCATGGAGGATTGAGTTTGTGTTGAATTTCTTGACATTTTGTTTCACTCAAATTCGAACATTTGAGATTCAATTCAAGGTTTGCTAAACAAAACTTGCCAGAAACCATTTCCCACAGTGTTGAAGTTTCAGAGAGCGAATTAATTAAATTTTAAATGGACAAGTCACCCTCCCCATAATGCCCTGCAGCTTACATGGTACAGTGGTGGTCAGTACTTTGGTCATCACAGATCAGCAGTTTCCAGTGGAGCGCAGTTTGTACAACAGAGTTGTTTTCCATCTCCAGAGTCACTGGGTAAGTCTCTCTCTTCTGTAAAGTGTAAGCTCTTATGGTCAGTGGGGTTCATTTTCTCTCTTTCTCTCTGCCTTAGGCCCCCTTCACAAGCACGTGAAAAAAACGAAACGTTTTTTCATGGACATATTAAAGGGGTGGTTTGCTTCCCGTGTGTCGTGTTTGTGGCACATGCGTGTTCTCCATGTGTTATACGTAATAACACATGGAGAACGAAAAGCTCCACCTTATCTGATTCTTCCGGAGCTGTCTGTGGTGCTGAATGACAGTGTCCGGCACAGGCCACGCCCTGCTGACGCTGCTTCCGGCCCTCAGTGAAGAAAATGCATTGTTCAAATTCACTGGGGGTCGGATGCAGGTGACAGCCACGACAAAGACTGCAGGGCTGGTGGAGGGGAGTATGTGTTTTTTTATTTTTAGAATGACATGTGTGTTTCTCCGGCACATGTCTTGTGAGACCGCATCTACACTACATAAGTGTGGTACGGGTGCGGGCCGCGTAACACCCGTGCTGCCGGAGAAAAACGGATATGCCACCGTATGGAGCACACGGGCTCATGTCTGCTCCACAGGGAGGCATGGGCCAATGGCTGAACACGTGCGTGCACATAAACCCATTAATTTTAATGGGTATACGTGTTCCCGTGTCTCCAGTACATGCGGGTACGGACCTAGCACGTACCGGAGGCACGTGCGTGTGAAGGGGGCCTTAAGTAGTATGTAAACTTTTATGGTCAGTAAGATCTTTCCCCTCATCAGTAGAGTTCAAGCTCTTATCTTTAGCAGGATTCTCTCTCTCCTTTACTTCATGTGTATTTTCAAGACAAACTTTCCAGTACTGTGATTGACACAAATGTATTCACTGCAAATCAAATTTTTAGAAAAACTTGAAGAAGTCAAAAAATTAAAATTTCAAATCACCTGCTCATTTCTAGTACTAATATTCAATCATTTATATTATTGCTGTGTGCTATTCTCCTTTCCACCAGGTATCTTGTGACTCTGGGGTCATTGTACAATATAGGCATGAAGTTTGAATATCCTTTCCATATTTGCATGTATTTTCTTCTACACACTCTAGATGTATGCCTCATTTCCTGCAGTGCATGCCACTTACAGTATGTCAGCTGCACTATGGGGAATATCAAGATAAAGCCAGATGTCGCTCTTCTTTTGCATCAAATTCTAGAGCCTGCAACATTTCCAAGGTTTCAGTATATATTCAACAGATTCATCATCGGAATACTTCATTCTTCAAGAGTAACATATAGACAGTCAAGACAGAGAGGCTGTGATCAACTCTTAAATGAGGAAGCACAAGAAATGTATTTATGAGATCCACAGACAACTAAATGTTTAAATCGGACACAGAACCAGATTCTTCACTTTTAAAAGAGGCTCCCCATTTTTGTATATAGTAATACATTAAAACAACTTTTTATATAGTGTAGCTTACCATGAATTATATACCGTGTTTTTCCAAAAAAAGACACTGTCTTATACTTTTTTTGACCCCCACAAAAAGCACTAGGGCTTATTTTTGGAGGAGGTCTTATTCTTGGAGAAACATGGATGGGGTAAGTTTACACCACAAAAAAGCAGACCCCCCCCCCCACTTCCCTGGAGACTCATACTTACGAGACCCGGACGTGTGCATGGCTCCCTGTGATCTCTGGTGGATGCTGCACGCCGTCCTCCCCTGCTTCTGGCTGACACACTCACACACAGCGGATCACTCACACACAGCAGATCGCTGGTTGCAGGCATACACACACAGACTCATTCATCACATCAAGTGTTAAAGAATGCTTCTGGCCACAGGGAATGATGGGAGGAAGTCACGTGTGTCCGCAGGTCCTGTAAGCTAACATTGCGGCAGGTCCTTGTGCTCCACTGCACAGACTCTCAGGATTCTGCCGGCGAGAAGAAATCGGTGTCGCTGATTGTGGTGAGTGATGTGTGCGATCTGATGTGTGTGTGATCCAATATTTGTGTGTGCGATCTGATTATGTGTGCGATCTGATTGTGTGAGCGATCCGATGTTTGTGTGTGTGATCTAATGTTTGTGTGTGAGATCTGATTGTGTGTGCGATCCGATGTTTGTGTGTGAGATCTGATTGTGTGTATGAGATCGGATGTGTGTGGGGGTGCGATCACTGCAGGCCCTCTGCTCAGCGCCTGGGGAGTATGATTGTGGGGTGTCCGCTGTCTATAATGAAGTTTCCTGCAGTTTTTTTTTACTTTTTTAGCTGCATGGACACTTCATTATTGAACCGCGACTAGGGCTTAGTTTAGGAGGAGGGTTTATATTTAAGCCTTGCTCCGAAAATACTGAAAATCCCTGCTAAGGCTTATTTTTGGGGGAGATCTTATTTTCGGAAAAACACGGTAGTAATATGTGCAAAATATTTTTTTTATATTATGACTAGTAATGGGCGGACTCGCAGATACCTGGGATTGGTGGATCCAACTGGGTTTAGGAAAAAAAAACAGTTCCGGCCCGGAATTGATCCCAGAAATCTGTCAAGACACCGGTCTGATAGATGCAACAGTCATGGGCAGCTGCAGACTACAATTTTTAGGCTGGGGGGCCCAATAACCATGGGCCTCCCCAGCCTAAAAATATAAGCTCCCAGCTGTTGGTTTTATCATGACTGGGTATCAAAATTGGGGGAGGCTGCATGCCAGTTTTTAAAAATTATTCATTTGAATAAAAAAGTCGCATGTGGTTCCTCTCATTTTGATACACAGCCAATATAAGCATACAGCTGAGGGCTGAAGTCTGTATGCTTTTTATGTGCTGGGTATCATAATATGGGGGACCCTATGCCATTTGTTAAATTTATTTATTTTTATACCAATATACAGTGCCTACAAGTAGTATTCAACCCCCTGCAGATTTAGAAGGTTTGATAAGATGCAAATAAGTTAGAGCCTGCAAACTTCAAACAAGAGCAGGATTTATTAACAGATGCATAAATCTTACAAACCAACAAGTTATGTTGCTCAGTTACATTTTAATAAATTTTCAACATAAAAGTGTGGGTCAATTATTATTCAACCCCTAGGTTTAATATTTTGTGGAATAACCCTTGTTTGCAATTACAGCTAATAATCGTCTTTTATAAGACCTGATCAGGCCGGCACAGGTCTCTGGAGTTATCTTGGCCCACTCCTCCATGCAGATCTTCTCCAAGTTATCTAGGAACTTTGGGTGTCTCATTTGGACTTTAATCTTGAGCTCCTTCCACAAATTTTCAATTGGGTTAAGGTCAGGAGACTGACTAGGCCACTGCAACACCTTGATTTTTTCCCTCTGACACCAGGCCTTGGTTTTCTTGGCTGTGTGCTTTGGGTCGTTGTCTTGTTGGAAGATGAAATGACGACCCATCTTAAGATCCTTGATGGAGGAGCGGAGGTTCTTGGCCAAAATCTCCACGTAGGCCGTGCTATCCATCTTCCCATGGATGCGGACCAGATGGCCAGGCCCCTTGGCTGAGAAACAGCCCCACAGCATGATGCTGCCACCACCATGCTTGACTGTAGGGATGGTATTCTTAGGGTCGTATGCAGTGCCATCCAGTCTCCAAACGTCACGTGTGTTGATGGCACCAAAGATCTTGATCTTGGTCTCATCAGACCAGAGAACCTTGAACCAGTCTGTCTCAGAGTCCTCCAAGTGATCATGAGCAAACTGTAGACGAGCCTTGACATGACGCTTTGAAAGTAAAGGTACCTTACGGGCTCGTCTGGAACGGAGACCATTGCGGTGGAGTACGTTACTTATGGTATTGACTGAAACCAATGTCCCCACTGCCATGAGATCTTTCCGGAGCTCCTTCCTTGTTGTCCTTGGGTTAGCCTTGACTCTTCGGACAAGCCTGGCCTCGGCACGGGAGGAAACTTTCAAAGGCTGTCCAGGCCGTGGAAGGCTAACAGTAGTTCCATAAGCCTTCCACTTCCGGATGATGCTCCCAACAGTGGAGACAGGTAGGCCCAACTCCTTGGAAAGGGTTTTGTACCCCTTGCCAGCCTTGTGACCCTCCACGATCTTGTCTCTGATGGCCTTGGAATGCTCCTTTGTTTTTCCCATGTTGACCATGTATGAGTGCTGTTTACAAGTTTGGGGAGGGTCTTAATTAGTCAGAAAAGGCTGGAAAAAGAGATAATTAATCCAAACATGTGAAGCTCATTGTTCTTTGTGCCTGAAATACTTCTTAATACTTTAGGGGAACCAAACAGAATTCTGGTGGTTTGAGGGGTTGAATAATAAATGACCCTCTGAATAAACTTTTCACAATTTAAAAAAAAAAATAAAAAAAGAAATAACATTCTTTTTTGCTGCAGTGCATTTCACACTTCCAGGCTGATTTACAGTCCAACAAATGTCCCAATGCCAAGTTAATTCCGAATGTGTAAGCCTGCTAAATCTGCAGGGGGTTGAATACTACTGTAGGCACTGTATATATATATATATATATATATATATACATATATGTATATATATATATACATACATATACACACAGACAGCTTGTATGATTGGCTACAGTCAACCATACTATCACACAGGGTGGGGGAGCTGTCTAACTGCAACTAATCAGAGACGCCAGGACTGCCAATGGGCGGTGGAAGCAGTGCATATATATGAAGGATAATGAGCAGCCCCGGAAGTAGTATGAGCACCCTGGAACTGGTGTTAAAGCCATGAGGGAAAATGGGAAGAATAATGCACCTGTTTTTCCCTTTTTTCTTTTTTTTTAATTACCTGAGTTGCCTGATCCAGATAGTTTCCCGGAGTTCCCTGAGAACTACAGACCCAGGATCGGTGCATGAGTAATTTTGAACCCATGTGGATCTGGACTTTTACAGTCCAGATCCGTTCATCACTAATTATGATTTTTTTAACATAAAATGGCTGGAGCAGGTAAGGTTGTTTTTTATCTGTGCTATGTTTGAATCTAACCTCTAGCCTTTATTTCTTTTGATCCTTTTGTTAGGGATCACATATGTGAGTGTATTGAAAGTAGTTAAACCAGTTATACCTAAGATGAGGTCACAGAGTTTAATGAGACCACCTGAGGTCAGGTTACCTGCAGTCAAAGGTGGAGTACCGTGAGAATTTCCAGCTGTGCCACAAATAAATTCAGAGATGTCACCACTCATTGCAGCTCAGTCATTGCCTGAAACCCACAGCGTGCGATCATGTTCTGTACCAACGCGCTGTGACTTCAGTATGCATGTAGCAGAACTGCAGTCATGTGGATTATGTTGGAACTGGGTGTTTTAGGGATTAATAAAGGAGAGAAAGAGGATTGGTTATTTATATTTTATTTCAAACAAAGGATTTTTTCGGTGTTTGTGTTTAATTCTTTTCAGTTACAAATTAGTAATAGAAAGTATCATAGACCCCTCCCATTACTGATCTATTGCTTATTGGCAGATGTAAGCTGTCATTAACCCATTATTCCCCCGATTGCTACTGCACCAGAGCAATTGGGATGAGCAGGGCAAAGTGCCGAGATTGTTGCATATAATGGATGCAACAATCCTGGCGGCTGCAGGCTGCTATATTTAGGCTGTGGGAAGCCCAATAACCATGAGTCTATCCAGCCTGAGAATACAAGCCCCCAGCTGTCAGTTTTATCACAGCAGGGTATCAAAATTGGGGAGACCGCATTCCAATTTTTAAAATTATTTATTTAAATAATAAAAAAGCTGCATATGATCCCTCTTATTTTAATACATAGCCAAGATAAGCACATGGCTTGGGGATGTAACTTGTAACTGTATGCTTTATCTGTGCTGGGTGTCTTACTATGGGGGGATCCTATGCCAATTTTTTTATTTTTTACTTTTACACTATAGACATGCAGACAGTGTCTATGATTGAAAGCAGTCAGAAACACTGTTCACAGGTTGGTGGTGCGTCTCACTGCAACCAATCCCAAACGCCGGACTGCCGGTGGGCAGGGGAAGCAGTGCATATTCATGAAAGATAATGAGCAGCCCAGGAAGTAGTATGAGTGGCCACAGAAGTAGCATTGAAGCCGAATAGTGTACTGGTAAATATATTGCGCCTGCTTTTCTTTTTTTTTTCTTTATTTTCCTTTAATTTTTGGAATTACCCATGTTGCTGGATTTGGATTGGTACCAGGAGTTCCCTGACAACTTTGGCCTAGGGTTGATGCATGGGTAGTTTTAAAAATGCACGGATCCGAACTTTTACAATCCGGATCTGCCCATCACTAGTTTTCAGATCATAAAGTAAAAACCTGATGAAAGATTCACTTTAAAAGGAACCGGTCACTTATTTCATGCAGCTCACATAGAGGTTAGAATGAATCAGAGTCTGGCAGCACGATTTCAAGAAGGTATGTTCTTTTCTGACCTGCACCAGTATGTCAGGGAAAATATACTTAGGCCTTGTTCACACATTGCGTTTTCCCCCTGTTTTTTTGCGTTTTTGCAGCAGAAATTTCTTGAGAAAATGGTTGCAATCTTTCTGCAGTCATTCCCCAGCAAAATCTATGGAAAAAAAAATAGCTGTGCGCACACTCTGTTTTTTTTCTCAAGTACATTCTTTCTGAAGAATTTCTTGAAAAAAAGAATGAGCATGTCACTTCTTTTCTGCAGGTTGTGGAGACACGGGGCTCAGTGGGTGCTCTCGTCCACTAAAACCCACCGCCTTTAGAAAGACAGCGTGGCTCAGGGCTCATCCCAACTGAACGCCGGCCTCCTTAACCATGGGCGTAACACTACTCAGACAACACAGGGTGAGGAAACCACAATAATTAGACTTTATTGGATCCCCAAACAATTAACGGCACATAACACATAACCACCAGCAAAACACACAAATGTAACAGGCAACAGAGTCTCACCCGTCCACTGGCTCACCAGGGATTTAGAATGTCCTTGCCTCAGAGGTTCCAGGGCCGCTTACTCCAATCCAGCAGCACCCCGCTTTTGGCGGGCACCCACCGAGAAAGGAATAATGCCAGATTTAGGAAGATGTCTGAGGTCTGCAAAGTCTGTAACAGGTGACTGAACTGTCACAACCTAAGTGTCCTCCTTAGGTAGTCCTGGTTTGATGTTACAATCCTGGCAGCCGGAGTCGAAATCCCTAGGCTGTGGATATGGTCTCCAACCAGAACCGGAGTCCCTAGATTGAAGCCATAAGATATCCTGATCCTCTTGTCAGCTCCGAAGAGCTTAGACTGGATCCATCAGCATCCATCAACCACCTGGTGGCTTAAAGAAATCCCTTTTATAGCCACAGCCTTCCACTTGGATACACTGCGTCCTCATCGGATTGGTTGGACAAGATTGCTTCTCCCATTGGAGGAATTTCAAGCTGCATGGATAATGTTCATTTAAATGATGTGGGTAGAAAGACTGAGGATATCTACATGGAGCCTGCAAGTCTCCGACTAGACAATGGCTACTAAGGTAATTACATTAGCAATACACAACTACATTACAAGGATTACTGAAAGAGTCTGGTCCCAAACAATAGTTAAGCAAACATGAGTTACCACACAGTAGAACAATGCGTCTGGCTGAATGTTAAGAAACTTTAACCCATGAGAGTCCATGTCGTCACATTCCTCCCCCTTCTTAATATTAGCCAGACATGATAGGCTTCTGATCATCCTTCTCCTCTTAACGGCATTGTCCATTTTAATGGTGAGGTCAGCAACAGAGGCTCCCATCTATACACCTCCCCCTGATTACCACCCCCAAGTTGAGCAGCCATATTGTGGACAAGCACTAAGGTGGAGTCCATGAGTTGGGCCTGCATACATTGCTTACTATCAATCATTCCCAAGTTAATGGCCACAGTGTGGTTAAGCTTACTCACGGTTCTTGGCTCAGAAGTGGATGCTGGAGACTGGGAATGTGAATTATTCTTGGAAAAGATGGTAGAAAGATCCACATCAGGGTCGGCTTGG
This sequence comes from Anomaloglossus baeobatrachus, assembly GCF_048569485.1. Lineage (NCBI taxonomy): Eukaryota > Metazoa > Chordata > Amphibia > Anura > Aromobatidae > Anomaloglossus > Anomaloglossus baeobatrachus. The sequence goes on from NC_134353.1 coordinate 621,657,324, forward strand.
AAGTAGGTGATGGCTGCTTCAAACTGACTGGATATCCCTTGTCTTAGGTCATTCTCGAAAATGACTGGTGTGAGCAGGTAATCCACAAGCCCACACTTTCACTTCCCTCTGAGTGGTATCCAAAACAACAGGCTTGGTGGGGCCATCTATGAACCCCACTTCAACTTCCTCCTGGCTAGTCCCCGAAATAACAGGTGTGGGGAGGCTGTCCATAAACTCCATATGGACCTCTTCCTGGTCAGACCCCAAAGTAACTGGTATGGGGACAGTGTCCATAAGCTCCACATCAGCCTTGCTCTGGTCAGTCTCCACAATGACAGGTATGGGGAGGCTGTTCACAATCCCCACATCGATCACTTCCTGGTTGGTCCCCAAAATACCAGGTGTGGGAAGGCTGTCCACAAGCTCCACCTCGACCTCTCCCTGGTCGGTCCTTAGGTCCAACTGCACACATGCCAGAGGAATGTCTGAGCGCTGGCCCTCAGCCAGGGAGATGGATAATTGGGAATCTGGTACAGGGTCTTCTGGGGAAACAATAACTGGGCTTACCAGGGTAATGGAGGAACCAGTGTCTCGTAGTCCCTGGCTCTTGACCGGCTGAGCTGGTAGATGAGCTCCAAGCATGCGGCCTTGGTTTTGGAGACAATCTTTATCTATATGTCCATGGCGCCCACATGTATAACAGCGCCATAGATTGGGTGAGTCACAGGCCCTGTTTGTAGTCCTTTGTTTTGGCGCAGCTTCTGTTGGGTAGCGGGACCATCCTTCTCGACCGGCTGGTGTTAGCAGTACTGCAGCTGGAATCCCATAAACATATTCCAGAACATAAGCCCTCTCTTCTCTTGAGGATCTAGGCCCCAATGTATTCAACAATGCTGTGGCTTGGGCCATTTTGGACAAAGTTGATTCTCGATTGTCACTAGATCCATGATGTGGCATATAGTTTAAATCCTCTGGGTCAATATCGGCGGGATCCTCATCGTCCTCTGCATCATTCTGGGCATCCCAACGGACTAATTTCAGGATCAAGTCTGACCTAGTCTCAGCGTTCCAGTAGATAATCTTTCGCCTCTGGCACAGATCCTGTAGCATCCATTTACTGCAGCGGTCGTATCTCCTCTCTTGTCCTTGTCCCATGGCTGAGCTGGTGGGGTTGGACATGGCAGCGTCCAAAACCTGAATGCCTCCCCTATGGCCTGCTGAGTATGCTTATGTGCCTCCCTGGTTGTTGAGCCCTGGACGGTGTCCGAAAACACTAGTCCTCTGCAGCTCCCCTGGGTAAACCAGGCTGAGTAGTATCCCACTGCTGCCACCAATTGTGGAGACACGGGGCTCAGTGGGTGCTCTCGTCCACTAAAACCCACCGCCTTTAGAATGACAGCGTGGCTCAGGGCTCATCCCAACTGAACGCCGGCCTCCTTAACTGTGGGCGTAACACTACTCAGACAACACAGGGTGAGAGAACCACAATAATTAGACTTTGGATCCCCAAACAATTAACGGCACATAACACATAACCAGCAAAACACACAAATGTAACAGGCAACAGAGTCTCACCCTTCCGCTGGCTCACCAGGGATTTAGAATGTCCTTGCCTCAGAGGTTCCAGGGCCGCTTACTCCAATCCAGCAGCACCCCGCTTTTGGCGGGCACCCACCGAGAAAGGAATAATGCCAGATTTAGGAAGCTGTCTGAGGTCTGCAAAGTCTGTAACAGGTGACTGAACTGTCCCAACCTAAGTGTCCTCCTTAGGTAGTCCTGGTTTGATGTTACAATCCTGGCAGCCGGAGTCGAAATCCCTAGGCTGTGGATATGGTCTCCAACCGGAACCGGAGTCCCTAGATTGAAGCCATAAGATATCCTGATCCTCTTGTCAGCTCCGAAGAGCTTAGACTGGATCCATCAGCATCCATCAACCACCTGGTGGCTTAAAGAAATCCCTTTTATAGCCACAGCCTTCCACTTGGATACACTGCGTCCTCATCGGATTGGTTGGACAAGATTGCTTCTCCCATTGGAGGAATTTCAAGCTGCATGGATAATGTTCATTTAAATGATGTGGGTAGAAAGAATGAGGATATCTACATGGAGCCTGCAAGTCTCCGACTAGACAATGGCTACTAAGGTAATTACATTAGCAATACACAACTACATTACAAGGATTACTGGAAGAGTCTGGTCCCAAACAATAGTTAAGCAAACATGAGTTACCACACAGTAGAACAATGCGTCTGGCTGAATGTTAAGAATCTTTAACCCATGAGAGTCCATGTCGTCACATTCCTCCCCCTTCTTAATATTAGCCAGACATGATAGGCTTCTGATCATCCTTCTCCTCTTAACGGCATTGTCCATTTTAATGGTGAGGTCAGCAACAGAGGCTCCCATCTATACAACTCCCACTGATTACCTCCCCCAAGTTGAGCAGCCATATTGTGGACAAGCACTAAGGTGGAGTCCATGAGTTGGGCCTGCATACATTGCTTACTATCAATCATTCCCAAGTCAATGGCCACAGTGTGGTTAAGCTTACTCACGGTTCTTGGCTCAGAAGTGGATGCTGGAGACTGGGAATGTGAATTATTCTTGGAAAAGATGGTAGAAAGATCCACATCAGGGTCGGCTTGGAAGTGGGTGATGGCTGCTTCAAACTGACTGGATAGTCCTTGTCTTAGGTCATTCTCGAAAATGACTGGTGTGAGCAGGTAATCCACAAGCCCACACTTTCACTTCCCTCTGAGTGGTATCCAAAACAACAGGCTTGGTGGGGCCATCTATGAACCCCACTTCAACTTCCTCCTGGCTAGTCCCCGAAATAACAGGTGTGGGGAGGCTGTCCATAAACTCCATATGGACCTCTTCCTGGTCAGACCCCAAAGTAACTGGTATGGGGACAGTGTCCATAAGCTCCACATCAGCCTTGCTCTGGTCAGTCTCCACAATGACAGGTATGGGGAGGCTGTTCACAATCCCCACATCGATCACTTCCTGGTTGGTCCCCAAAATACCAGGTGTGGGAAGGCTGTCCACAAGCTCCACCTCGACCTCTCCCTGGTCGGTCCTTAGGTCCAACTGCACACATGCCAGAGGAATGTCTGAGCGCTGGCCCTCAGCCAGGGAGATGGATAATTGGGAATCTGGTACAGGGTCTTCTGGGGAAACAATAACTGGGCTTACCAGGGTAATGGAGGAACCAGTGTCTCGTAGTCCCTGGCTCTTGACCGGCTGAGCTGGTAGATGAGCTCCAAGCATGCGGCCTTGGTTTTGGAGACAATCTTTATCTATATGTCCATGGCGCCCACATGTATAACAGCGCCATAGATTGGGTGAGTCACAGGCCCTGTTTGTAGTCCTTTGTTTTGGCGCAGCTTCTGTTGGGTAGCGGGACCATCCTTCTCGACCGGCTGGTGTTAGCAGTACTGCAGCTGGAATCCCATAAACATATTCCAGAACATAAGCCCTCTCTTCTCTTGAGGATCTAGGCCCCAATGTATTCAACAATGCTGTGGCTTGGGCCATTTTGGACAAAGTTGATTCTCGATTGTCACTAGATCCATGATGTGGCATATAGTTTAAATCCTCTGGGTCAATATCGGCGGGATCCTCATCGTCCTCTGCATCATTCTGGGCATCCCAACGGACTAATTTCAGGATCAAGTCTGACCTAGTCTCAGCGTTCCAGTAGATAATCTTTCGCCTCTGGCACAGATCCTGTAGCATCCATTTACTGCAGCGGTCGTATCTCCTCTCTTGTCCTTGTCCCATGGCTGAGCTGGTGGGGTTGGACATGGCAGCGTCCAAAACCTGAATGCCTCCCCTATGGCCTGCTGAGTATGCTTATGTGCCTCCCTGGTTGTTGAGCCCTGGACGGTGTCCGAAAACACTAGTCCTCTGCAGCTCCCCTGGGTAAACCAGGCTGAGTAGTATCCCACTGCTGCCACCAATTGTGGAGACACGGGGCTCAGTGGGTGCTCTCGTCCACTAAAACCCACCGCCTTTAGAATGACAGCGTGGCTCAGGGCTCATCCCAACTGAACGCCGGCCTCCTTAACTGTGGGCGTAACACTACTCAGACAACACAGGGTGAGAGAACCACAATAATTAGACTTTGGATCCCCAAACAATTAACGGCACATAACACATAACCAGCAAAACACACAAATGTAACAGGCAACAGAGTCTCACCCTTCCGCTGGCTCACCAGGGATTTAGAATGTCCTTGCCTCAGAGGTTCCAGGGCCGCTTACTCCAATCCAGCAGCACCCCGCTTTTGGCGGGCACCCACCGAGAAAGGAATAATGCCAGATTTAGGAAGCTGTCTGAGGTCTGCAAAGTCTGTAACAGGTGACTGAACTGTCCCAACCTAAGTGTCCTCCTTAGGTAGTCCTGGTTTGATGTTACAATCCTGGCAGCCGGAGTCGAAATCCCTAGGCTGTGGATATGGTCTCCAACCGGAACCGGAGTCCCTAGATTGAAGCCATAAGATATCCTGATCCTCTTGTCAGCTCCGAAGAGCTTAGACTGGATCCATCAGCATCCATCAACCACCTGGTGGCTTAAAGAAATCCCTTTTATAGCCACAGCCTTCCACTTGGATACACTGCGTCCTCATCGGATTGGTTGGACAAGATTGCTTCTCCCATTGGAGGAATTTCAAGCTGCATGGATAATGTTCATTTAAATGATGTGGGTAGAAAGAATGAGGATATCTACATGGAGCCTGCAAGTCTCCGACTAGACAATGGCTACTAAGGTAATTACATTAGCAATACACAACTACATTACAAGGATTACTGGAAGAGTCTGGTCCCAAACAATAGTTAAGCAAACATGAGTTACCACACAGTAGAACAATGCGTCTGGCTGAATGTTAAGAATCTTTAACCCATGAGAGTCCATGTCGTCACATTCCTCCCCCTTCTTAATATTAGCCAGACATGATAGGCTTCTGATCATCCTTCTCCTCTTAACGGCATTGTCCATTTTAATGGTGAGGTCAGCAACAGAGGCTCCCATCTATACAACTCCCACTGATTACCTCCCCCAAGTTGAGCAGCCATATTGTGGACAAGCACTAAGGTGGAGTCCATGAGTTGGGCCTGCATACATTGCTTACTATCAATCATTCCCAAGTCAATGGCCACAGTGTGGTTAAGCTTACTCACGGTTCTTAGCTCAGAAGTGGATGCTGGAGACTGGGAATGTGAATTATTCTTGGAAAAGATGGTAGAAAGATCCACATCAGGGTCGGCTTGGAAGTGGGTGATGGCTGCTTCAAACTGACTGGATAGTCCTTGTCTTAGGTCATTCTCGAAAATGACTGGTGTGAGCAGGTAATCCACAAGCCCCACTTTCACTTCCCTCTGAGTGGTATCCAAAACAACAGGCTTGGTGGGGCCATCTATGAACCCCACTTCAACTTCCTCCTGGCTAGTCACCGAAATAACAGGTGTGGGGAGGCTGTCCATAAACTCCATATGGACCTCTTCCTGGTCAGACCCCAAAGTAACTGGTGTGGGGACAGTGTCCATAAGCTCCACATCAGCCTTGCTCTGGTCAGTCTCCACAATGACAGGTATGGGGAGGCTGTTCACAATCCCCACATCGATCACTTCCTGGTTGGTCCCCAAAATACCAGGTGTGGGAAGGCTGTCCACAAGCTCCACCTCGACCTCTCCCTGGTCGGTCCTTAGGTCCAACTGCACACATGCCAGAGGAATGTCTGAGCGCTGGCCCTCAGCCAGGGAGATGGATAATTGGGAATCTGGTACATGGTCTTCTGGGGAAACAATAACTGGGCTTACCAGGGTAATGGAGGAACCAGTGTCTCGTAGTCCCTGGCTCTTGACCGGCTGAGCTGGTAGATGAGCTCCAAGCATGCGGCCTTGGTTTTGGAGACAATCTTTATCTATATGTCCATGGCGCCCACATGTATAACAGCGCCATAGATTGGGTGAGTCACAGGCCCTGTTTGTAGTCCTTTGTTTTGGCGCAGCTTCTGTTGGGTAGCGGGACCATCCTTCTCGACCGGCTGGTGTTAGCAGTACTGCAGCTGGAATCCCATAAACATATTCCAGAACATAAGCCCTCTCTTCTCTTGAGGATCTAGGCCCCAATGTATTCAACAATGCTGTGGCTTGGGCTATTTTGGACAAAGTTGATTCTCGATTGTCACTAGATCCATGATGTGGCATATAGTTTAAATCCTCTGGGTCAATATCGGCGGGATCCTCATCGTCCTCTGCATCATTCTGGGCATCCCAACGGACTAATTTCAGGATCAAGTCTGACCTAGTCTCAGCGTTCCAGTAGATAATCTGTCGCCTCTGGCACAGATCCTGTAGCATCCATTTACTGCAGCGGTCGTATCTCCTCTCTTGTCCTTGTCCCATGGCTGAGCTGGTGGGGTTGGACATGGCAGCGTCCAAAACCTGAATGCCTCCCCTATGGCCTGCTGAGTATGCTTATGTGCCTCCCTGGTTGTTGAGCCCTGGACGGTGTCCGAAAACACTAGTCCTCTGCAGCTCCCCTGGGTAAACCAGGCTGAGTAGTATCCCACTGCTGCCACCAATTGTGGAGACACGGGGCTCAGTGGGTGCTCTCGTCCACTAAAACCCACCGCCTTTAGAATGACAGCGTGGCTCAGGGCTCATCCCAACTGAACGCCGGCCTCCTTAACTGTGGGCGTAACACTACTCAGACAACACAGGGTGAGAGAACCACAATAATTAGACTTTGGATCCCCAAACAATTAACGGCACATAACACATAACCAGCAAAACACACAAATGTAACAGGCAACAGAGTCTCACCCTTCCGCTGGCTCACCAGGGATTTAGAATGTCCTTGCCTCAGAGGTTCCAGGGCCGCTTACTCCAATCCAGCAGCACCCCGCTTTTGGCGGGCACCCACCGAGAAAGGAATAATGCCAGATTTAGGAAGATGTCTGAGGTCTGCAAAGTCTGTAACAGGTGACTGAACTGTCACAACCTAAGTGTCCTCCTTAGGTAGTCCTGGTTTGATGTTACAATCCTGGCAGCCGGAGTCGAAATCCCTAGGCTGTGGATATGGTCTCCAACCGGAACCGGAGTCCCTAGATTGAAGCCATAAGATATCCTGATCCTCTTGTCAGCTCCGAAGAGCTTAGACTGGATCCATCAGCATCCATCAACCACCTGGTGGCTTAAAGAAATCCCTTTTATAGCCACAGCCTTCCACTTGGATACACTGCGTCCTCATCGGATTGGTTGGACAAGATTGCTTCTCCCATTGGAGGAATTTCAAGCTGCATGGATAATGTTCATTTAAATGATGTGGGTAGAAAGACTGAGGATATCTACATGGAGCCTGCAAGTCTCCGACTAGACAATGGCTACTAAGGTAATTACATTAGCAATACACAACTACATTACAAGGATTACTGGAAGAGTCTGGTCCCAAACAATAGTTAAGCAAACATGAGTTACCACACAGTAGAACAATGCGTCTGGCTGAATGTTAAGAATCTTTAACCCATGAGAGTCCATGTCGTCACATTCCTCCCCCTTCTTAATATTAGCCAGACATGATAGGCTTCTGATCATCCTTCTCCTCTTAACGGCATTGTCCATTTTAATGGTGAGGTCAGCAACAGAGGCTCCCATCTATACAACTCCCACTGATTACCTCCCCCAAGTTGAGCAGCCATATTGTGGACAAGCACTAAGGTGGAGTCCATGAGTTGGGCCTGCATACATTGCTTACTATCAATCATTCCCAAGTCAATGGCCACAGTGTGGTTAAGCTTACTCACGGTTCTTGGCTCAGAAGTGGATGCTGGAGACTGGGAATGTGAATTATTCTTGGAAAAGATGGTAGAAAGATCCACATCAGGGTCGGCTTGGAAGTGGGTGATGGCTGCTTCAAACTGACTGGATAGTCCTTGTCTTAGGTCATTCTCGAAAATGACTGGTGTGAGCAGGTAATCCACAAGCCCCACTTTCACTTCCCTCTGAGTGGTATCCAAAACAACAGGCTTGGTGGGGCCATCTATGAACCCCACTTCAACTTCCTCCTGGCTAGTCACCGAAATAACAGGTGTGGGGAGGCTGTCCATAAACTCCATATGGACCTCTTCCTGGTCAGACCCCAAAGTAACTGGTGTGGGGACAGTGTCCATAAGCTCCACATCAGCCTTGCTCTGGTCAGTCTCCACAATGACAGGTATGGGGAGGCTGTTCACAATCCCCACATCGATCACTTCCTGGTTGGTCCCCAAAATACCAGGTGTGGGAAGGCTGTCCACAAGCTCCACCTCGACCTCTCCCTGGTCGGTCCTTAGGTCCAACTGCACACATGCCAGAGGAATGTCTGAGCGCTGGCCCTCAGCCAGGGAGATGGATAATTGGGAATCTGGTACATGGTCTTCTGGGGAAACAATAACTGGGCTTACCAGGGTAATGGAGGAACCAGTGTCTCGTAGTCCCTGGCTCTTGACCGGCTGAGCTGGTAGATGAGCTCCAAGCATGCGGCCTTGGTTTTGGAGACAATCTTTATCTATATGTCCATGGCGCCCACATGTATAACAGCGCCATAGATTGGGTGAGTCACAGGCCCTGTTTGTAGTCCTTTGTTTTGGCGCAGCTTCTGTTGGGTAGCGGGACCATCCTTCTCGACCGGCTGGTGTTAGCAGTACTGCAGCTGGAATCCCATAAACATATTCCAGAACATAAGCCCTCTCTTCTCTTGAGGATCTAGGCCCCAATGCATTCAACAATGCTGTGGCTTGGGCCATTTTGGACAAAGTTGATTCTCGATTGTCACTAGATCCATGATGTGGCATATAGTTTAAATCCTCTGGGTCAATATCGGCGGGATCCTCATCGTCCTCTGCATCATTCTGGGCATCCCAACGGACTAATTTCAGGATCAAGTTTGACCTAGTCTCAGCGTTCCAGTAGATAATCTTTCGCCTCTGGCACAGATCCTGTAGCATCCATTTACTGCAGCGGTCGTATCTCCTCTCTTGTCCTTGTCCCATGGCTGAGCTGGTGGGGTTGGACATGGCAGCGTCCAAAACCTGAATGCCTCCCCTATGGCCTGCTGAGTATGCTTATGTGCCTCCCTGGTTGTTGAGCCCTGGTTGAACACTAGTCCTCTGCAGCTCCCCTGGGTAAACCAGGCTGAGTAGTATCCCACTGCTGCCACCAATTGTGGAGACACGGGGCTCAGTGGGTGCTCTTGTCCACTAAAACCCACCGCCTTTAGAAAGACAGCGTGGCTCAGGGCTCATCCCAACTGAACGCCGGCCTCCTTAACCGTGGGCGTAACACTACTCAGACAACACAGGGTGAGAGAACCACAATAATTAGACTTTATTGGATCCCCAAACAATTAACGGCACATAACACATAACCAGCAAAACACACAAATGTAACAGTCAACAGAGTCTCACCTTTCCGCTGGCATACCAGGGATTTAGAATGTCCTTGCCTCAGAGGTTCCAGGGCCGCTTACTCCAATCCAGCAGCACCCCGCTTTTGGCGGGCACCCACCGAGAAAGGAATAATGCCAGATTTAGGAAGCTGTCTGAGGTCTGCAAAGTCTGTAACAGGGGACTGAACTGTCCCAACCTGAGTGTCCTCCTTAGGTAGTCCTGGTTTGATGTTACAATCCTGGCAGCCGGAGTCGAAATCCCTTGGCTGTGTATATGGTCTCCAACCGGAACCGGAGTCCCTAGATTGAAGCCATAAGATATCCTGATCCTCTTGTCAGCTCCGAAGAGCTTAGACTGGATCCATCAGCATCCATCAACCACCTGGTGGCTTAAAGAAATCCCTTTTATAGCCACAGCCTTCCACTTGGATACACTGCGTCCTCATCGGATTGGTTGGACAAGATTGCTTCTCCCATTGGAGGAATTTCAAGCTGCATGGATAATGTTCATTTAAATGATGTGGGTAGAAAGACTGAGGATATCTACATGGAGCCTGCAAGTCTCCGACTAGACAATGGCTACTAAGGTAATTACATTAGCAATACACAACTACATTACAAGGATTACTGGAAGAGTCTGGTCCCAAACAATAGTTAAGCAAACATGAGTTACCACACAGTAGAACAATATGTCTGGCTGAATGTTAAGAAACTTTAACCCATGAGAGTCCATGTCGTCAAACAGGTACCTGTGTTTTTTGCCATAGATAATACTAAAAAAACGCAGGGACCAACCTACAGACAAAACGCATTAAAAGCACATCAAAAACGCACAAAAACGCGGTAAAAACGCATGCATTTTTCGGTGCGTCATTGGTACTTTTTTTGAACGCAAGTGCGCTAATTTTTCAGACTCTCAAGAAATTTCTTCCGAAAAATCCTTTTTCTAGTGCGCATAGGGCCTAAAAGTTAGGGCTAGACAATGCCGTCCTTGTCCTTGACTGACTTTTCCCAGTGCTGCTGCAGTTGATGAACACGTCTTTCCCTATGTACGTTAAAGGGAGAGACTATACATTATCTGTAGCTATGGCTATGGTCTCCGGGAGTCAGATATCTGGCTATGGTCCCCAGCTGGATATTTAAAGTATATTTTCTTTGAAATGTCAGAGCATATCAGATAAAAATATACCTGGGTGCAGTCATACAGTCAGGCTTTGGTTCATGCTGCCTGGGGTTTGGCAAGCAAGAATTACCTGATAAATTCTCTTTTCAATTGTAGGTGTTTCACTACGGTATCATTAAAATAAACTTAATTTTTTTTAAAAAAAAAAGTTAATTGAAAACAAATTAGTACTTTAAGTATATTACATATACCAGTAACAGCTTTCATCTTGTTTGCAGTTTGATGTACCGTATATCACAAAAGTAAGTACACATTTTTGTAAATATTTTATTATATATTTTCATAGAACAAAATTGAAGATATGACACTTTGATACAATGTAAAGTATAACAGTGGAAATTTGGTGTGCCCTCTGAGTAATTAAACACACAGCCATTAATGTCTAAGCTGCTGTCAACAAAAGTGAGTACATCCCTAAGTGAAAATTGCCAAGTTGTGCCCAATTACACATTTTCTCTCCCTGGTGTCATGTGATTCATTAGTGTTACAAGGTCTCAGGCGGGAATGGGGAGCAGGTGTGTTAAATTTGGTGTTATCGCTTACACTGGTCACTGTAACTTCAACATGATACCTCATGACAAAGAATTCTCTGAGGATCTAAAAATAAGAATTGTTGATCTACAAAAAGATGGCGTTGGGTATAAGAAGATTTCCAATACCCTTAAACTTAGCTGCAGCATGGTGGTCAAGACCATACAGTCGTTTAACAAGACAGTCTCCACTCCAAATAGGCCTCACCATGGTGGACCAAAGATGTTGAGAGCAGATGCTCAGCAGCATATCCAGAGATTATCTTTTCAAAATAGATGTATGAGAGCTACCAGAATTGTTGCAGTGGTTAAAAGGGTGGGAGTCAGCTTGTCAGTGTTCAGACCATACATCGCACACTGAATCATAGTAGTCTACATGGCTGTCATTCCTGAAGAAAGCCTCTTTTAAAGAAAACCCGTAAATAATTTGCTGAAGACAAGTAGACTAAGGGCATAGAGTACTGAAACCATGTCCTGTGGTCTGATGAGACCAAGATCAATTTATTTGGTTCAGATGATGTTAAGTGTGTGTGGTGGCAACTAGTTGAGGAGTACCAACAAAGTGACTAGAGTAAATAGCAATAATTAAAATTATTTTATTGAAGACATTATTAAAAAAGCAGGTATATTTGCAGTTGTTATCAAGTTGGAATATGAAGGGAGGGAATTATGCTCTACTTCAGTATGTCCCAGTAAATGTTGGCATTCATGGCAGCACTCATGCAACCCCAAACTATGACACTCCCATCACCATGCTTGACTGTAGGTAGGACACACTTGTCTTTGTACTCCTCAACTATACCAAATTAATGGCCCAATCACAACAACGCTAACTCTAGAATCCAAGAATACCAACAAAGTGACTAGAGTAAATAGCAATAATTAAAATTATTTTATTGAAGACATTATTAAAAAAGCATTTTTTATATATAAATACAACATTTTATGAAAAATAGAAAAAGGGGATGTTTGCCAGTAAACAACCTTCCAATCACAGCTTCACATTACATATGTGTGTAATCCAGAAAAAACACTGATATTCACTTCAGATTATAGTGCAGAAAAAGGGGGGGGGGTTTAAATAATAAACATGCTAAAAGCAAGAAAAACTCCTAAGCAATATTGCACAGTCCCAGGGAAAATTATTGCACAACCCCAGGAAACAAATGAGAAGGGGACAATCAGTGGTTTGTAGGACCTCAAGATGACAAATAGATATTGCACTCTCCCATAAATGCAAGGAAATCACAAGCAAGTATATGTTGTAAACCTTATCGCCGAAATGGCTTACTTCTGGACAGAAGATTATATTATAGAGGAAGATTGAAGTTCACTTGCCCATATAAACAAAAAATAATAATACAAATGCCCAAAGGGATACAAACAAGAGGGTAGTGACAACAAAATCCATTAAAAAGAATAAGTGCTGTCCAGAGAGAAATACTGGCTGGAAAATCTATGGAAGAGGTGCCAGCTAAAGATAAATGTAAGGAGGAAAAATTGGAATACACATGCAGTCACAAGGGACAAATGCCTGACTGCCAAATACCATAGTGTTAGCAGATGGAAAGACAAATACCCTGACGGCCGTTTCGCCTAGGGCTTCTTCGTGAGGGTAGCGAAGGGTGTGTGTACAGGGATTTTTATATCACTCACCTAGGCGGTAGCGTCGGCGCTCGATCTCCCGACCCCGCACCGGAAACACATGTTTCGGCGTCCAATGTCACTTCCGCCCACTCTAAACACAGAGGGGAGGGAAGCGAGCGCAGGACGCGTGGGCATGGTAACGGTCACCTGAGCCGGAGGCAGAGCGCACACCGCCGGATCAACAGTGTGCAGCATGAGTCGCTGCCCCACTCCCAAAGGGGAGAGACGCAGGGAAACAGGCCACACAGTGTCTAATAGATGGAGGACAGCATATAATATAGGGATCACATAGGAGGAAACAAGTAATAGTGGATATACCAAGATTTATTGATAGTGTTAATTAATATAGACAAAAATATTAAAGATGTGTATACACATGCATCTGCATATAATATAATGATGATAATAATAATAATAAAACTGACTATGTGTATGAGTGTAAGCAAGGAAAAAAGAGAAAGTGAAAAAAATGTGAAAAGAGGATGTGTGAATAATAAAGTAAAAAGATCATAGAAAATCTACATATGAATTCCTTACACATAAAAAAGAGGAATTCAAAAGACAATGCAATAATATAGTGTGATAATATACAGCCACACATACAAGTGAGGGGGTGCATAGATGCACACTCTCATCCATACATACACACAAGGGCACCAACACATGTATGCACACATGCGCGTGCACACACACACATACATACACACACACACACACACACACACAAGAAACATACACATGTGTAAACATAGGAAATCCTGTATAAACTAAATAGTGGTAATAGAAATCTACTATAACATCACGTAAATAAAAAGCAATATGTAATAAGGTACATATACCATATTCATATACTGTATTCACATATTGTGGTTGTGCAATACATAAAGAAAGTACATATGCAGACAGACACATGCTTAAACACACACACGCACACACACACACACACGTACACACGTGGACATAAAGAAACTATATGAGCTATGTAGTGGGAGACTATTATGACATTCCTTAAATAATAAGAAATTAATATACTATATTTATAAACTGTGAAGTGCAATACATAATGAGAATACGTGTACAAACGAGACACATACATGAAGACACGCACACACACACACACACACACACACAAACACACACACGCACACACAGACCCACACACAATTGAACATACATAAGGCATGCATATGCACATATGTACTGTGATAACACGCTCCGGGATCGCCTTTGCTGGGTTCAAAGGGCACGTATTCACCTCAGGCAGACAGCCGAATTCAAGGTATAACTGACGCTTGGTCAGGTTTATTGCAGTGAAGCATAAACAAAAAGAAAAAAAACACCAACAAAATAAATCCTTGGCTGTCCGGCGCTAACTATACACGGTGTTATCCTAACTATCAACTGGAGGGCTTCTCCCTTCCAGCTAAACCATACAAACATCAGGCACTGCTCCTCACAAGTGTCTCCTACACAGACAGGCTTACTGTGTTCCCAGATGGAGACCCTCCCCCAACTTCCCAGATTCCTTTTACCTCCGTCCTTCACCTCCCATTAATCCATTAGTAGCCAGGTGATCCTGGCCAGGCTAAGTCACATAGGACCGATACCGGGGTGAGATATACCTGCCCTCATCCACTAATCCCACATGAGTCTCACAGTACACACATGCATACATGCCCACATACATATACAGACCAGGCAACACAACCACTCATCCCATCACATACATAGAATTCCTCCATATGTGAAAATCTTCATGAGAGGATGTTATTCCTCGAAGACAATATCTGTAAAGAAGGAAGGAAAGGTGAGAATTAAAAACAAAAAAATATAAAGGGATAAAAAATGTTTATTGATTAAAAACAGGATAAAAAGAAGTTAAAAAACTACACCCTGTTAAACAAGTGGTATTTACAAAAATGACGCAAAGCTGAGTACTTCATTAAGGCCTTTTGGTCGGATACTATCAATAGTCATGATCCACCTTGTCTCTAATTGTGAAAGCTTTTTCTTCATATCCCCTCCACGTTGGTCTTGGGAGATGCAATCAATGCCAAAGGCTCCCAAAAGGCTGCCATTGCAAGCATGTACCAATTTGAAATGTTTTGCCAGAGGTTTCAGCATGGAAGGGTCATCAACATCAATAGCATGATTGATGTCCCTGATGTGAAGCCCCACAAGTGTTGTGTCGGTGCATTACCTTCAGGGACTCCACATGGATGGAACAGTCTGGTCACAGGTAGGAAATCTTCTATCTAGGATTGTCGTGACGCCACTCTCAGAATTGCGGTCAGTGGGGACCGCCACTGCAGATTAAGGGACGCCTGGGGCTGATGGTGGGTGCAGTCAGTTGTAATAGCCTCCTGAGAGTGAGGCAAGCCCCAGGGCCCTGTGTAGGTGTGTAGAACCACAAGGCGCAGAATAACTCAACACAAGCAGGATGTCTTTCAGGGGTTTTACTCACGGAAGGTGGCAGGGTGAGTAACCCGGGCGTAGCTGGGATGAACCAGGCTGGAACCAGGTGTCCTTTAGGCTGACTGATGAGGGTGGCTACCGACTCGCCTTCCTTAGCCCTTTCCGTTTTGGGGTAACCCCTGCTTGAAGCCCTGCTGGGGTCGCCCAGGGAAGTTGCTGGTGCCTCTCTCCCCTTCTTTTTGGCCCGTTTGCTTGTAGCCTGGACCAGGACACTCCGGCTGCTTGCCTCCTGTGAACTATGGGCCCTAACTGTGGCTACGTGGCTGCGGACTCTGTAGTGTTGTCTTGGGGGTGTAAAGTGCCCCCTCATGCAGGTTTGGCAAAGGAAAGGTGAATCTATCCCTGCACTGGGACCTGCTACCCGTTTGGGCCTGGTTCTCCCTGACAGTCTCCTTACTTTCCACTCCGTTGCTCTCTCTTTAGCTGTGTGTGGATTTCGGGTAGCACTCCCAGGTGACCGTTCTCCCCCGTCGGTAGTCACTGCGCGGACGCTGTTAGACTGCAACAGCTCCAGGGTCTGCTCTCACGTCTGCTTTCCCTGAACTGCACACTAAACCGGCTCACTCGTGGGACCTGCACTGCTGCTCCTGTCTGAGCTCCACTTCCATGCTCCTCACTCCTCCACACTCTGCTTCAGACTGCCTTCTCCTCCTCCTTCCTCTTTTCCCTTTTGTGCCTGCCTACGCCACCTAGCAACCAGGCTCTCTACCACACCCCTTGAGTGGAGATGGAGGCTTCGCCCCCTCCACCCCTCGGTGGAGGTGAAGGCTTCGCCCCCTCCTGGGATCCCCAGGGGTCCTCTCAAAGGTACATGTGTGAGACCTGATCACTATGCGCCTGTGTAGTCACACCTCGGTCAGCCTTCTGGATTACCTGTGTTGTACTGTCCCCAGCATGGGTGCAGTACTCAGTGGTGCCTGACCAGGTCAGGGGCGCCACATTCCCCCTTAGTTATCACCAGCACGTCCTCGGGCTGCAAGACAACATTTTAAAATGCGTAAAACATTAAAACATGGTAAAACGTTTTAAAACCACCAGGTACCATACATCACCACCCTCCACCCACAAGTCCGTTAACCCACCCTAAACCCTCTCTCGTTGGCCGCGCCTTCAGCCACTTCTGGCAGGATGTAGAGGCGGCTTTCATGGTCTGGTGGTTTCAGGGTATACCTGGCCTGGTGGAGCCGCGCCTTCAGCCTCTTCTGGCAGGATGTAGAGGCGGCCTCCACAGTTGGTGCTGACCAGGTACCCTGTTTGTGGTGGAGAGCCAGGCCCCATAAACAGGCGTGCTCCCTGGTTGCAGGTGAGCCAGGCCCCATAAACAGGCGTGCTCCCTGGTTGCAGGCGAGCCAGGCCCCTAAACAGGCTGTCTCTGGTGGTGGTACCTCTGGGGTAACTATTTACACTGCGAGAGTTTGTGGCTATAGCCAGTTCATAGCCTTAAGGTTCATGGGTTTCTCACATTAGTTCATGTGGGCACATTTCTTGAACATTAACGTTGCAAAACTTGTCAAAACTTTAACTTGCTGTACCTTACTTTTCTCTACACGCTTTACACAGATTCCTCCTCACCAGGGCTTGGGCCTGTAGGGCTGCGGCACCTGTTGCTTTCTCCATCTCTGTCATCATCTGTAGTGGTCTCATCAATGGGTTCTTTGTCTTTTCTTTCCTCTTCTTCTGTGTCTGTTTCTTTTTCTGTGTCTGTTTCTTTTGCAGGATTACTGTAGGGACTTCTGGGACATGGTGTAACATCCAGTGCGTACCATCCGCGTTCTCCTTGGTGCATGGTGAATTCCACTGAGTCTCCCATCTGTAGATTTCTTCCTGGATATCCTCTGGGTAAATGTGCTCTAACATCCCTTCTGTTCACAAAGATGCCTTCTTTCATTCCAGGTACAACTATAAAGCCATATCCTGATTTTAAACTAAAGTCTTCCACAACTCCTCGACAAAGTGGGCCTCTGACCTGGGATTTAGCTCTCCTTAAAGACCGTTTCTCTTCCAAGTCTCTGGCTGTTACTTCATCTTTTCTATCCGGAGATTGCGGTGCAGGGGAAAACTTTGTTCTGCTGCGGCGCCGTGTCTTGCGGGCTGGATTCTGCTGGGCTGCTACTTCACTGCTTGCAGGCTCCCAGGTGAGGTTTCTGGACAAATCTTCCTCTTCATCCCAGCGAGAATATGGCAACATCTCTGGCTCTGGGCATGGATCCACTGCTGATGGCTCTGGGGTCAGCTTCTCAGCTTTCTGGCCTCCTCTCCCCCTTAGTTCTTCTGAGCACTCCTGTTGTGGCAGCGCTGGGGATGGGTGTTCATCAGCTGGCCAGGGCGGTGGACTTTTTGGCGTGGATGTTGCAGGAGTCTTCCTGTGGGCGTGCGGAGGGAGCAGATACCGGTCCACCATCTCCTGTGGGAACTGGGCCTCTAGGTCAGCCTTCAGCTTCCAGTATTCGGGGTCCTCTCCCAGCAGGGACTTCCTAGCAGGGACTTCCTTGGACTGGGGAGCGGTGTCTGCTCTGGCCTTGCAGGCCGGGGTAAATACTTGTACAATCTTGTCTTTGTGGGCCGCGCCTGGCATGGCGGCGGCCTGGATCAGCGTCGCAGTTTCAATCAGGGTCGCAGCTGGAGTCTTAGCGGGCATCGCTACTGTGGCCGGTTCTTGGCGAGCCGGGAAGGGCATCGCTGCGGCGGCCTGGATTGGCGTCGCAGCTGCGATGGGATCTGTGCAGGCTGGGCTGGGCGTCGCTGCAGCGATCTGGGCTTGGCGGGCCGCACCTGACGTGGCTGCGGCCTGGTTCAGCACCTCACTTGCGGCGTGGACGAGCGTCGCTGCTGCGGTGGGGTCTTGGCGGGCCGGGCCTAGCATGGCAGCGGCCTGGGTCAGCGTCACACCTGCGGCGTGGAGGAGGGTCGCGGTAGCAGCCGGATCTTTGCGGGCCGGGCAGGGCATCGCTGCGGCGGCCTGGGCTTGGCGGGCCGCACCTGGCGTGGCTGCGGCCTGGCTCAGCGTCGCCGCGCCGGGCGCCTCTTCAGGGACCGCGGGCGTGGCAGCAGGGGTCGGGGCACTCGCACTGGCAAGGGCAACACTGGACTCACCCATCGGTGGCACCATCGGGGTCTGAGTCGTCGCCGCTCGGTCTGGCACTCGTCGCGTGGCTCTCCCCTCGTAGGCCTGAACCGCCGCAGCCATCTCCAGAAGCTCCGTGCGTCCCTCTCTGATCTGCTCTACGACCCTGGCCTCCAGTCGGTCGCAGAACTGGGCAAGTTCCTGACACCACCAGGCAGCGGAGCCTGGCTCTGGGTCTCTGCGTTCAGACTCCATTTCCTCTAACAGCAGGCTTCTGGCTCCCTTTCTGTCCCGACGTCTCTGAACGCCTCCGCTCTCATCACTTGCGAGGTCGGGACTCTGCAGGGGATCTCTGGGTAGCCACACCTCTTCGTGGGCGGTAACTTCTCCCAGCGCGGGCTGCTGTTGTTTTTCAGCGCGCTTTTCATGGTGGCAATATGGCGGCGCTTCCAATTTTCCAAGCGGACCGCCCAGGCACATGGTCACCTGTCTGAACAGGTCTAGTCCTTATCCTGTTCGTGACGCCAGATGTGAAGCCCCACAAGTGTTGTGTCGGTGCATTACCTTCAGGGACTCCACATGGATGGAACAGTCTGGTCACAGGTAGGAAATCTTCTATCTAGGATTGTCGTGACGCCACTCTCAGAATTGCGGTCAGTGGGGACCGCCACTGCAGATTAAGGGACGCCTGGGGCTGATGGTGGGTGCAGTCAGTTGTAATAGCCTCCTGAGAGTGAGGCAATCCCCAGGGCCCTGTGTAGGTGTGTAGAACCACAAGGCGCAGAATAACTCAACACAAGCAGGATGTCTTTCAGGGGTTTTACTCACGGAAGGTGGCAGGGTGAGTAACCCGGGCGTAGCTGGGATGAACCAGGCTGGAACCAGGTGTCCTTTAGGCTGACTGATGAGGGTGGCTACCGACTCGCCTTCCTTAGCCCTTTCCGTTTTGGGGTAACCCCTGCTTGAAGCCCTGCTGGGGTCGCCCAGGGAAGTTGCTGGTGCCTGTCTCCCCTTCTTTTTGGCCCGTTTGCTTGTAGCCTGGACCAGGACACTCCGGCTGCTTGCCTCCTGTGAACTATGGGCCCTAACTGTGGCTACGTGGCTGCGGACTCTGTAGTGTTGTCTTGGGGGTGTAAAGTGCCCCCTCATGCAGGTTTGGCAAAGGAAAGGTGAATCTATCCCTGCACTGGGACCTGCTACCCGTTTGGGCCTGGTTCTCCCTGACAGTCTCCTTACTTTCCACTCCGTTGCTCTCTCTTTAGCTGTGTGTGGATTTCGGGTAGCACTCCCAGGTGACCGTTCTCCCCCGTCGGTAGTCACTGCGCGGACGCTGTTAGACTGCAACAGCTCCAGGGTCTGCTCTCACGTCTGCTTTCCCTGAACTGCACACTAAACCGGCTCACTCGTGGGACCTGCACTGCTGCTCCTGTCTGAGCTCCACTTCAATGCTCCTCACTCCTCCACACTCTGCTTCAGACTGCCTTCTCCTCCTCCTTCCTCTTTTCCCTTTTGTGCCTGCCTACGCCACCTAGCAACCAGGCTCTCTACCACACCCCTTGAGTGGAGATGGAGGCTTCGCCCCCTCCACCCCTCGGGTGGAGGTGAAGGCTTCGCCCCCTCCTGGGATCCCCAGGGGTCCTCTCAAAGGTACATGTGTGAGACCTGATCACTATGCGCCTGTGTAGTCACACCTCGGTCAGCCTTCTGGATTACCTGTGTTGTACTGTCCCCAGCATGGGTGCAGTACTCAGTGGTGCCTGACCAGGTCAGGGGCGCCACACTAACATGTTCCCGTATTCGTACTCTAAAGGCCCCGTCACACACAGAGATAAATCTTTGGCAGATCTGTGGTTGCAGTGAAATCATGGACATATTGTTCCATTTGTACACAGCCACAAACCTGGCACTGATTGTCCACAATTTCACTGCAACCACAGATCTGCCGCAGATTTATCTCTGTGTGTGACAGGGCCTTAAGAGGTCGCGAGGTCAATCCTATGTATATCTTCTTGCAAGGGCAATAGGCATAGTACACCACATGTGTGGTGTTCCATGTGATATTTCTGGTGATCCTAAATTCTCGCAAACCGCTCGCAGATAAGAAATGAGTGTTCCTTACCATATTAGGGCATGCGATACATGTACCGCAAGGATAGAAACCCCATTTGGGTCCCTTGGATCCAAAGGTCACTGACGATTTTGGTCCCTCATAATTACTATGTGTCAGCAAATCCTTTAAGTTGTTAGACCTCCTGTAGGTTATATTCGGTCTACTCGTGGTACATTTGTTCAAGGTATTATCTGCCCGAATAATAGACCAAAATATTTTAAGAGCTTCTGCCACCTCCTTCCATCTACAACTGTAGGTTGAAATAAATCTTACCTGCTGTGTAGACTCTTCTCGTCGTCTGGGGCAAAGCAGCTCATCTCTGTTGCTCTTTAATGCACGCTGATATCCCTTCCTAATAGATCTTCTGGAGTATCCTCTATCATGGAATCTGGAGGCCAAGTCTTCAGCCTGTTTGAAGAATGTAGTCTTTGTTGAACATATCTAGGTGAGTGATAAAAAAATCCCTGTACACACACCCTTCGCTACCCTCACGAAGAAGCCCTAGGCGAAATGGCCGTCAGGGTATTTGTCTTTCCATCTGCTCCCACTATGGTATTTGGCAGTCAGGCATTTGTCCCTTGTAACTGCATGTGTATTCCAATTTTTCCTCCTTACATTTATCTTTAGCTGGCACCTCTTCCATAGATTTTCCAGCCAGTATTTCTCTCTGGACAGCACTTATTCTTTTTAATGGATTTTGTTGTCACTGCCCTCTTGTTTGTATCCCTTTGAGCATTTGTATTATTATTTTTTGTTTATATGGGCAAGTGAACTTTAATCTTCCTCTATAATATAATCTTCTGTCCAGAAGTAAGCCATTTCGGCGATAAGGTTTACAACATATACGTGCTTGTGATTTCCTTGCATTTATGGGAGAGTGCAATATCTATTTGTCATTGTCACGCTCCCCAGGTCCCCTGCTCTGCTCCCCGGCTCACCTGCCACGCTCCCCGGCTTCCCTGCATCGCTCCCTGGTTCCTCTGTCCGGCGTCCGCCGCTCCCCGGTCTCCAGCCTCCATTGCCTGCGGTCCCCAGGCGTCCTGGTCCCCGCTCCCGGCGCCCGTCGGCTACTCAGCCCCAGCCCGGCTCTCCTGCTTCCTGCTCACCGCTCCCTGCCCTGGCTTCTGGCACCCGGGCCTCGCGCATGCGCATTAGGGCGCGCGCGCGGTCATTGACCCTCTCTTAAAGGGCCAGCGTCCACTGACAGGAAATTGAACACACAGTTACAGGGTATAAAGGGGTTTAGTGTCCAAGTGGGCGGGGCCTGTTCTTCGTGTTTCCTAAGCTAGGAGTCAGGTCTCCTTGTGTCTCTGTGATATACTCACCTATCTCTCTTCTAGAGCCGCTCCTGCCTCGCCATCCTGTCTTGCCGACTCCCGAACCCCGAACGCTGACTATCTGCCATCCCGTCAGTCCGTTCCATCTCTGATCCCTGTGGTGACCCATCCTCTCGCTCCATCGGTTCCGGACTCTGCCTGACAACACCTCGGCCTCCGAACCTGAGCTCCGTCACCCGGACTACCATCAGTGACTCCGTGGTCCCAGGGACTTCACCATTCTACTCTGTTGCACGGACTGTCCTGCTACCTGTAGTGCTCCGGCTACCAGACTCCTTGCCTTCAGGAAGGTGTTCGGCCCAGTGGATCCACCTCCTGGGTCTGCCCGTCCATCTGGCCCTAACAGTAAGAACAGGCCATGGATCCCGCCGAAGCACTAGCAGCCTTGCAGGAGGAACTCCAACGCCAGCGTGAGACCCAGACCCGCATGCTGAACTTTATGTCTTCTGTGGACGCCCGCCTGAACACGCTACAAGCGTCGGTTACATCTTCGGCATCTTGAGCTTCCACTGGACAATCCACGGCCCCAGCTCCCGTGGCAGCCTCCTCGGATGCTTCCAGGCTTCGTTTGGCCTCACCACCCCGGTACGCCGGAGATCCCAAGACCTGGAGGGGATTCATAAACCAATGCTCCCTCCATTTCACGCAACTGCCGCATTTGTTTGCCTCCGACCAAGCCAAGATCGCGTTCATGATGTCCCATCTAGAGGGTGAGGCACTGGCGTGGATGAACCCCTTGTGGGAGAAGGAGGACCCTGTGACCACTAACATCCAGGAGTTCCTGCAGGCATTTCGTGGCACCTTTGACGAGCCCGGACGCGCCGCCGCGTCTGCCTCATCTCTCCTCCGGTTACGTCAGGGGACTCTGACGGTGGGTCAATATGCCATCCGTTTTCGCACCTTGGCTTCGGAACTTGGGTGGAACAATGAGGCTCTAACCGCCGCCTTCTGGGAAGGTCTCTCGGGTCGTATCAAAGATGAGCTGGCTGGTCGTGACGTGCCGTCCACCCTGGATGCCCTGATTGCCCTAGCAACTCGAGTGGACATTCGCTTTCAGGAACGATCCAAGGAAGTGTCCCGTGAGAGACGTCCGATACGGCATTCCTCTCCTCCGCAGAAGCCCGCCGTTCTTCAGTCAACGGCATCTGGTGTCTCCGTCCACGAGCCCATGCAGATCGACCGTTTGAGGCAGTCTGAACAATGCCGAGCAGAACGGCTCGCTAAGGGCCTCTGCTTCTACTGCGGAGAGGGCACACACCTTCTACGCTCCTGTCCAGAGAGGCCGGGAAACACCAAAGCCTAGGGTTGGTAGGAGAGGCCACCCTAGGTGCTGGGACTCTCTCAGACCCGGTTACGTGGACTGTTCAAGTGACAACGGGAGAGACGCGGTTCACGGCTGAGGCGTACCTCAATTCCGGGGCAGCAGGCAATTTCATCCAGCAGGCCACGGTGGACAAGTACCAGGTGCCTGTTACTCCACTCGATAAACCTCTCGTGATTGCCTCTGTGGATGGGAGACCCCTCTCTGACACCATCTCGTGGATCACCAAGCCGGTGGAACTGTGTATCGGTGCCCTGCACACCGAGAACATCGCTCTCTACGTCCTCCCACACATGTCCCAGCAAATCCTGCTGGGACTCCCCTGGCTACGGACACACGAACCGTCCGTCAGCTGGGGCACTGGTGAAATCACCCGATGGGGCTCCTCTTGCCACGAGAACTGTCTGAAGACCATACAACCCATCCGACGACCTCCGGGACTGCCCTCGGCCTATTGGTCCTTCGCGGACGTCTTTGACAAAAAGGAATCAGAGGTACTTCCGCCACATCGTCCTTATGATTGTGCCATCGACCTGCTCCCGGGAACTACACCACCTCGAGGACGGATATATCCGCTGTCTCCTGCCGAAACAAGGGCCATGTCTACCTACATCACAGAGAACCTGGCAAGGGGATTCATTCGGAGATCCTCCTCTCCTGCTGGAGCAGGCTTCTTCTTCGTCAAGAAGAAAGAGGGCGACCTACGCCCATGCATAGACTACCGGGGATTGAACCAAATCACCGTGAAAAATAAGTACCCCCTGCCGCTCATCCCCGAATTGTTTGACCGGCATAGAGGAGCTCGTGTGTTCACCAAGTTGGATCTTCGGGGTGCCTACAACCTGGTCCGCATCCGCTCAGGGGACGAATGGAAGACCGCGTTCAATACTCGCGATGGGCACTATGAATACTGTGTGATGCCCTTCGGCCTGTGTAACGCACCAGCAGTCTTTCAAGAATTGGTGAACGACGTGTTCCGAGACCTTCTCTACATCTGTGTGGTGGTGTATCTTGATGACATCCTGGTCTTTTCTCCGGACCTCCAAACCCACAGAGAGAACGTGCAGCTGGTACTACAACGACTGAGGGAAAATCGTCTGTACGCCAAGTACGAGAAGTGTGTCTTCGAGCAGTCTTCTCTGCCCTTCCTGGGTTACGTAATCTCCGATACCGGATTGCAGATGGATCCGCAGAAGGTCTCTTCCATTCTCAACTGGCCCCCTCCTTCTGGACTGAAAGCAATCCAACGCTTTCTGGGATTCGCAAACTATTACCGCCAGTTCATCCCTCACTTCTCGGCTCTGACTGCTCCTCTCTCCGCCTTGATCAAGAAGGGGGCTAATCCAAAGGACTGGTCACCTGCGGCCGACGCCGCGTTTGGCTCTCTGAAGCGGGCATTTGCCTCCTCCCCTGTGCTCCACCGTCCGGAGTTAAACCGACAGTTCACCTTGGAGGTGGATGCCTCCTCCTCGGGAGCCGGAGCAGTGCTCATGCAGAAGTCCTCCTCCGGGAAGATGGTGACTTGCGGTTTCTTCTCCAAGAGCTTCTCAGCGCCTGAACGCAACTACACCATCGGTGACTGAGAGCTATTGGCAGTCAAACTGGCTCTGGAGGAATGGCGCTACCTTCTGGAAGGAGCAGTGTACCCCGTTATTATTTACACGGACCACAAGAACCTGGAATACCTGCGGTCTGCTCAGCGACTGAACCCACGGCAAGTCAGGTGGTCCTTGTTCTTTGCCAGATTCGATTTCCAGCTCCATTTCCGACCCGCGGACAAGAATGTACGCGCAGATGCCTTGTCCAGGTCATTCATGCCCATGGAGCAGGAGGAGGAGACATCCCAGCCCATCATCTGCCCTAGTAAAATCATTCCGGTGGCTCCTGTCACCCTGGCCCAGATACCGCCCGGGAAGACCTATGTCTCTGAGACTGACAGGCAAAAAGTGTTACACTGGGGCCATGCCTCGAAAATAGCCGGTCATGCTGGTCAGAAGAGAACATGGAGTACGATTGTACGTCATTACTGGTGGCCATCCCTTCGGACGGATGTCGCTTCTTTTGTCTCAGCCTGCTCCTCTTGTGCCAGGAACAAGACGCCCAAACATCTGCCATATGGCCGTCTTCTGCCTCTGCCTATACCCTCAGTTCCATGGCAACACATTGCGATGGACTTTATTACGGACTTGCCACTGTCCTCCGGACACACAGTCATATGGGTCGTGGTGGATCGGTTCTCCAAAATGGCTCATTTCGTCCCTATGGCTGGACTGCCCTCTGCCCAGGAACTCGCTGACGCCTATATACAACACATCTTCTGCTTGCATGGCTTTCCATCACACATTGTGTCCGACAGAGGAACTCAGTTCACCTCCCGCTTCTGGAGGGCTCTCTGCAAACATCTGGGAGTGACTCTGGACTTTTCTTCAGCCTACCATCCTCAGTCGAACGGCCAAGTGGAACGGGTCAATCAGATCTTGACCTCCTTCTTACGTCATTACGTCAACGCCCATCATGACGACTGGTCCACGCTTCTTCCTTGGGCTGAATTCTCCCATAACCACCACGTCAGTGAGTCCTCCTCCAGCTCTCCCTTCCATGTCGTTTACGGACTTCAGCCTTCCGTCCTATTACCTGTATCCTCTTCCTCGGATGTTCCTGCTGCTGATGCTGTAGCCCGTGACTTTGCAACAATTTGGGACTCTGTCAAGGCGTCCCTTGGACGTGCTTCCCTGCGGATGAAGAGACACGCAGACAAGAGGCGTCTGGATCCTCTGTGTTTCTCTCCAGGAGATCTGGTCTGGCTTGCTTCCAAGTACGTCCGATTGAAGCTGCCATCCTACAAGCTGGGACCTCGCTACATCGGGCCGTTTAAAGTCCTCAGCAAGATCAATGAGGTCTCCTACAAGCTGCAGCTCCCAGCCACGATGAGGATACCCAACTCCTTCCACGTCTCCCTGCTCAAGCCGGTTGTCCTTGGTCCCTTCTCCGCTGCTGCCAGTTCGGCTCCTCCTCCTATTGCTGATGATGACATCTATGCGGTAAGGGATATCGTGGCCATGAAAACCGTACGGGGCCGACAGTTCTTCCTGGTGGACTGGGCAGGGTATGGTCCTGAGGATAGGTCCTGGGAACCCCGGGAGAATGTGGGTACTCCTCTGATCCATGCCTTCCTGTCCCAGTTGCGGGGAGGGGGACATGGGGGGGGTACTGTCACGCTCCCCGGGTCCCCTGCTCTGCTCCCCGGCTCACCTGCCACGCTCCCCGGCTTCCCTGCGTCGCTCCCTGGTTCCTCTGTCCGGCGTCCGCCGCTCCCCGGTCTCCAGCCTCCATTGCCTGCGGTCCCCAGGCGTCCTGGTCCCCGCTCCCGGCGCCCGTCGGCTACTCAGCCCCAGCCCGGCTCTCCTGCTTCCTGCTCACCGCTCCCTGCCCTGGCTTCTGGCACCCGGGCCTCGCGCATGCGCATTAGGGCGCGCGCGCGGTCATTGACCCTCTCTTAAAGGGCCAGTGTCCACTGACAGGAAATTTAACACACAGGTACAGGGTATAAAGGGGTTTAGTGTCCAAGTGGGCGGGGCCTGTTCTTCGTGTTTCCTAAGCTAGGAGTCAGGTCTCCTTGTGTCTCTGTGATATACTCACCTATCTCTCTTCTAGAGCCGCTCCTGCCTCGCCATCCTGTCCTGCCGACTCCCGAACCCCGAACGCTGACTATCTGCCATCCCGTCAGTCCGTTCCATCTCTGATCCCTGTGGTGACCCGTCCTCTCGCTCCATCGGTTCCGGACTCTGCCTGACAACACCTCGGCCTCCGAACCTGAGCTCCGTCTCCCGGACTACCATCAGTGACTCCGTGGTCCCAGGGACTTCACCATTCTACTCTGTTGCACGGACTGTCCTGCTACCTGTAGTGCTCCGGCTACCGGACTCCTTGCCTTCAGGAAGGTGTTCGGCCCAGTGGATCCACCTCCTGGGTCTGCCCGTCCATCTGGCCCTAACAGTCATCTTGAGGTCCTACAAACCACTGATTGTCCCCTTCTCATTTGTTTCCTGGGGTTGTGCAATAATTTTCCCTGGGACTGTGCAATATTGCTTAGGAGTTTTTCTTGCTTTTAGCATGTTTATTATTTAAACCCCCCCCCCTTTTTTCTGCACTATAATCTGAAGTGAATATCAGTGTTTTTTCTGGATTACACACATATGTAATGTGAAGCTGTGATTGGAAGGTTGTTTACTGGCAAACATCCCCTTTTTCTATTTTTCATAAAATGTTGTATTTATATATAAAAAATGCTTTTTTAATAATGTCTTCAATAAAATAATTTTAATTATTGCTATTTACTCTAGTCACTTTGTTGGTATTCTTGGATTCTTGAGTTAGCGTTGTTGTGATTGGGCCATTAATTTGGTGTAGTTGAGGAGTACAAAGACAAGTGTGTCCTACCTACAGTCAAGCATGGTGATGGGAGTGTCATAGTTTGGGGTTGCATGAGTGCTGCCATGAATGCCAACATTTACTGGGACATACTGAAGTAGAGCATAATTCCCTCCCTTCATATTCCAACTTGATAACAACTGCAAATATACCTCCAATACCACCACTGCCTTGCTAAAGAAACTGAGGGTAAAGGTGCTGGACTTCCCTAGCATGTCTCCAGACCTAAACCCTATTGAACATCTGTTTGGCATCCTCAAATACAAGATAGAGGAGCACGAGGTCTCTAACATCCACAAGCTCCGTGATGTCATCATAGAGCTAGTGGAAGAGGATTCCAGTGGCTCCTGTGAAGCTCTAGTCAACTCCATACCCACAAGAGTTCTAATAATAATAATAAGTTTTATTTGTATAGTGCCAACCTATTCCACAGCGCTTTAAAATTTAGAGGGGAAATCTACAAACAACATGAGACAATACAAAATTACAAAATTAAGATACCAAGAGGAGTGAGGGCCCTGCTCGTAAGCTTACTGTCTATGAAGAAATAGGGGAGGCAGAAAAGGTGAATGGGGGGAGAAAAGATTGTCATATATGGTCCAGTCATCGATTTAATAGGGGATTCAAAACCAGCTGTGTGGACCGGTCGCCAGCCAGAATTTATACAGGTACAGAGTGTGAAAAAGTACATGGAGAGGAATGGAATCAGAAGATACAAGGGACAAGAAATGGAAGTAAATTTTATGAAGGGCAGAAAGGGACTACATTAGATCAGGGTGGTGAGGTGATAGACTTGTCTAAAGAAATGCATTTTTAGGGCTCTCTTAAAGGTGTGGATGTTGGGAATTAATCGGATTGTTAATGGTAGTGTGTTCCAGAGCATAGGCGCAGCTCGTGAGAAATCTTGAAGACGGTAGTGGGAGGTTCGAATTGTTGAGGATGTCAGTCTTAGGTCATTAACAGAGCGGAGGGCACGGAGGGGGTGATAGATAGAGATGAGGGAGGAGATATAGGGTGGTGCGGAACCGTGGAGAGTGATAAGTTTATGTTGGATTCTGTAGCGGATAGGCAACCAGTGCAATGACTGGCAAACAGAAGAGGCATCAGTGAAGCAGTTGGAGAGGAAAATGAGCCTGGCTGCGGCATTCAGAATGGATTGGAGAGGGGAGAGTTTAGTAACAGGGAGACCAATTAGTAAAGAATTACAACAAGAGTTAAAGCAGTGCTTGAAAATAATGATGGACAAACAAAATATTGACATTTTGGTCACAATTTGGCGATTTTCACTTATCGGTGTACTCACTTTTGTTGCCAGACATTTAAATATTAATGGTTGTTGAGTTATTTAGCGGGCACACCAAATTTACACTGTTATACAAGCTGTACACTGACTACTTTACATTGTAGCAAAGTGTCACATCTTCAGTGTTATTCTATGAAAAGAAATAATAAAAATGCATACAAAAATGTGAGGGGTGTACTCACTTTTGTGATATATTGTACATTGCGTGTTATGTTTGTACTGGATACATGTTCTAGAGCAACAATGTAATTCTTACTGCTTTCTGTTGCCAATTACTGAATGTGCAATCATATCTGTGTCATTATATTATTGACTATAAATTATAGCTAACTGTAAGACCTGAGCCGTTGCCTCCAAGCTCAGAATATAAAGTGTACAGCTTGATTTTTGTTTTCAAGATAAGATGTTCAACACCCATGTAAAATTGATCTTCCCTGTGTGCCATTAACTTTACTTGATATTTAATGATCCAGAGCTTTGTTAAAATCCATGACATGAAACCACTCTAAGAATCGTGGCTCTACAGCTGTTACACAGAACAGCACATTTTATTAGCCGGGATAATTATATTTACAGTGATTTTAAAAACAAAGATAATTAAATATATTAGGATTGAAGGCGAGCAATGTGTGTACATTGTGTTTTCATAGAGAAAAGCCTAATTGTCTGGTCAATGCTTAAAACGCTATTTACAGTTTTTATAATAAAGTTGTAAATGAAATATAAATCATGCAAAGCAATAATCATTATGCTGCATCTGGATAAACTCTTTCTAATGCAAAAGTTATTATGGTCATCAAAAAATTCTAAAGAATTATGACCGAGGGACAAAAGCAGATTATTTGTACTCATGAATTGTTTTTGAAGTTAGTAAAATTAAAGGTATTTTTCGAAAAGAATTCATAATTTTTTAAAAAATAATTTCCAATCAGTATAATTTTTTCACACCACTTCTAAATTATTATAAGGTAAGGTCTCAAGTATATTGCAAAACCTACAGAGTAG
The DNA here is from genome assembly GCF_048569485.1 of Anomaloglossus baeobatrachus. NCBI lineage: Eukaryota > Metazoa > Chordata > Amphibia > Anura > Aromobatidae > Anomaloglossus > Anomaloglossus baeobatrachus. Next base: position 621,687,144 of record NC_134353.1, read on the forward strand.
CAAGAATATCTCAATAGCTCAATGGATCCCCTTTACAGCTTTGTATTCTTACTTAGTGTTTTTCAACTGTGGGCAATTGTTCCCTCACAGCACACAGTCACATGATATTCTAGCATTCCATGGTCCATATATATAAAGAAAATGTTGCACTGTGGTTCAACTTGTGGACGAAACTCATGTAGATAGGTCTGTGATAAAATGGGCAACACAATGATGGCATTTGTGTGCTGACCATTTATCACCTTTTAGTTCCTTGATGCTTGAGCATCCTTCTTTTGGTTATAAATTTTGTGTGTGTGTGTGTGTGTGTGTGTGTGTGTGTGTGTGTGTGTGTGTGTGTGTGTGTGAATGAGAGATGACAGAAGAATGATATACACAGGCAAGCGGAGCATAAAAGCGTAAAAATAGTATTTCAAAATAGTACATTTTTGCAGGGGCAAAGCTACCATACACGTGAGTAAAGCCTAAAGGTTTTTGAAAAGTGTAATATTAAATTATATTTTACAAGCTTGTTGAATCATGACGAGCCAACTAAATTTTTGCTTGTTCTCTAGTATTAAACTGTCCTGTGTTTCCTCCTACATTGGAAACCAGATGATTCAAGAGCTTTGTTAAATTCATTTGGTTGCGTATGCAATAGACAGAAGAATGTGAATAGGAAATACCCAGACAAATTAATTGCCTTAATGTGGTATTTTTATCTCTCAAATTTATGGCTCAAGATAGAGCCATAAATGTATATAACATGTATTATCCACCAATGAGACTTAAGGGCCATTTACATGCTATGACATCGCTAACGATATATCGTTGGGGTCACGGTGTTTGTGACGCACATCCGGCGCCGTTAGCGACATCGCAGCGTGTGACAGGCAGGAGCGACCTTAAACGATTGCAAAAGAGACAAAGATCGTTGGTATATGAGAGGTCGTTCATTTAACAAAAATCATTGTCTCGTACGTAGCGAGGTTGTTCCTCATTCCTGCGGCATCACACATCGCTATGTGTGACACCACTGGAGCAACGATCAACTCCTTACCTGTGTCCACCGGCAATGAGGAAGGAAGTAGGTGGGCGGCATGTTCCGGCCTCTCATCTCCGCCCCCTCCTCTACTATTGGACGGCCGTTTTGTGACATCGCTGTGATGCCGAACGCACCTCCCCCTTGAAGGAGGGATTGTTCGGTGTCTCCAGCGACGTCGCAGAACAGGTATGTGCGTGTGATGCTGCCGTAGCGATAATTTTCGCTACACTAGCGATCACCATATATAGCTCCAACGACGGGGGCGAGTGTGGAGACACGGGGCTCAGTGGGCGCTCTCGTCCACTAAAACCCGCCGCCTTTAGAAAGACAGCGTGGCTCAGGGCTCATCCCAACTGAACGCCGGCCTCCCTAACCGTGGGCGTAACACTACTCAGACAACACAGGGTGAGGGAACCACAATAATTAGACTTTATTGGATCCCCAAACAATTAACGGCACATAACACATAACCAGCAAAACACACAAATGTAACAGGCAACAGAGTCTCACCCTTCCGCTGGCTCACCAGGGATTTAGAATGTCCATGCCTCACAGGTTCCAAGCTGTCTGAGGTCTGCAAAGTCTGTAACAGGTGACTGAACTGTCCCAACCTGATTGTTCTCCTTAGGTAGTCCTGGTTTGATGATAAAATCCTGGCAGCCGGAGTCAAAATCCCTAGGCTGTGGATATGGTCTCCAACCGGGTCCGGAGTCCCTAGATTGAAGCCATAAGATATCCTGATCCTCTAGTCAGCTCCAAAGAGCTTAGACTGGATCCATCAGCATCCATCAACAACCCCTGGTGGCTTAAAGAAGTCCTTTTTATAGCAACAACCTTCCCTTAGGATACACTGCGTCCTCATCGATTGGTAGGACAAGATTGCTTCTCCCATTGGATGAATTTCAAGCTGCATGGATAATGTTCATTTAAATGATGTGCATAGAAAGACTCAGGGTGTACATGTAAACTGGGAGTCACCGACTAGACAATGGCTACTAAGGTAATTACATTATCAATACACAACTACAATACAATGGTTACTGGAAAAGTGTGGAGAACAATACGTCTGGCTTTCAATGGCCAACACAATTACATTGAGTCAACAAGAGTCTTGTAAAAACAATGAGGGACTTCTCCCCCGTCTATAGACAATCTATCATGCTGTCTGGCTGGATTTTAAGAAACTTTAACCCATGAGAGTCCATGTCGTCACATTCCTCCCCCTTCTTAATATTAGCCAGACATGATAGGCTTCCGATCATCCTTCTCCTCTTGACGGCATTGTCCTTTTTAATGGTGAGGTCAGCAACAGAGGCTTGCATCTATACACCTCCCCCTGATTACCTCCCCCAAGTTGAGCAGCCATATTGTGGGCAAGCACTAAGGTGGGGTCCATGAGTTGGGCCTGCACAAATCTCCCACTATCAATCCTCCCCCAGTCAATAGCCACAGTGTGGTTAGGCTTACTCACGGTTCTTGGCTCAGAAGTCGATGATGGAGACCGGGAATGCAAACCATCCCTGGAAAAGATGCTAGAAAGATCCACATCAGGGTCCTGCTTGGCTTGGAGGTGGGTGATGGCTTCTTCAAACTGACTGGCTAGTCCTTGTCCTAGGTCATTCTCCAAAGTGACTGGTGTGAGCATGTAATTCACAAGCCCCACTTTCACTTCCCTTTGAGTGGTATCCGAAACAACAGGCTTGGTGGGGCCATCTATGAACCCCACTTCAACTTCCTCCTGGCTAGTCCCTGAAACAACAGGTGTGGGGAGGCTGTCCATAAACTCCATATGGACCCCTTCCTGGTCAGACCCCAAATTAACTGGTGTAGGGACGGTGTCCATAATCTCCACAGCCTTGCTCTGGTCAGTCTCCACAATGTCAGGAATGGGGAGGCTGTTCACAATCCCGACATCGATCACTTCCTGGATGGTCCCCAAAATACCAGGTGTGGGGAGGCTATCCACAAGCTCCACCTCAAACTCTCCCTGGTCGGTTTTTAGGTCCAACTGCACACATGCCAGAGGGACGTCTGAGCACTGGCCCTCAGCCAGGGAGATGGATAATTGGGAATCTGGTACAGGGTCTTCTGGAGAAACAATAACTGGGCTTACCAGAGTGATGGAAGATCCAATGTCTCGAAGTCCCTGAGCCTGTATATCACCGACCTTGACCGTCTGGATGTGGGGATGGAGGTTGGCTGGTGTACGGTGTCCGGCCTGCCATAGGGTGTGGACTGGATAAACCACTTCCTCAACTATTGGTGTTTCTTGGGAGTAGCATTCCTCAGGTCTCGTTGGTTCCTCTCGGCATATGTTGACTGGTTGGAGTGGCAGACAGGCTCCAAGCATGCGGCCTCGGTTTTGGAGACAATCTTTATCTATATGTCCATTGCGCCCACATGTATAACAGCGCCATAGATTGGGCGAGTCACAGGCCCTGTTTGTAGTCCTTTGTTTTGGCGCAGCTTCTGCTGGGTAGCGGGACCATCCTTCTCAACCGGCTGGTGTTAGCAGTACTGCAGCTGGAATCCCATAAACATATTCCAGAACATAAGCCCTCTCTTCTCTTGAGGATCTAGGCCCCAATGCATCCAACAATGCTGTGGCTTGGGCCATTTTGGACAAAGTTGATTCCCAATTGTCACTAGATCCATGATGTGGCACATAGTTTAAATCCTCTGGGTCAATATCGGCGGGATCCTCATCGTCCTCTGCATCATTCTGGGCATCCCAATGGACTAATTTCCGGATCAAGTCCGACCGAGTCTCAGCATTCCAGCAGACAATCTCTCGCCTCCGGCACAGATCCTGCAGCATCCATTTACTGCAGCGGTCGTAACTCCTCTCTTGTCCTTGTCCCATGGCTGAGCTGGTGGGGTTGGACATGGCAGTGTCCGAAACCTGAATGCCTCCCCTATGGCCTGCTGGGTATGCTTATGTGCCTCCCTGTGTCGTCACAGCGAGTGCTAACGCTTGCGACATCACTAGCAATCGCTAGTAATATCGCAGCGTGTAAAGCAGCCTTTACTGTATATCTCAAAAATGGGGTCTAGCACATGCATAGTGAAGGAGTTGGTCCAGATTTCCTGTGTAAATGAATAGGAATTCTTTACAGTGACAGCAGTGCATTAGATTATTGTTCTCAAGTCAGAAGCAAGTTCAATTATTGGTGAGACTCACATCTAGTATAAATTTATTAGCTGTCACATTGATGCAGGCACCAGCAGTAAAGGCCATTAGTGATAATTATGAGCCAGGAGCAGTACAGAAATACGTCATATGCCATGTTCCTGCCTTTGATGCGGGCTCACATGTCAAGCACACACCTTTCCTCTCACATGATATCGGATTTAATCAGCCGTCATGTGCCTCTAACAGCCATGAGTGGATCAGAGATCCTCCTATGGCTCTTAACCAGATAAGTCCCACTATCAAAATCTGACAGTGGAATTTAACATTTGTCCACAGGGTAACAGGTATTTTCTCACTCTCATCTGTGCGTCCGTGACACGATCATGGGGCACCAATGGGTTTTCATGACAGCGTGGGTCTGCTCATGATACCTATTTCTGTCATTATGATACTCTTGTGATTGCCAGCTGAAAGCTGGTGCTCATAGGAGGTAGTTATTCTTGCTATACAGAGCAGTGTTGACGTGAAGCTCCACCCACAGCTGTTAAACTGTTAAATCCTACTGTCAATCTCTGACACCAGCACCTCCCAGGGTTGTTACATGCTCCCATTGGCATACCCGGGACGTGATCGCAGGTGCCGTTGGGTTCTCATGACAGCTGAGGGTCTGCTGATGACCCCCATGGCTGTCATTATGATCCTCCTATGAAAGCCAGCACATGGCTGACATTCATAGGAGATTGTGATTTTAAGTATACATAGCTATAGTATGTATAGCTGTCATGATTCATGCTTAGGACTTGATCCAGTGACCCTAGGCTGCATACTCAGTTTCCTTCCATGCTGAGTCATAACCTGGTCAGTCCCTGTCCAAATGCTGATTGTCTTTTACCTGTGCGTCTATTCTTTTGGTTTGTGGTTATCAGATATTTCTCTGGTTCATTTTTTCTGTCTAAGTACATCCCTGTTGGGGATATATATACTCTCCTGATACTAGCCTTTTCTGCTGGCTATATTTCTATGTGAATTACTGCTAAGGAGTTCCAGTCCTACAGCTAAGGAAATTAAGCATTGTGTTATTTTCTATGTATTTTTTTATTTGCCTTTCCTACATCTATCTTTGTTTCCTGTTAGGTTGTTGGGAATTTACCCTTGCTTGCATTTATTATTTCTCCTTTGTTCTCCTATGTTTTATATTTCCTTACCTTGGCTTCCTACTGGGGATGATCGAATACCTCAAATATTCGGCTTCGCAAATATTTTCCGAATAGATCGCCGTTATGCGAATATTCGATGTGCAATGTAAGTCTATGGGAAGCCCGAATAGTTCCGAATAGTTGTTATTCGTGTTTCTCATAGACTTACATTGCGCATCGAATATTCGCGAATAGTTGACTAGCGGCGACCTATTCGGAAAATATTCGTGAAGCCGAATATTTGAGGTATTTGATCATCCCTAGTTCCTACCTATCTCTGCATACTTCTCCTATTTTGGTTTATAGTGCTTAGCAACCTTCGTTCTGATTCATTAGGAGGTACAAGGAACAATTAAATAACCTTTTGAGCAGACAGGTCCGAGTTTTGAGGGATATTCCCGCTTGTGCAGAAGCCATTATTGGCTATGCAGCTAAGGATACTAGTCTGTACAAGAACCAGTAGGGTGCAGCTACATTGAGATAGGCTTCTTTTTTACCGATGTTGAAATACTTACGTGAATAACATTATAGCAAGCACACCGCATTAGTGTGTGCTGAGGCATCATTATGTAGCCTGTAGATGCCTTGGCCACGAAAGTACGGCCCTTTTTTTATATTGTGGATATCAAGCAATAGTAGCAAGCAATGTCTGCCACTACAGAGGATATAGTCCATCAGGACCCAATACTCCATCAGAATGGTAAAGTTGCTGGACTTCTTTCATTGTGGCCGAAGGAAGTTTTAATTTTTTTTGCCTCATGCAAATTATATTTTTGCCTCCATCCTCTTTCCTCTGGGGAGAGTGTCAATGAGTGGGTATTTTTTGTTCTTGCTCCTTGGGGATCCTAAGGCTTGGGTATTTTCCTTGTTTGCCGACTCTCTGGCATTTTTTCTGTTGAGGCATTTTTCTCGGCTTTTGGTCTCTTCTATGAATAACAGATGAGGTTGAGGTTGCTGAATATATCCCCTGCAAGCTGGTTCAGTGAAATTATTGAGTTAAGGTCTACTGCTCACAGTTTATACACTCAGTGGAAACCTCATGGAATAGACCTGCTCTTTAGAGGCACTTCTGTCAGGGACATTTGGATCAGATTAGGGACATGATGACTTACAGTCCCTGCACGATGTCTCTTGAGAAAGCAATTTTTCTAGCTGCTCGTTTGTATTGACACGTAAGAGAGAGAGAGAGAGAAAGACATATAAAGGCGTATCAATGGCATCTTCCTCACTATCAATAGACACTGATGAACCATTGCAAATTGGTGCTTGCAGAGAGCCCAGAGAGGGAACTGTACTTGGGAGCATTTGTTCGCTTTTGTTTATAGTGTATAGTCTGACCACATCATGGTTCAATGTTTCAAGTATAATAATGAATTTCTGAGTTTGTCTGTCATAAATACATCTGATTTTTCTGTCCAGGTGAACCTGGGGACTAAATCTGGATTTATTGTTACCTCTGCATTTATAGATTCAGGCTCTGCCTTGAATATTATTGACTGAGAAGTTACTATAGATTGTGATTAAAATGTCTCTAGTCTCGGTCTTTCCAATTGAAGTTTCAGCGATTGATAATTTTCCCCTTGTACAATGTCATGTTACTTCTAAGTTTGAGAATGTATGCCTATCGGGATCCTTGGCTTCTGTGAGATTTCCCCTTCAAAAATTAATTCAGGACTTGAATGATGTTCTTCCACTGCATAGGAAATGTGATTGCATTATTGCTAGAATGCCTAAAGCTGGGGTCACACATAGCGACAGCGACAACGACATCGCTGTTACATCACCATTTTCTGTGACGTAACAGCGACCTTGTAAGTCGCTGTTATGATCGCTGCTTAGCTGTCAAACACAGCGACACAGCAGCGATCATAACGTCGCTACATGTGCAAAGAGCAGGGAGCCGCGCACACTGCTTAGCGCTGGCTGCTTGCTCTCCTAGCTACAGTAAACATAGGGTTAATTACCCGATGCGTACTGCAGCTACATGTGCACAGAGCAGGAGCCGGCACTAGCAGCAAGAGCGGCGGAGGCTGGCAACGAAGGTAAATATCGGGTAACCAGGGAAAGGTCTTCCCTTGGTTACCCGATGTTTACAGTGGTTACAGCTTTCCGCAGCTGCCAGACGCCAGCTCCTGCTCCCTGCTCGCTTCATTTCGTTGCTCTTTCGCTGTCACACACAGCGATGTGTGCTTCACAGCGGGAGAGCGACGACGAAAAAATGGAGCAGGACATTCAGCAACGAGCAACGACCTCACAGCAGGGGCCAGCTCGTTGCTGGATGTCACACACAGCGACAGCGACGGGACGTCGCTGCAACGTCACAGAAAATGGTGACGTAGCAGCGACGTCGTTGTCGTCGTCGCTGTGTGTGACACCACCTTAAGTCTTGTTTGTTTAACTTCTTTCTTCCTCAGAGGGAGGTCTTGAAAGAGTATATTCAAAACAGTCTGGCTAAGAAACGCACTTCCACCTCTCCAATCAGCCTAGGGTTTTTTATTGTCGAAGGATGGAGGATTTTGTCTATCTATTACATCTATCCATAATCCTTATACTTTACCCCTTAAACCTGACTTATTTAATCAACTAGCTGCAGCTAATTGGTTATCTAAACTTGACTTGTGAGGGGCATATAACCTTATACATGTTCGGCAGGACAATGAGTGGAAAACCATTTTCAATACGTGTGAAGGTCCTTTAGAATATTTGGTAATGCCGTTCGAGTTAATCAATGCTGCGGAGGTTTTTCAAAGCTTCATAAATTACATTTTGTGGAATCCAGTGGGTGAATTTGTTGTGATTTATTTTGATGAGATATTGATATACAGTACTTGTGTTCATGAGACAAGAACCCTAAGCATGTTCAACAGGTCCTTCAGATTCTATGTGACAACCACTTATTTGCTAAACTGAAGAAATTTCAATTTGAGGTTCAGAGGGTACATTTCTTAAGTAATTGGTCTCTACATAAGGGTTTCAGATGGATCCCATTAAGGTACAGTCCATCCTTGATTGGGTGCAACCAAGTAACCTTAAAGCTTAAGGTTCCTAAGCTCTGCAAATTATTATCGATAGTTCATTAAGAACTTTTCAATCATAGTCAAGCCTTTGACTAATATGACCAAGAAGGGAACAGACTTCTTCTCCTGGTCTACCGAGGCTGTAAATGCCTTTTTTGCCTCCAAGACAGTCTTCTCTAAAGCTGGGTTCACACATAGCAACAGCGACAACGACGTCGCTGTTACGTCACCATTCTCTGTGACGCAACAGCGACCTTGTAAGTCGCTGTTATGATCGCTGCTTAGCTGTCAAACACAGCAGAAGCAGCAGTGATCATAACGACACGTGTCACTGTGCTACATGTGCAGAGAGCAGGGAGCCGCGCACACTGCTTAGCGCTGGCTCCTTGCTCTCCTAGCTACAGTACACGTCGGGTTATTTACCCAATGTGTACTGCAGCTACATGTGCAGAGAGCAGGGAGCCACACACACCGCTTAGCGCTGGCTCCCTGCAATCCTATCTACAGTACACATCGGGTTAATTACCCAATGTGTACTGCAGCTACATGTGCATAGGGGAGCCGGCACTGGCAGCGAGAGCGGCGGACGCTGGTAACGAAGGTAAATATCGGGTAACCAGGGAAAGGACTTTCCTTGGTTACCCGATGTTTACCCTGGTTACAGCTTACCGCAGCTGCCAGATGCCGGCTCCTGCTCCCTGCTCGCTTCATTTCGTCGCTCTCTCGCTGTCACACACAGCGATGTGTGCTTCACAGCGGGAGAGCGATGACCAAAAATGAAGCTGGACATTCAGCAATGAGCGGCGACCTCACAGCAGGGGCCAGCTTGTTGCTGGATGTCACACACAGCGACAGCGATGGGACGTCGCTGCAACGTCACAGAAAATGGTGACATAGCAGCGACGTCATTGTCGTTGTCGCTGTGTGTGACACCACCCTAAAGCCCGCTACACACGCTTCAATATATCTCACAATCCGTCGTTGGGGTCAAGTTGTAAGTGACGCACATCCGGCATCGTTTGTGAGGTATCTGCGTGTGACAGCTACATGCGATCAGGATTGAACGCAAAACCGTTGATCGCAAACACATCGTATCATTCTCTAGAATTGAGCGTTTTGTTGCACGAACCTAGTGAATTGTAACGTGTGACATCCCTCATACGATTTTGTTGTCTGATGCTATGTGCGCAGGTGTGCGCTCTGCACCGCAGCTTAAAAAAGGTCTGCTTCAGAGCGCAGCTGAAAAACTGCGTTCTGAAGCGCCTCACAATGTCTGTCATTCACTAATCTCTGTCAGTCCATCACTATCTCTGTCCCTCACTCTCAGTCCATGTCAGTCTATCCCCCTCTCTCATATACTCACCGATCCCCGATCCCTGGCGCTGCACGGCATTCACACTGCTCCGGCGGCTTTTACTGTTTTGAAAAAGCCGGCCGCCCATTAAACAATTTCGTATTCCCTGCTTTCCCCGCCCACCAGCGCCTATGATTGGTTACAGTGAGACACGCCCCCACTCTGAGTGACAGGTGTCACACTGCACCCAATCACAGCAGCCGGTGGGCGTGTCTATACTGTGTAGTGAAATAAATAATTAAATAATTAAAAAAAACGGCGTGCGGTTCCCCCCATTTTTAAAACCAGCCAGATAAAGCCATACGGCTGAAGGCTGGTATTCTCAGGATGGGGAGCTCCACGTTATTGGGAGCCCCCCACCCTAACAATATCAGCCAACAGCCGCCCAGAATTGCCGCATACATTATATGCGACAGTTCTGGTACTGTACCCGGCTCTTCCCGATTTACCCTGGTGCGTTGGCAAATCGGGGTAATAAGGAGTTATTGGCAGCCCATAGCTGCCAATAAGTCCTAGATTAATCATGTCAGGCGTCTATGAGACACCCTCCATGATTAATCTGTAAATTACAGTAAATAAACACACACCCGAAAAAATCCTTTATTAGAAATAAAAACACACACATATACCCTGGTTATCCACTTTAATCAGCCCCAAAAAGCCCTCCTTGTCCGGCGTAATCCAGGATGCTCCAGCGTCGCATCTAGCGCAGCTGCATGGAGGTGACCGGAGCCGCAGCAGACACAGCCGCTCCGGTCACCTCCACACAGCAAATGAAGACAGCCGTGCGATCAGCTGAGCTGTCACTGAGGTTACCCGCGGCCACCGGTGGATGCAGCGGTGGCCGCGGGTAACCTCAGTGACAGCAGCTGATCGCGCGGCTGTGTTCATTTGCTGTGTGGAGGTGACCGGAGCGGCTGTGTGTGCTGCAGCTCCGGTCACCTCAATGCAGCTGCGGTGGAAGCGACGCTGGATCATCCTGGATTACGCCGGACAAGGAGGGCTTTTTGGGGCTGATTAAAATGGATAACCAGGGTATATGTGTGTGTTTTTATTTCTAATAAAGGATTTTTTCGGGTGTGTGTTTATTTACTGTAATTTACAGATTAATCATGGAAGGTGTCTCATAGACACCTGACATGATTAATCTAGGACTTATTGGCAGCTATGGGCTGCCAATAACTCCTTATTACCCCGATTTGCCAACGCACCAGGGTAAATCGGGAAGAGCCGGGTACAGTCCCAGAACTGTCGCATATAATGTATGCGGCAATTCTGGGCGGCTGTTGGCTGATATTGTTAAGCTGGGGGGCTCCCCATAACGTGGAGCTCCCCATCCTGAGAATACCAGCCTTCAGCCGTATGGCTTTATCTGGCTGGTTTTAAAAATGGGGGGAACCGCACGCCGTTTTTTTTAATTATTTAATTATTTATTTCACTACACAGTATAGACACGCCCACCGGCTGCTGTGATTGGGTGCAGTGTGACACCTGTCACTCAGAGTGGGGGCGTGTCTCACTGTAACCAATCATAGGCGCTGGTGGGCGGGGAAAGCAGGAAATACGAAATTGTTTAATGGGCGGCCGGCTTTTTCAAAACAGTAAAAGCCGCCGGAGCAGTGTGAACGCCGTGCAGCGCCGGGGATCGGGGATTGGTGAGTATATGAGAGAGGGCTGCTCACTTCAGTTACTCAGGAGTTTAGCGGTCACCGGTGAGTCTTCACTGGTGACCGCTAATCAGGACGCGACACAGACAGAGCCGCAGCATCACAATGAAGTCGGGTGAAGTTCACCCGAGTTCATTCTGACAGTGCGGCTCTGTCTGTCTGCTGTCATCTGCCATTCAGCTCTGCTACATGGCTGTCTGTGTCTGCTGTCAGCGGCCATGTAGCAGAGCTGAATGGCAGATGACATAGTAAAAACTCATCCCACATTACACACGCTTGGCAAGTCAATAAATAAAAAAAAAAAAAGGTGCCCAATGCATACGTCACAGAACACATGATCTAAAGGATCGCACATAAAATTGACCAATTTAACATAGACTACTAACGCTCGTGTGACAGCAAATGAACGACCAACGTGAAATCTCATAGATCCCGTATGCAACCTGGGCGTGTCACATCGCAAATGCGATTGTACAACTAATTGCAACGTGTAAAGTGGGCTTTAGGCTCCTATTCTCAATCAATCTGAGGTGCAAGGACAAGGCAGACACTTCTTTGGTGGTGATGGGGGCTGTTATTTAACAAATCCCTGTGCTTTTTATCCCCTGAAGTTCTCTCAAGCTGAGTCTACCTATGATATAGGTGAATGTGAATTTTGTCAATTCAAAACGTTTTTGAGGAATGGAGACATTGGTTGGAGGGGGATAGACATAAGGTAACTGTTCTGACATATCATAAAAACCTACTGTATGATGACGCACAAAATACTTAAACACTAGACAGGACCGGTGGGATCTATTTTTTTGCCCAATTTGATGTGACTTATCTCCCTGGATCTAAGAATAGTAAGGCTGATGCGCTGTCTCATAGCTTTGTTCCAGAGTTGAGGGATGATAATCCTGTCAAGATTCTTAGTGAAAGGGTGATGGTGGGTGCTCTGGGCATATATCTCAGGGCATTCAGGATGCTCAGGATAGTGCATCGGAGGGATTGCAAATTAACAAACTTTATGTACCGACTGAGTGAAGTGTATGATTCATATGATTCTGTTTTGGCTTGGAATTCAGGTTCTTCTGTGACTGGGAGATCTCTTTCCAGGTTCTTTTGCTGGCAGAATTCTTGTAAGAATGTTGATGAATATGTTCGTAAACGTAGAGTTTGTGCAAGGGCTAAAGACTCTCATCAAGACCCAGTGGTTATTTCTTGCCTAACAAGATCGCGTCACAGCCTTGGACCCACTTGTCTATAGGCTTTGTCTCTAATTTACAGGTAAAATATATCTTTGTACCGTGTTAGCCAGTAGAGATAAAAAATTGTGCACGTCTCTAATTTACCTAATTCTATGGGTAATACTATTGTGTAGGTGGTGGTGAACTGTATCAGCAACATCGTTCATTTGATTACACTTTAAAATTTGCCCACAGCTAGCAGTTTAGCTACGTTGTTCATCTCTCAAATTGTTAAATTACATGGTGTAACCAAGAATATTATTTCCAATATAGAGGTTTTTGAAGTATTTTTTCCTCCAGATTGGGTATTAAGTTATTCTTTTCCTCTAATTTTCATTCCAAACCTAATGGGCTGAAGGAGGGCATGAACCAGATAAAACATTGTTTGAGACAGTGTGAACTACTGATGTAGTGGGGGCCTGTCTTTAAGGTTGGAGGTTTGTGTGGTTGTCCTCAAAAAATTTACATCTTAAAGTGGCATCTAAGGAATTTTCTCACAAATTGTTTACTTCCTTATAAGATTATTCAAATCTTGAATCCTGTGAGGGTTAAAAAAATTCCCTCATGGTGGCTCTGATCCATTCCTGCCTTGATTGTGGTAATTCTTTATTAACTGGCCTCCCTCTCACTAGACTTTCCCCTCTCTAGTCTATCCTTAATGCTGCAACCAGGATCACCTATGTGGCTAATCGTTATTCGGACACTTCCGCTCTGTGCCAGTCATTGAACTGTCTGCCCATACATTATAGGATCCAATTTAAATTGCTTGTTCTCACCCACAAAGGTCTTCACAGCATAGCACTCCTCCACATCTATACCCTCTTCTCTACTTTCCACAAACGACTTTCAACAATTGTCCACACTAATCCGAACCTCCCACTCCCTGCTCCAAGACTGCTCCCAAGCTGCACCAATCCTCTTTATTGCTCTACCCCAAGAAACTAGGATGATTCACAACTTGCACAGCTTCAGACACTCCCTAAAAGCACATCTTTTTAGGGTTGCTTATCACCCCCCTAATGAAAGTCAATTCATATATATCTCCTCCACGATTTCTAAAAACATAACTCTCCCTCAAACTATACCAAACCCAAAAGCATTACAAAGATTGTCTGGTGACTGGCTTACGCAGCCTTCATTTATCCCCCACTTCTTTGAGATAGCTTGATCATCATTGTAAATAAGCACTTGTATCTCGAGTCACCCCCACCTCACCTCATAGTAGATTTAAAGGGTTGTCCTTATTTTTGCTTTAATTATTGTATCTTCTATAAGGGTTACTTATGTTTGTTTGTATATGAACCTCTGAATTTTAAAGCGCTGCGGAATATGTTGGCGCTACAGAAATAAAGATTATTATTATCATGGTTAAACTTCAATTCCCTGTAGCTTGGAAGATCAATAACTCCTTTCATACTTCTCTTCTTAAGAGGTTTGAGGGGACAGCTGGTCCTCATGACTTAATTGAGGTGCGTTTGAAGGAGGATTGAGAGTATAAGGTACAACAAGTTGTGGGTTTCAGTCATGTTACATGCCAGTTGCAGTATCTCATCAAGTAGAAAGGTTATGGTCTGGAGATAACTCCTTGGTTAATGTGTAGGATCTTCATTTGGATTGCCTGGTGAGAGAGTTCTGTCAGTGACGTCAGAAGATGAGGGTCTCAGAGGGTACAGTAGTCCCTTGTAGAAGGGGGTTACTGTCATGCCTTGAGTTTATGATTCAATCTGATATCCTAATGCTGCATAGTGGGTTTTCTTCCCATCTTAAGGTGGCTTTACACGCTACGATATCGCTAAAGCGATGTCGTTGGGGTCATGGATTTTGTGACGCACATCCAGCCAGTTTAGCGATGTCGTTGTGTATGACACCTATGAGGGATTTTGAATCATCGCAAAAATGTTCATAATCGCTCACCGGTGACATGCCCCCCTATTCCCAATTATTGTTGCTGCTGCAGTAATGATGTTGTTCGTCATCCCTGCTGCAGCACACATTGCTACGTGTGACACCGCAGGAACGAGGAACTTCTCCTTACCTGCGTCCCGCTAGCAATGAGGAAGGAAGGAGGTGGGCGGGATGTTCGTCCCGCTCATCTCCGCCCCTCCGCTTTGATTGGGCGCCCGCTTAGTGACGTTGCTGTGATGCTGCACGAACCGCCCGCTTATAAAGGAGGCGATTCGCCGGTCACAGCGACATCGAAGGGAAGGTAAGTAGTGTGACTGTTCCTAGCGATGTTGTGCACCACGGGCAGCGATTTGCCCGTGACGCACAACCGATGGGGGCGGGTACGCACGCTAGTGATATCGGTAATGATATTGCAGCATGTAAAGCGGGCTCAAGCCACATCATGGTCAGACCCTGTCCAAATGCTGTTTCCCTATTACTTTTGCTTCTATCCTTTTGGTTTGTGGTTATCAGGTGCTCTCACTTGCTCATTTTTTCTGCAGGTGTTTTATGTTTCCTCACCTTGTGTCCCTAACTAGCTCTACATGCTCCACCAATATTTTTTTTTATAGTACCTAGCAATCTTCCCTCTAGTTTCTCAGCAGTTATGAGTGTAAAATTTGACAGCCTTTTAAGTAAAGAGATCTGAATTTTAGGTTTCTAGTATTGTGGATAGGGATATTACAGTGTGTGCAGCAGCCATTAGGGTCTGGGCAGTTAGGGATACTAGTCTGTACAGGAACTACTAGGGTCCTGATGCAGCTGCATTGAGATAGGCTTTGTTTCCATTTTACCCTTATGCTATAAAAACAATTTCCAAAACACTAAGTATTGTGGGGTTTTTTTCAAAATTTCACCGCACTTGGAACTTTTCCACTTTCGCCTTAAATAAATGGTGTCAATCAAAAGTACAACTTCTCTCACAATAAATAGCCTTTGTATAAGTTTTCAAAGAATAGGTGGGAAAAAAATGAGAATGCAAAAATGAAAATTGGCAGTGTCGGGAAGGAGTTAGTTGCATTTGGAGCAGCTACCTGAAATTTGGTGCTAAACGCTTATGATCACCATTATCGATTTGTAAGCACTTTTCAGTGTCAATTTTAACCATTGTTGAGCTATGTAATTTGTATTTGCAAAATGAACTTTTTGCTCCAAAGTGCTCAGCTTTACCTGATGTAGTTAATTTGCAACGTATGTGTCCAAGCCTTCAGGATCTTTAAATCCATCCATAATTTGTTATATTATCCTATTTTGTTTTCATTACTTTACATAATCATTTGAAAATGTTGAATTGTTACTTTGTAAGCCATCTTTGGTTTATTATAAAACCTATGGAAATAAACAGGAGGATGTAATACTGACCCTGTTGATAAACTGGTGGTAATATTGCTATGAGTTTACCTTTAATGGCCAATAGCAAAACTTTCCACCAGTCCTAGCATTGTAATCTTCTATTCTGCACTCTATTCTTAAAGACATAATAATCTGTATTCCTTAATGGTATGTCTATTGTCTTTCAGCTGGATTCATTAAGATACAAATCACTCTATAGCCTTGAGTCACAAATCAACTCCTGTTATTCTGTTTTTCACAATTACTAGAACTGACACTATCCAATTAACTTCAATGGAACCTTGCATCTTAGAGGTTGAATCAGAACTGAAATTGCAATAATTTATCTTCTGTTATTGTGGACATTTAATTTAAATGAAGAAGACCCAAGTCTTCTTCTCTGTGGATGCAGATGAGTCAAGGTCAGTTTTAAATTCTCTTTATCCATTTCTAAATTTTGATTAGGGAAGAGAAACCTGATTCATATTTTTAAGATAATAACATTATGTATAATATGTATGAAATATATTTATAAAATTATTCACTTCTACAGGGGTATAAAATTTGCTGCAAGTAGACAAATAACCACTGTACAATTACGTCAGCGTTTTAAATCATCCATGATTGTTTTGGGGATAGGGTACAAATAGAGTTTTGAACCTCTGGCTAAGATATCAATGGCATTTTGTGTAATTGGATTATAAAGAAATATATAGTTCTACTTTTTCAGAACAAAAACAAAGTTCAGTAATCTAAGTAAAGAAGGAAAATAAAATACTAACTAGTCGGGATGAGTAAACCCAAACAGTAATGTTTGAGGTCCGTTATGTACACCTAGTCACAGGAGTCCGTGGCTGATGCTGAATAAA
Source organism: Anomaloglossus baeobatrachus (assembly GCF_048569485.1). NCBI lineage: Eukaryota > Metazoa > Chordata > Amphibia > Anura > Aromobatidae > Anomaloglossus > Anomaloglossus baeobatrachus. The sequence continues at coordinate 621,703,909 of NC_134353.1, forward strand.
GTTAATTAAAAGGCTGCAATACAGCCAATCAACAAGCTTTTGGCATGGGGAAAATGCCTGGACGCTGCTGGGAACAAGAAAAAAAAAATTAAGTTGGTCCCCCCCCCTTTTTCGATAACCATCACAGGTAAAGCAGACAGTTGGGGGCCGAAGCCCTCAACTGTTTGCCTTACCTTTGCTGGTTATCAAAAATAAACAGATTCCATGCCGTTTTTTTTTAATTATTTATTTATAAATAAATAATTAAAAAAATTGGGATTGGGTCCTCACTATTTTGACAACCAATCAATGTAAAGCAAACAGCTAGGGTTGGTCTTATCAGGCTGGGAAGGCACATGGTTATTTGGCCCCTCCCAGTGTAAAAATAGCAGCCACCAGATTCACAGCTAACATTGATCCCAAAACTTTTACCTCGATTGACACCAGACCAAGGCAAGAGCTGGGCAAATTGACAGATTCGGCGCATCTAATGGATGCACCACTTCTAGTGAGGCTGTGATCTGCTATTTTTAGGCTTAGAAGGGCCAAATAACCATTGACCTTCCCAGACTAATAATAACAGCTCTTAGATATTTGCTTTACTTTGACCACTTATCAAAAATAAGGGGGACCCCATGCTGTTTTTTAAATTGTTTAAATAAATAATTTAAAAACATGACTTGGGTTCCCTTCTATTTTTCATATTAAGTGAAGATAAAGTAGACAGCTGAGGGCTGTATCCTGTCTGCTTTAGCTTGGTTGGTTTTCAAAAATAAAGGAGTTCCAATGTCCATTTTTTTATTTCGTTTTTTTATTCTCTATACATATTTGTTCTTAGGGTTATTGTCCTGCTCTTACCCCAATTTGGCTTCCTTTTGCAGCCTCCTAGCCCTTTCTACTACAGATGCATGAACCAGCAGATACTCAAGTTTGGCGGGTGAGGCCAGACTTAAAAAAAATGTAAAAAAAGGAAAAATCCAGAGAGATCATGCAGGTTTGTATAATAAAAAAAACTATAATTTATTGGACCCACATTAAAATAGTTTGCACTGCGATCAACAGAGCTGACAGGTAGGGAAAAATCTGACACATTTTGGCAAATAAAACTATGCCTTATTAATGGATGTATAAACTCTTCTGAAGATCACAAATATATGGACAATACATGGTAGATTTTTGGGCGTTTTTGTCCAAACATGTGAAAATGTTAATTGCTAACTTGAACATGCAAATACAAGTCAAGTAACCTACACCAATTAAAACTAGCAAAGAAATAAGATCACATGAATAGTTAATATATACAAAAGGGAATGTAAGAAGATATTGTAAATGTGAGACCATAAACAAACAAGCCATGTATTTAAGATAATTGCATAATGATTTCCTGTCTCACATTTAAACCGTCAGGAGTTCTTGTTAAAAAATGTCTGTTTTTGACCACCCTTGATCCTGAACATCTGCCCATAAGTCTATGGGTACCCAAACATTGTGCTGTAAAATTGTGGTAGAAAGGGCTAGGGGGCTGCAAAGCAGGACAGTTATATTTGGCTGCCATAGTGGTTCCAGGTCTGTTCATAAGCTTTCATACATATTCATTGCTTCCCCTGCCCACCCTCTGTGACAGCATCTGTGATTGGTTGCAGTAAGACTGCCGACATGCCAGCATCTGTGATTTGTTGTGGAGTGTAAAAATAAACAAATAATCAGACAAAAATTGCGTAGGGTACCCCATATATTGATACCCAGCACAAATAAAGCAGACGTCTACAATTACGGCGCTTTAGCCGGGTCATCCCAATTGCCCTGATGCAGTGGCAATCAAGGTAATATAAGGAGTTATTAACAGCTGTGATTTGTCAAATATCAAGCTGCTACTAAGACCTGGCTAAGTGATAGGGAGAGGTCTATGAGACTCCCCATTACTAATACTGTAAGAAAAAGAAATAAACACAAAGCACATAGAAAAATCCTTTATTTAAATATCAAAACAAAAAATCACCCTCTTTCTTCAGTTTATTAACTTCCATACACCAAGGGTCTACATAATCTACACCACGATGTTTCACGACAATCCGACTTTGCTACATGCTGAAGTTTCAGCGTGCAGGCACATTAGAAAACGTACTGCCTGCTGAGGCTTCAGGCAGACACTGACTGAGCCGCAGCTGTGAGCAGTGACATCATTAACTTTACCTGTGGTCACAGCTGGAGGTTCCCATATTTTCCCCACCTGTAACCATAGTTAAACTCACCTCAGATTAAGTCATTGAACTCAATTACACCGGCATTTCATGGCAGAAAACTGTGTTTTTTGCTGGGAGATGCAGATTTGGTGCTGAAATATATACACCAAATTCCTGCCCCAATACTGCCTCTACTGTGAAAAAACATCAAAATGAGATACAGTTTTTATGTAAACCCCATTGTGTTTTGATGCATTTTTTTTGCTGGGAGATGCAGTATTGGTGCAGAAATTTGGTGCATAAATTCCAGCACCAAATCTGCATCTCTTGGCAAAAAAAAATGTGGTTTTCTGCCAGGAGATGCAGGTCTCATTGAGTTCTACTGTACTACTCTAATGTGCTATACAAAAAAAAAGACAGTTTGCACTCTGATAATGTTAAAGTATGGAAACCATGAATGTGTGAACATGGACCTGCATTACTGCTAAGGAAAATCTAAAAAAATGAGATATTTAGCATATATAAATGACAATTTGTATATCTGCCCAGTTGCCACGTCACAGCATATCTCGTAACTGGGTACCTAAACTATGCTGAAGTCTCTGGGTTAAAAACCTCCTGTGTATGGGCCAGGAAATGCAGGTCTCATTGAGTTCTACTGTACTACTCTAATGTGCTAGCATTCCAACTTCAGTATGGTGCAGAGCCGGGATCATCATGCAGTGGATTACGTCAGACTTGCGTGTTTTGGGGTTAATAAATTGGAAAAAGTGGGTGTGGTTTTTATAAAGGATTTTTGTGTGTGTTTTATTTCTTTTTACTAAGGTTAGTAATAGGTGGGTCTCATAGACTTCTACCCGTTACTAATCCAGGGTATAGTGTCAGCTGTGGTTTTTGACAAATCACAGCTGTCATTAATAGGGACAATTAGGATGAGCCAGATGAAGTGCCAGCATTTTTGCATCTAATAGATGCAACAATTTTGGGCAGATGTGGGCTGATATATTTAGGTTACAGAGGCCCAATAACCATGGGCCTCCCTAGCCTGAGAATACCATGCCCCAGCTGATAGCTTTAACTTCCTGAGTATCAAAATTCAGGGGAGCGCACACTTTAATTATAATTTATTTAAATAATTTTAAAAAACTGCATGGGGTCCTTGATACACAGTGAAGATAATGGGCACAGCTGGGGGCTGCAGCCTGTAGCCCGTTACTTTATCTGTGCTGGGTATCACCATAGAGTGGATCCTATGCCATTTTATTTATTTATTTATTTTTATACTCCATTAGGGGACCCAATAAGCCTTTGTGAGGTCAACCAATAACAGATTCTGTTTCATACAGTGGGTGGAGCAAGTACTGAATATGCATGAGATGTAATAAGCGGGCCCGGAAGCAGTGAGACCTGTTAATTATAATTATTCTGCTTTATCTCTATTTTTATTTCTTTTCATTTTTTTATTTTTTATCCAGGTGGCCAAATCTGAACCATAACAGAGACTTCACTGAGATGTCCATGTTCGGGGTCCATGCACGGACACTAGATGTCAGGTACAGACCACAATCTTTACAGTTCAGTTTGGCCATCACTACTTACTACAACTATTTACAGCCATTTTACAGCACCACAGTTCAGGTCCCTATTTACTTATATGGGGTTCAGGTTCCAGGATCAAGCTCGAATACTGAACCAAACTTTTAACTAATGTGCGACTGAACTCAGAGAACCCAAAAATCCAAGGCTAATCCCTACTAGCTAGTTATTTCACTAAAGCAATTTTGAAGTAATTCAATGCCTTCATACAAACAGTGAGTCCTGAATTAAAGAAATTAGAGGTTTATGTGTAGCCAAAGTTTTACGGGGCTGACGAATTGAAGAAAAATATAATGGCTTCAATCGCAACCCGGAGTCCACCATGCAGAGAGGGTATACTGCTGCTAGTAGCCCAGAGGACAAGGCGGACACAACAGCTTATGGGTAAAAATAAATGTAAACCCAATAGGCTGTGTTGACGGTACACAGTAGTATATAGTGGGTCACAATAACCTGTGTTCACATCACAGAGGTTATGCAAATTAAATGAAGATAGTCACCATGACTAATGTTAACCTCACAAAGGCTACGCAACTCAACAACTCAAAGTAAAACCCCATGCACACACCCACACTCAGAACACATGCCTAACCAGCGACTCCAAAGTGGCAGTGGAGTGAGACACACCTGACCCGCATACACACAAGGGAAATGTCCGTGGACAACTGTGAACATGCTGTGCTTACAAAAGACCATGTCCAAAGCTAACCTGCCTAAGCAGCCCATATAAGGTGTGGAGAATCTCTTGCAGCACCAGGCCACGGTACGAGCAGTACCTGCCCAGGTGACCCGAACAAGATGTGGAGTAACCCTTCCACAGCACCAGGTTACCGGATGTACGGTATGAGCAGTACCTGCCTAAGTGACCTGTCTAAGGCATGGAGTAGCTCACACAGACAAAGGCCACAACAATGGCATCCAGCCAGACATTCACACACATGAGGTAATAGCATTTGATAAGTGTTCACCCATGTGCACCGGTGGGAGCCTTAAATAAGCTTAGCTCCACTGCAAATGAAGGTGTCAGTAATCATTAGATGACCAATCCTGAAAGGCATCATCATTAGGGCTGGCATCAGGCAGTAAATCAGCAAATGACACTTCAGCAGGACAGCTGATGAAAGAGAGCCAATCAGGACCTGCCACATCATGGACATGCTCAGTAGAGTCCTTTCCAGACCTAGTCTCAGAGAGCATGCAAACTTCTCACACATCCTCAGTGAGCAGATTTCCAGACTTAGGCAGGCTTTACACGTTGCGACATCGGTAACGATATATCGTCGGGGTCACGTCGTTAGTGACGCACATCCAGCATCGTTACCCACATCGCAGCATGTAAACCCTAGGAGCGACGATCACCAATCACAAAAACGTCAAAAATTTTTGATCGGTGACACATCGCTCCCTTTCATAATATCGCTGCTGCTGCCAGTACGATGTTATTTGTCGTTCCTGCAGCACCACACATTGCTGTGTGTGACACCGCAGGAATGACAACTATTTCCTTACCTGCCTCTACTGACAATGCGGAAGGAAGGAGGTGGGTGGGATGTTATGTCCTGCTCATCTCCGCCCCTCCGCTTAGTGACGCTCCGGTGACATCGCTGTGACGTCGAACACACCTCCCTCTTGAAGGAGATATTGTTCGGCGATCACAGCGACATCGCCGACCAGGTATGTGCGTGTGAAGTTGCCATAGCGATAATGTTCGCTACAGCAGCAATCACCACATATCGCATGTGCGACGGGGGCGGGTGCTATCGCGTGCAACATCGCTAGCAATTGCTAGCGACATCGCAGCATGTAAAGCCCGCCTTCGCCTTTGGTTGAACACTTACAAGCTGAGCATGCTTCGTAGAGGCATCTCGGGACTTAGAATTCGACCCAGGCGATACAGCCCACGCATGCTCCGTGGGGTACTCACAGGACTTGGAATCTGGCAAGGGAAATTCTGGCCGTGCATGCTCAGTAAACTGAGCGGAAGCCAGAGCAGCCAGCTGAATAACCCGTGGCACCGCCAGAATCCGAATGCAAATGTATGAATTGCATACATTTGCATTGCATACAGAGATATTTAAAAAGATATTTGTTCCTATATTTTAGGATCTGAAATTTACAGAGTGAAGTAATATGTATCACTTCTTCTGCTTTCACTTGCATCTTATAACAATACAGTATCCTGAAGTGTTGGGACATGTCTGTATCTTATGTCCTAATATTACATTTATCTTCTATGTACTAATTGCTTGGAAACTTATATGATGTGTGACCCAATTCTTTCCCAAGAGACAGTTATAAATGTGTTTGAAGTTCCTCAATAAAGTCACCCTATGTCCTGCTCTGATTATGACACCTCTATCTGATCACTGCGTGGTTATTGTATGCATACATATATCAGACTCATAATTTGGAATACAGGCAATTAGGATAGTTTAGGCACGATTAGTGTGCACCCCTAAATCAAGATGACTTACATTGCTAAATGAGAGAGATTTAGTGTTTGCTCAACTCTGGTAGGAATGAGACTAAAGGGTGCTTTAAACGCTGCAACATCACTAACAATCTCATTAGTGATGTGACACGCCAGATCGCAGATGTGACAGGCGCTATTACAGCGACCTATGTGCAATCTCGGCAGATCGCATCTGCGATCTGGCGTGTTACATCGCTAACGAGATCGCTAGCGATGTCGCAGCGTGTAAAGCACCCTTAAGGCCTGATTACTTTTCAAGAAAACTGCAGAGTTGTACAAAGAGAAATGTCCTAATACATTGGTATCATCACACTCATAACTTTTTTAGTAGAATATAATAATCTACATTTAGTTTACAGGTTATAGACGGTTATAACCATCTACAGTGTCTATAGTATGCTACGAGAAGCTCAGGATAAAAAAAATAACACTGATATTGCTTTATATATTCTGGTATAATTTCAGATATTTTGCAAATTGCACTTAACTCATGAAAATATGACTTCAAGAAGGACCATAATAGACTATAAGTACCACCTTTAATTAGCACCACTGAGGACCCCACACCAAAAAAGATACAAACTTCTTCCTACCTTGCTCATTCTTTCTAATAGTCCAAATTCCCTGATCAACATTTTATTATAAAACAGAACAAAAACTAGTTCTTTCATATTGTGTATTTTCTTTTTTTTATTGCTTAAATGGGTATTATCAAGTTGCCTGTTTAACAGCTCAAAGCTTTTTAAGAACACTTTACACGCTACAATATATCTTATGATGTGTTGGCGGGGTCACGTCGTAAGTGACGCACATCCGGCATTGTAAGTTACATTGTAGCATATAACAGCTATGTGCGATTGCGATTGAACAGTAAAACGTTCATCGCATGCACGTCGTTCAATTCCTAAAAATTGAACATCAGGTTGTTCATCGTACCCGGGGTAGCACACATCGCAGTGTGTGACACCCTGGGAACAATGAACAGATCTTACCTACGTCCTGCGGCTCCCGCCGGCAATGCGGAAGGAAGGAGGTGGGCGGGATGTTTACGCTTCTATTGGCCGGTTGCCGCGTGACGTCGATGTGACGCCGAACGTCCCTCCCACTGCAGGAAGTGGATGTTCGCCGCCCACATCGAGGTCGTATGGACGGGTAAGTACGTGTGACGGGGGGTTATTCGTTTGTACGACACGTTCAACAAATTGAACGTGCCGCACATATGATGGGGGCGGGTACAATCACATACGATATCGTATGCTGGATCATAAGGTGTAAAGCAGGCTTTAGTCTCCTTACATCTTGGTTGATGGAGAGAAGGGGATGGAAACCTTTTATGAAGTAACAGTTCAGTTATGTTCTGCTAGTCTTTTTGTTCTAAAGTCTCTACTGTTATCACTATATTTACATATAAAGAAAACATTGCATTTAACACTAGAAGTCCCAGACAGGGGTCATTTAACATTTATACTTTTGGAACCTTTGGAGCTCGAAATTTCTGGGACTTCTAGTGTTAAACAATCCCAAGACATAGGAAAGTGAGAACAGTGATTAGAACTGCTCTGGAAACTGCTAATGTTGAGTTCCAAAGAATTAAAATTATGCTAGACCGATAAGAGCATCTTGGTAAGGAGTTAAGGGAAGGGAAGTGAGTAGCTGACTGCTGTATAGAAAAAAATAAGGAACTGGAAAGATCTTACTGAGAAATTAGGAGTTTATTCTTCTTTTGAAATGTAATCGGCCAAGCTTTTATGGTCAATCTCGTAGCAAACAACCTGTACACTATGTAAGATAAAAGCAAAGCTCTCTTTGAGAAGAATGAAAACAAATACAAAAAAGCAAGTCATTTGTAAACTTGCTTATCGTCATTCTTTCTAGCTCACTAGAGTAATTTAATAACATGAGCTTGTCCTCTATTGTGCGTAAACAACATTCTCACAAGGCTATCTTTTCTTACATTTTTAAAAGGAATCTGTCAGCTTCCATGCACCTCCTAGACTGCTACAATAACTTTAAATAAGTCCTTGATGTGAGATATAATTGTTTCCAAAAATTCACTTTTAATGGTTGGTGGTGCTATGCAAGGACAAGTCTTGGCAGAGCATTGTATGCACCAGTTGAGTCTTGCCTGAGCTTTGGTAATCATGTCCCACTGGGCTTCATTAACATCCACCACACAGGCAATGTCAGTATCCAGTTTCTGCAAATCTCTACATTCTGCCTTTTGGGGTATTAGCTATACAAGTTCCAAACTATTGACGACCTTTCCATCAACTGTCTCCTAACGCTTTACTGGGCATACACAGTGAACAAATTAAGAATCAAATCATATTTAGGGCCATATTAAATACTTTGCATAAAGTTCTTCATTTGTGATATGAATGTTCTTTTATTTACTGATTCATCTAAATACAAAATCAATTTGTCAAAAAATTAAAAAATTGGGGATATGATAGGGAAGTGAATTTCTAAAAATGCCCTTTTCTCTAATTTATATGAAAATATTATCCTCTCTATACCATAGATCTATAGAAGACAGTAAATAAAAAGTGCAATCAAGTTTGAGACAGTTTTCTGCCTAAGCTGTTTTACTATGGAACAAAAATGCAATAGTAAAGAATTGAAAAGTTCCCTTGATTCAGTTGGTGAGTATCAAACTACGGTATATGACTAAATGTCAGTTTAATGCATGACTGGATAGCCTGACTTTTCTTCTTATCAAATGTATACAGTAGTATAGGTATGATGGATAGCTTAGAAAAGCAAATTTCATGGCACTGGACTCAGATTAAATCAATACAGAAAAAGTCGGAAGAAATAATAAAATGGTTATTAAAATGTTATCTTTCTTTCAAACTTCTGAAATTTGCACACTATCATAATATAATGGCTTCTGACTTACGGTTAAAACAAGAATATTCATATTTGGAATATATTAATTTAATGTAAAGTATTAAATATGATAAATTCATTTCATTATACATTGGATATAAAGACAAAACATTAGAAATGAGCAGATCTTTTGAATTTCGAGTTTGCTGGCTTTGAAAAATTTTATCATAAACCTTTTATTTGTGGCTAAATTCTCATTAATCACATACAGAAAAAACGCTAATTGCCTGTAAAATATGTATAAAACACTGAAAATTCCTTATGGAGTTATAGGAAAAGGTTTTGAGCTCTTTAATTTAAACATTTTTTTTAATGTCCAGATGTCTTAAATTTTTCTGGCTAGTGAAAATTGGATGGTAACCAAAATGAAAAAAATGCATATTATGCAATATAATGTAGTGTCAGACATTTTTGGCTGGTAAAATTGTATAAACAATCTACCAATTATCCTTTTGTAGGAGGGGCAGATACATGCATTGTTGTTTATAGACTGGAGGTGCAAACGGAAGAGAACATCACATTTTGAGAGGAAACAATTCTCCCAGGTTGACCAATAGGTCACAACAGTTGCCAGCGATGACCTAATGCAGGGAGGATTACCGGGACTCCCTTTGCATTAGGTCATCGCTAGCAACTGTTGTGACCTATTGGTCAACCTAACAAAAGAGCTTTGCACTTTGATAAATGAAACTTTAATCCATGCCTCATTCATTTCCATTTTTTTCCACTGGTCCAATCTGCCGAGCCAGAAGTCCAAGGGCTCAGAGCTAAGAGTATGCTGGAGAAAGGACCCAGTACAGGTAAGTAATCAAGCAGTGCAACTATTTGCTAATGTGCAGTTTATGGAAAAAACAGATGAACCATCTTGTTCCCTATGTCATATATATTATAACTTTTGCTGCAGCGGCTGTGGTTACTTGTATTTTTTTTTTAAGTTATGAAAGAGAATTGCACTTATTGAATGAAGAGTTTTTTGGTTTGATAATTTTAAGCAAGCTAGACTTTCCTGAAAATTTTTCTCTCTCTGACCTGACCTGAAATCTGAAACCATTCACTGTTATTTACTGATTAGGAAACACATATTTTTGTGCTAATGGTCCACTTCCACCAACCCAAAAAAATTCCTAACAGTTTTTTTAAATAAGAAAGTAAGAAAAATTCAATTAAGAACATTAAAGAATTTTGCTTTTTCTACCTCCTTGCCATACCCATCGTCCATGCTATGTTTGGGATTAGTATACATTTAGGGCAAAAGTACAATCAATGTTTAATTTATTTATAAACTTCATTATCAAGGTTAATCAATTTTTGGTTTAAATTTCTCCCACTCTTGACAAAAAAGGTTTAGCCATAAATAAAGAAGGCACTATGTAGGCACAGGCATGAAAAGTAATTTGCGGTAACAGCCAGCAGTTTTGCTGTGGCGCCTAAGAATGTAAAATGTAACTAGTCAAACAGTTGCAAAACATTAACATCTTGTTGTTTTCAATCAAAATAAAAAGCAATTTAATAAAATCTAAAATGCTAGGTTGCAAAGTTGCTACACCTAGATTCGTGATTATTATTGAGCACGTGGTAACAACAGCAACAAAATATTGGGGATGATCTTATCTAATAAAAACAATTAAAACAGGTATTCCACAAGTCTTTACAAAATAGGATGGGACAAGAAAAATCAAGATAAAATCATATATAACAAATATACATATATCCCAATAACAAACATGTGCAACTGACCACTGTATTCAAGGGGTCTGTATATACTTCTAATCTTAGATAAATGAAGAAGGCATAACAAATTATTTTAAATAACGTGCACCTTTTGGTGGACAAACCAAGGCTCTAGAATTTGGGACATTTCTCTTTAAAAAAAAAAATAATGGCGCATCTCAAAGCACAGGAATCACTCTTTCATTTACAAAAAGAAGCAAGCCTTGAATTTATTTGGATTTAGTTGCCTAAACTTCAATGAGTGGTTCATTACTACCCTTGCTTACTGGCACAGTGTGAAATAAATGCAGCCATTATGGTGCTGTTGCTGATGTACAGTTAGGTCCAGAAATATTTGGACAGTGACACAATTTTCGCGAGTTGGGCTCTGCATGCCACCACATTGGATTTGAAATGAAACCTCTACAACAGAATTCAAGTGCAGATTGTAACGTTTAATTTGAAGGTTTGAACAAAAATATCTGATAGAAATTGTAGGAATTGTACACATTTCTTTACAAACACTCCACATTTTAGGAGGTCAAAAGTAATTGGACAAATAAACCAAACCCAAACAAAATATTTTTATTTTCAATATTTTGTTGCGAATCCTTTGGAGGCAATCACTGCCTTAAGTCTGGAACCCATGGACATCACCAAACGCTGGGTTTCCTCCTTCTTAATGCTTTGCCAGGCCTTTACAGCCGCAGCCTTCAGGTCTTGCTTGTTTGTGGGTCTTTCCGTCTTAAGTCTGGATTTGAGCAAGTGAAATGCATGCTCAATTGGGTTAAGATCTGGTGATTGACTTGGCCATTGCAGAATGTTCCACTTTTTTGCACTCATGAACTCCTGGGTAGCTTTGGCTGTATGCTTGGGGTCATTGTCCATCTGTACTATGAAGCGCCGTCCAATCAACTTTGCGGCATTTGGCTGAATCTGGGCTGAAAGTATATCCTGGTACACTTCAGAATTCATCTGGCTACTCTTGTCTGCTGTTATGTCATCAATAAACACAAGTGACCCAGTGCCATTAAAAGCCATGCATGCCCATGCCATCACGTTGCCTCCACCATGTTTTACAGAGGATGTGGTGTGCCTTGGATCATGTGACGTTCCCTTTCTTCTCCAAACTTTTTTCTTTCCATCATTCTGGTACGGGTTGATCTTTGTCTCATCTGTCCATAGAATATTTTCCAGAACTAAGCTGGCTTCATGAGGTGTTTTTCAGCAAATTTAACTCTGGCCTGTCTATTTTTGGAATTGATGAATGGTTTGCATCTAGATGTGAACCCTTTGTATTTACTTTCATGGAGTCTTCTCTTTACTGTTGACTTAGAGACAGATACACCTACTTCACTGAGAGTTTTCTGGACTTCAGTTGATGTTGTGAACGGGTTCTTCTTCACCAAAGAAAGTATGCGGCGATCATCCACCACTGTTGTCATCCGTGGACGCCCAGTACTTTTTGAGTTCCCAAGCTCACCATTCAATTCCTTTTTTCTCAGAATGTACCCGACTGTTGATTTTGCTACTCCAAGCATGTCTGCTATCTCTCTGATGGTTTTTTTCTTTTTTTTCAGCCTCAGGATGTTCTGCTTCACCTCAATTGAGAGTTCCTTAGACCGCATGTTGTCTGGTCACAGCAACAGCTTCCAAATGCAAAACCACACACCTGTAATCAACCCCAGACCTTTTAACTACTTCATTGATTACAGGTTAACGAGGGAGATGCCTTAAGAGTTAATTGCAGCCCTTAGAGTCACTTGTCCAATTACTTTTGGTCCCTTGAAAAAGAGGAGGCTATGCATTACAGAGCTATGATTCCTAAACCCTTTCTCCAATTTGGATGTGAAAACTCTCATATTGCAGCTGGGAGTGTGCACTTTCAGCCCATATTATATATATAATTGTATTTCTGAACATGTTTTTGTAAACAGCTAAAATAACAAAACTTGTGTCACTGTCCAAATATTTCTGGACCTAACTATATATCACCTCTTTACAACATTGGATGTACTGGGTACATCATGGCTCATGTCGCTTTAATCACCATCAGCTGCTGCGATGAGCCGGCAGTGAGTCCCACACATGTCTGCTGATTTAAACAGCAAACATGTGTGGCTGTCTGGCGAGGGTCAATCCATGATCCACTAGTGCCTGTTAACCCTTAGAACACGCTGTCAAAATGTGACAGTGCGTTGTAAATGGGAAATTGATGTTTCCCACCACCATCGGAGGGCCTTGTGATGTGATCACAGGATGCCGATGATTGCCATAGTAGCACAGGGTCATTTGATGACTCCTGTGCTATCATGACTCCCTTCCTCTTACAGCAAAGCGGTAGCTATTAGAAAAAAGCACCATTTCTTCTGGTCTGAGCTGTGCAGCTATGATCAGGAGAAATGAACAAGCAATCAGAATGCTAATCTTTATAGCCCCTTAGAGGGACTAGTAAAATAGAATAAAAAAGTTAAAAAAAGTTTTAAAAAATTTAAAAAATAAGAAAACCTAAAAGTTCACATCACCCCCTATTCGCCCCATTGAAAATTAAAGGGTTAAAAAATAAAAAATATACACATATTTGGTATTGCCATGTTCAGAAATGCCTGATTTATTAAAATATAAAAGCTATTAATCTGATTGGTAAACGGCATAGCAGCAGAATAATTCCAAATGCCAAAATTACATTTTTTTGTTGCAACATTTTGCGCAAAATGCATCAACAGGTGATCAAAACGTAGCATCGACAAAAAATGATACCACTAAAAATGCCAAGTTGAGACACAAAAAATAAGCCATCACTGAGCCTCATATCCCGAAAAATGAGAACGCTACAGGTTTTGGAAAATGGCGCAAAATGTGCACCACTTTTTTGGACAAACTTCTGAATTTTTTTAACCTGTTAGATAACACTAAACCTATACATGTCTGTTGTCTACAAATTCCTACCGACCTGAGGCTTCACACCAACACTGACACATCAGTTTTACCATATAGTGAGCACAGTGAATAAAATACCCCCAAAACAATAGTGCAATTGCAAATTCTTCGCACTTGGAAATTTTTTTGTGCCATCTTCCAGTACATTATATGGTAAAACTCATAGTTTAATTTAAAAGTACAACTTATCCCACATAAAATAAGCCCTTATATGGCAAGATTGATGGAAAAATAAAAAAAGTGCGGCTCTTGGAAGAAGGGGAGCAAAAAAAAAAAAGCGGAAAATGGAAATTCGCCCGGGGTGAAGGGGTTAAAACACACTGAGTGGTGATGATGATACTGCTTCAACAATTCATTGCATAGCACTTAAATTATGAAAATCTAATCACAGACTGAGACTATCAATGTTATTTTCAATCTAATACATCAGCTGTGAAGTAGTGCACCAAAGTCACATAAGGCTTTATTCTACCCCTTTTCCGTGGGTTTTGAGCCCTCCTATTCTTACATAGAACAAGCATCACATGGTGTTCCTTGGTTGTCCCTTATGTTAATTGTAACTGTGATAGCCCTCCTGATTGTAATGTTATTGAATTGCTGAGGGGGATTGTGGGAAAGTCTTTCCGGCTGCACCTGATGCCATTGGCCTGCTCACTGAGTGTGCAGCATGTGTGGATGGTGCCAGCATTTCTTTATTTGTCTAGTCTCATGAATTGAATCATAGATGGTTTGAACTCTCAAGGAACAGCGTATTTCAGGAAACTTGACTAAAGGGTGCTTTACATGCTGCGACATCGCTAACGATATATTGTTGGGGTAACGTCGTTAGCGACATCGCAGCATGTGACAGCTAGGAGCGACGATCAACGATCGCAAAAGCGTCAAAAATCGTTGATCGTTGACACGTCGCTCCTTTTCATAATATCGTTGGTGGTGCATGCCGCTGGTTGATCATCGTTCCTGCGACATCACACATCGCTATGTGTGACACCGCAGGATGAGGAACATCTCCTTACCTGTGTCCACCGGCAATGCAGAAGGAAGAAGGTGGGCGAGATATTCCGCCCGCTCATCTCCGCCCCGCCGCTTCATTTGGACGGCTGCCGTGTGACGTCGCTGTGACGCCACACGAACCGCCCCTTTAGAAAGGAGGCGGTTCGTCGCCCAGAGCGACATCGCAGGGAAGGTAAATCCGTGTGACAGGTGTAAGCGATGTTGTGCACCACGGGCAGCGATTTGCCCTTGACGCACAACCGACGGGGGCGGGTACGCTCGCTAGCGATATCAATAGCGATATCGCAGTTTGTAAAGTGCCCTTTACACTCGATTTTCTGCAAGTCGATCCACTCACCTCTACACAGCATATATTAATATTTGCAGGTATGCTAATGATTAGGCATCATTTCTGGCCATCTGTGATAAGCGGTATCCGCCGCTTATGTGGTCCTACCACATAGCGGCGGATACCGCTTATCACAGACGGCCAGAAATGATCCCTAATCATTAGCATACCTACAGCTGTTCCTGACTTGTGAAGCCAGAGTCAGCTATCCTGTGCATTGTTAATTTCATGTGCTAGTTACTGACGAAGGTCAAATATTGTAAAGAGAATCCCAGCACTCAAATTGAAGACGAGATGGGAATAATGCAAAAGTGAATTTATTGGCTAGTACACTGCAAAAGGAACCTAACCAGAGCAACAGCACCAACGTTTCGGCATAAAGCCTTTCTCAAGGTCGTTGCCTGAAAAGGTGTGAAGACAATAACAATAATGAGTGCATTATATACAGGTGATACATAGAATATGTACAGAATAATACAAATATACATGAAAATATACTGCGGAACATACATCACTGGTCAGAGTACAGAAATACGGGTCTCGGAGGACAACCGGAGGATTGCAAATAATGGTAAGGTTCCACACGTTTTTGCAGAGTATGCTCTTAATCATATGGAGAGAGAGATAATTAGTACAGATATGGCAAAAAACTTGCGTACCATAGGAGATAGTACTGGTCAGGTAATACAGTTTAAGGCAAACAGCCGAAGCTGATATTCAAATCGAACAGCCGTGGCTGGTATCAATACCAAGGTGAGTGGAAAGAGAGAGGAAAAGAAAGAGAAGGAGAGACAGAGAGGAAAAGAAAGAGAGGGATAGACAGAGAGGGAGAGACAGAGAGGGAGAGGCAGAGAGAGAGAGGCAGAGAGGGAGAGACAGAGAGGGAGAGCCAGAGAGGGAGAGGCAGAGAGGGAGAGGCAGAGAGGGAGAGATAGAGAGGGAGAGACAGAGAGGGAGAGACAGAGAGGGAGAGACAGAGAGGGAGAGACAGAGAGGGAGGGACAGAGAGGGAGAGACAGAGAGGGAGAGACAGAGAGGGAGAGACAGAGAAGGAGAGACAGAGAAGGAGAGACAGAGAGGGAGAGACAGAGAGGGAGAGACACAGAGGGAGAGAGAGGGAGAGACAGAGAGGGAGAGACAGAGAGGGAGAGACAGAGAGGGAGAGACAGAGAGGGAGAGACAGAGAGGGAGAAACAGAGAGGGAGAGACAGAGAGGGAGAGACAGAGAGAGAAAAAGAGGGGGAGAGGAAGAGAGAGAGAAAGAAAGAGGAAGGGAAAGAGAGGAAAGAGAAGAGGGAGAGTGAGAGAAAGAGGGAGAGAGAAAAGGAGTAGGGGAAGGGGAAGAGGAGAGAAACAGAAGGAGGCCCTGATACGGGAAAAGGTGCATCATTACAAACAGAATAACATCATTGACGACAAATTAAGTGAGTTTTTGACCAATAACCATCCCATCACCCCGGTGTTCTATACCCTGCCCAAGATCCATAAAAATTTGACCTCTTCACCCGGCCGTCCCATCGTCGCATCCACCGACTCGCTACTCTCACCTATCTCTATGACCCTTGAAAAAATTCTAACTCCGCATATTTCTAAAATTCCTTCATTCTTGAAAGATACTAACCATTTCCTCTCCGTTCTAAGATGCATTTCCAGTGTCCCGGATAACTGCTTACTCGCCACTCTGGACGTTTCCAGTTTGTATACGAGTATAGGTCATCATGAAGGCATCCATGCAGTTGACAGGTTCCTTGAGACCCACACTGATCTTCCCATCTCCAAAAAGGAGTTCTGTCTTGACATGCTTGAGATGGTCCTTACCCAGAATTTCTTCCTTTTCGAGGATCAGTTTTTTCTGCAGCGTAGGGGGACCGCGATGGGATCTAACGTCGCGCCCCCCTACGCTAACATTTTCATGGACCACTTCGAGCACTGCCATATCTATCCCCATCCACTATTTGACAGCCATGTGACACTATAGAAACGCTATATTGATGATATATTTCTGATCTGGACCGGCGACGCTGTATCACTTAACTCTTTCTTCACTGACATCAATAGTGCCACCGACAACATTTCATTTACCCTCCATCACAGTGATCACTCCATTAACTTCCTCGACACCACAGTAATCATCAACCCCGACCATACCCTTTCGACAGACTTGTACACTAAGCCGACTGACAGAAACAGCCTCCTTTTACATTCTAGTTGCCACCCACGACACATCAAAAAATCTTTGCCTCACTCTCAGCATTGTCGTGTTGACCGGATAGTCTCAGATCCATCTACTAGGGTCAAACGCCATACCGATATGGATAATAAATTTCTAGCCAGGGGCTACCCGCCATATGTGAGACCCCCACCCTCTCTTTCTATTCCCAACCCACAATGTAAGAACAGGGTCCCCTTTGTGAGTACATATCACCCGTTCAGCCCCCTTATTAATGGTGTCATCTTTAAACATTGGCCTCTACTCCATCAAGCCTACCCCTCCATTTTGGAATTTGATTCTCGACCACTTATTTGCTACAAGCGGCCCCCCAACATGAGGGACAGCCTTGTCAGGGCGGACATTGGTCCTTCCAAGCCACCTGCCAGACAGACCTTTCTCTCGTGCCAACGTAAGGGGACTTTCCCATGCCTGCATTGTCTCCATTGTTCACACATCATCAAGGGTGATTCTTTCACACACCCACGTACCGGTAAAAAATTCCCGATCCATGGATATTTTACCTGCGAATCGAACTTTGTCGTCTATCTGATTAAGTGCCCCTGCAGTCTCGGATATGTTGGTGAGACTACCCAACATATCCGGGACCGCATTAATAAGCATAAATCAACAATTCGCTGTAAACAGACTACCTTGCCCATCCCAGCCCATTTTATTGCCGCAGGCCACACCATACCACAGCTCAGATTCCAGGTACTCGAGCATGTTGATCAACCTCACCGCGGTGGCAACCGCATCAAAACACTCAGAGAACGCGAGGCGTTCTGGATTCATACCCTCCAGACTCTAGAGCCACTAGGGCTTAATAGGGAGTATGAGGCCCCCCGCTAACACACTGATGGGTCGTACTCCTAGATGTCCTCTTGTTTGTAATTTTTTACATTTTACTGCCAGGTTTTAATTTGTCATTTATTCCCCCCTTTTTTTACTTTTTTAATTTTTTACTTTTTTTCCCTTTCTCTTCCTTTTTCTTCCTTTGGTCCCATGTATCTATGGGTTTTATTTCCTTCATTTGTTTTGTTTAAACATACATATCTAAACTCTTATCCCCTATGTGTCTCCTGCTAACCCTTGTTATTTACCCCCCTTTTTTTTCCAGATTTCGCACAACTGATCCTCTCCCATCCCTCACATCCATACAGTGGCACATTCCCATTCACGCTCTGCAGCAGGTAAACCACGGTTATAATGCTTATGCATATGTATCGCCCTTGCGCCCACCCCCTGGCTGCCTCATAGTCACGTGCTGAAGCACGTCACTGACATGCGCACTCTGTGCGTTTCACACGTGCGTTCCACCGCACGTCACCGGAAATGATGCGCCTCCCATCACACCACTGACTTCCTTATAATGGTGCCGCCCGGTAGCCGTCCTCACGCCGCTGCAGCTTCTCTCCCTGCCACTGATGCCAGTCCCGGACCTCCACTGCAGGTAGCGCTGCTATCCTGCACACTTCAACTCTCACCGACCCTGTGATTATTCCTTCTCACCATGCTGCTTTGTCTTACAGGCGTCCTCTCACCTCACATTGTGATCCTGTCACCCCTTCACCCATGGTATGTAGCATCTGCCTCCCTGTTGTCACTTTCCATACCTACCATCTGTGCTCCTTCTCCCTCCTTTTCTCACTCTTCCTCCTCCGCTTCTTTTGTCTTCTTCTTTTTCTCCCCCTTTTTTTTCCTCTTTTTTTCCTCCTTCTGTTTCTCTCCTCTTCCCCTTCCCCTACTCCTTTTCTCTCTCCCTCTTTCTCTCACTCTCCCTCTTCTCTTTCCTCTCTTTCCCTTCCTCTTTCTTTCTCTCTCTCTTCCTCTCCCCCTCTTTTTCTCTCTCTGTCTCTCCCTCTCTGTCTCTCCCTCTCTGTCTCTCCCTCTCTGTTTCTCCCTCTCTGTCTCTCCCTCTCTGTCTCTCCCTCTCTGTCTCTCCCTCTCTGTCTCTCCCTCTCTGTCTCTCCTTCTCTGTCTCTCCTTCTCTGTCTCTCCCTCTCTGTCTCTCCCTCTCTGTCTCTCCCTCTCTGTCTCTCCCTCTCTGTCCCTCCCTCTCTGACCCTCCCTCTCTGTCCCTCCCTTTCTGTCTCTCCCTCTCTGTCTCTCCCTCTCTGTCTCTCCCTCTCTGTCTCTCCTTCTCTGTCTCTCCCTCTCTGTCTCTCCCTCTCTGTCTCTCCCTCTCTGTCTCTCCCTCTCTGTCTCTCCCTCTCTGCCTCTCCCTCTCTGCCTCTCCCTCTCTGCCTCTCCCTCTCTGCCTCTCCCTCTCTGCCTCTCTCTCTCTGCCTCTCCCTCTCTGTCTCTCCCTCTCTGTCTCTCCCTCTCTTTCTTTTCCTCTCTGTCTCTCCTTCTCTTTCTTTTCCTCTCTCTTTCTACTCACCTTGGTATTGATACCAGCCACGGCTGTTCGATTTGAATATCAGCTTCGGCTGTTTGCCTTAACCTGTATTACCTGACCAGTACTATCTCCTATGGTACGCAAGTTTTTTGCCATATCTGTACTAATTATCTCTCTCTCCATATGATTAAGAGCATACTCTGCAAAAACGTGTGGAACCTTACCATTATTTGCAATCTTCCGGTTGTCCTCCGAGACCCGTATTTCTGTACTCTGACCAGTGATGTACGTTCCGCAGTATATTTTCATGTATATTTGTATTATTCTGTACATATTCTATGTATCACCTGTATATAATGCACTCATTATTGTTATTGTCTTCACACCTTTTCAGGCAACGACCTTGAGAAAGGCTTTATGCCGAAACGTTGGTGCTGTTGCTCTGGTTAGGTTCCTTTTGCAGTGTACTAGCCAATAAATTCACTTTTGCATTATTCCCATCTCGTCTTCAATTTGAGTGCTGGGATTCTCTTTACTGTATGATTCCTGATCCCTTTAGCACCTCTAGCATAAAGCTGGTGTCACACTAAGCGACAGCGACAACGACGTCGCTGTTACGTCACCATTTTCGGTGACGTAACAACGACCTTGTAAGTCGCTGTTATGATCGCTGCTTAGCTGTCAAACACAGCAGAAGCAGCGATCATAACGTCGCTACATGTGCAGAGAGCAGGGAGCCGCGCTTAGCGCTGGCTCCTTGCTCTCCTAGGTACAGTACACATCGGGTTAATTAACCCGATGTGTGCTGCAGCTACATGTCACAGTGCAGAGAGCAGGGAGCCGCGCACACTGCTTAGCGCTGGCTCCTTGCTCTCCTTGCTACAGTATGCATCGGGTTAATTACCCGATGCATACTGCAGCCACATGTCACAGTGCAGGAGCCGGCACTGGCAGCAAGAGCGGAGGCTGGTAACCAGCGTAAACATCGGGTAACCAGGGAAAGGTCTTCCCTTGGTTACCCGATGTTTACGCTGGTTACAGCTTACCGCAGCTGCCAGTGCCGGCTCCTGATCGCTTCATTTCGTCGCTCTCTCGCTGTCACACACAGCGATGTGTGTGTCACAGCGGGAGAGTGACGACCAAAAAATGAAGCTGGACATTCAGCAACGACCGGCGACCTCACAGCAGGGGCCAGGTCGTTGCTGGATGTCACACACAGCGACAGCGACGGGACGTCGCTGCAACGTCACAGAAAATGGTGACGTAGCAGCGACGTCGTTGTCGTCGTCGTTATGTGTGACACCAGCTTTAGTGGTGAAGCCTGTAATTTCTCTATATTTGAAGGTCAAATATTGACTGAAACGTTAACTGCACTGAATATGAAATAACAATAAAAACATTTTCACGTTTTTCAATTTATCTGGGAGTGCCTCGTGCTTATTAACTGGTCTGGAAACCTACGTGAGCACCTCATATATGGAACTCTATAATTGTGGAAGTGCCTTATCCTATTGAACTATATTAATATTTAACATTTAAAGGGGTTATCTACAACTTGGATAGCCCCGTCTAAATCACTATTTCCCCCACTTATAAAGTAGTAAAAGCAATAATCACCGTCAGTGCAGACACTGTTCCAGCAATGTCGGCCCTGTCTCACTTCTTGCATGACATCGTTATGTCCCGCGATCCCTGTGGCCAATTAGTAGATGCTTCACTCTCCCCTTCTTCAAACAAATCAGATATCCAGATGAAGCTAGATCTGCATATACTCTCTCACTTCCTCCAAATGTCAGATTTGTCTGAAGGAGAGGTGAGTGAAGCCGCTAATGATTGGCTGATGATATTACCCTGGTAGAAAGAGTGCCAGCACCACTGGAATAGCAGAGGTGGGTATAGCTGTTATTCCTTTATAAGGGGTGGCAAAGTAATTGAGAAGGGGTTGTCCAAATAGTGGACAACCAATTAATATGTATTATTCTAAAAACACATTAAATGATGCACCAAACAAAACATAAAACAAACAACTTTGGTATTTAAATATTTGGAGTTAACTCATCCACGCACTGGGTGG
Organism: Anomaloglossus baeobatrachus; assembly: GCF_048569485.1. NCBI lineage: Eukaryota > Metazoa > Chordata > Amphibia > Anura > Aromobatidae > Anomaloglossus > Anomaloglossus baeobatrachus. The sequence goes on from NC_134353.1 coordinate 621,725,645, forward strand.
TTATATCTGCTACACAGGGGCGTAACTACCGCAGTCACAGAGGTCGCGACTGCGACCGGGCCCGGCAGCTTAGGGGCCCGCGGCCACCCGGCAGATCTGCAGCCAGCTCCTTTCTGTAAGAGGAGCTGTGCTGGTCTGGTGCAGACCACGCGGCCGCTGTATGACCCGTCTCAGCGGTGGCACCGGGCCCCCATCCCCCATCATCGCGCACAGCAACAATGAGGCATGGAGTGGCCAGTGCAGCTCCACGCTCCATCATTCTTCCCCCCCGTTCCTGCACGGTGACGTCAGTCCAATGTGACGCCCTCCCTTGCCTGTGCATTGACGTCACTCTAGTGTGACGGCTGTGCTCAGAGCACAGAGCGCAGCATGGGAGGACTCTGACGGCAGCAGCAGGGGAACAAGGAGAGGTGAGGACGAAGCAGCGCTGGAATGAGGAGAGAGGTTTTTTTTTGTTTTTTTTTTTCACATCCGTGTGCACACGGTGGCCAGGGGCCATGGGGGCTGCATTATACATGGAGCATGAGGGGCTGCCTGTGTGCCGCCCCCATGCCAGCAGCCGCCGCTGCTCGGATCCGGATCTTCTGGGGTGATGGCTCGAAGGTCTCCGGACCCGAGGGTCTCGCGGACACGCCAAATAAAATAGGGGATGTAGATGTAAAGGCTAGGCCGTACTAGGTTTGTGATGCCACTCACGGTGTGTGGTGAGGTGGGACACTACCGCTGCTGTTACGGGGCACCCGGGGGAGATGTTATGCAGCAAGCTGTTAACCCCTCGATGGGCAGGGATGGTGGCGCCGGGACCCGATGGATCTGGTGCAGGGGGAATGATGACCGCAGGGGGTGTTGGTGTACTCACTTTCAGTAAAACACACAAGTCTCTGGTAAACCAAGGTGGTGGTGGCCGGTGCCATGGTCGGTTGTGTTCGGGATCCCTCACCCGGCTGGTGGTCTCTATCCTTTTCCTGCACTGTTTAAGTAGAATAGACTTCCCAGTTTGGAACGTAGAAGTCCGCTCCCGGCTGGATGTGGCCTAAGGAGCCATGCCTGCAGACGCCGGCCCGTGGGATCTATGGGCCCTGGCGGTGACCTCTTATTCCTAATTGGTGGGCTGTTGTCTTCTAGGAGGGACTTTGGGTGGGACAGGACCTCTTGTCCTGGCCTCAATTGGTTAATTAACCAGTTCCAGTAGGTTCTGGCTCCTGGCTTCAGGGTCCGAGTACCCCCTTTGTGCTACGGTTTCCGGGTCGGTTCCCCGTGTCGGTACCGGTGGGCTACAACCCCGGCACGGTCCACCTCGGTTCCACCGAGCCGTCTTCCCGTCTCCTGCGGACAGAGACCACCGTCTGCCTCCTAGCCAAGGCACCAGGGCTCCTACTCTGGTACCTGTCAGTCAACTTCAGGCCTGACACACAGGCCTGACCTCTACTCCACACTCCTCTGTCCTTGAACTCCAAGACTGATCTGCTGCTTTTCCCCCCCGGGCTGTCTGGACCCCTGGGTGGGCGTGTCCAAACTGCCTGGTCACGCCCACTGGTGTGTCTATCTTTCCCTAAGGGGGGTGACTAGGGTTTAATGGTTGGCTGTGTGTTTCCTAGTGAGGGAAGGTGTTATGCAGGGGCATATTTGTGACTACCTGGTTTTGCCAGGGTGTCACACCTGCATTATACATGGAGCATGGGGGGGCTGGCTGCATTATATATGGAGCATGGGGGCTGCCTGCATTATACATGGAGCATGGGGGGCTGCATTATACATGGAGCATGGGGGGCTGGCTGCATTATACATTGAGGAGTATGGAGCTGCATAACACAATATGAAGGTTTTATGGGGTTGCGTAATAATACATATAGGGCTACATTATAATATATGGAGGACTATCAAGGCTACCTTATACATGGACTATGGGGGTGCATTATAAAACATGGAGGACTATGGAGTGAATTATAATATATGGAGAACTATGGGGTGAATTATAATATATGGTAAATCCATTATAACAATTGGAGGGCTATGAGGGCTACTTTATACATGGAGGACGATGGGGTGAATTATAATATATGGAGGACTATGGGGTGCAGTATAATATATGGAGGACTGTGGAGTGAATTATAATACATGGAGAACTATGGGAAATTAATTATAATACATGGAGGACTATGTAGCTGCATTCTAATATATCAAGGGTTATGTGGGACCCTTTATATTATATGGAAGGCTATGCGAGGGCCATTATTGTATTTGGAGAACTATATACAAGGGGGACAAAGATACAAGCATGGTATGGGAATGTTTTGTGCAGAGGGAAAAGGGCTCTTTCTCTCAGCACCCAGCTCTGATATGGGAAAGCTGGGTGCTGAGTGAAAGATGTATAGTAGAGCATGGGGAAGCTGGGTGCTGAGGACAAGATGAATATCAGAACATAGTAAAGCTGGGTGCTGATAGAGGGATTTCAGATCATGGGAAATCTGGGTGCTGAGGGTAAGAGCCAAGTGTCAGCATCATTATCCTGTACCCCTAGTGTCAGTGTCATTGTTCCATACCCCAGGTGTTGGTGTACTTGGAGGGGGGGCCCAGGTCCGAACTTTGCACTGGGGCCCATAAAACTCTAGATACGCCACTGCTTCTACATACTCCCTTTATAGCTTTGATATCTGATGCACTTACAGATTGTTAACAATTTAATGCCTAGTTACAGGGCACATGTTGGATCCCTTTTTAATATTGGCTATATCATGTCTGCCTTGATGAATTTTGTCCCTTGATGAATTTTGTCCGCATGGGAGTTAAGTCATTGTGATGAGGGCTAGATAAATATTTTGAAGTAACTAGGGACTCCCTCGGCTTCACCCCCCCCTACCTTGCCCCCAAGTGGCTCTCAGGATAATCCCTGATGGACTCCAAAGAATTTGGTGATAGGGAATAAATGTATTTATCTAAACAATGAATTTAATCTTGATAATGTGTTTGATGATAAGTGATTTTTGAATTGCACCACACCTTTGATGACTTAGATATATAATAGAAGCTTTCACAACCAACTGGTTGGGTGCATTGTCTCTAATTTCTAAAATACCATAGTTGTTTGCATTTTGTGTTTTCTTTGGTATGTCGATTTGTGTGTTTTTAGATTATTCCTTATTAAAGATTAAGTTTTATTATGCTGTGTCTATAATGATCTCTTTTGAATAGATTGTGCATTTATTTTCTTCATCCATGTTTCGTCTTAGATACATAAGATGTACATTGTATAGAAAATAATATCATTATTTCTATGAAATTAATTGTTTTCATTAGTCTAGGATAATGCATTAGTATGAGAATGACCTCTGGAGTCATCAACCAAAGCCATTATCCCACCCTTCTTTTATTCATTTATTCATTGTCTTGCTCTTTTATGAAACATTAAACAGGTAGTCTAGAAACACGAAAAATGTCTGCAGTGGCATATTAGTTGCAATGTCAAGTATTAATTGATCATATAAACAAAAGTAACAACAAATTCTAATTGTTTGAGAAATGTGAGAAACTTAAACAGAGATGTAGCAAGGCTTTCCATCACCTGGAGCAATAATTCACTCTTCAACTCACATAATGTTAAAACTTCACATAGAATGGCAACAAGGTGGCTCAGTGGTTAGCACTGTAGTTTTGAACTTCTGTGGTCATGGGTGCAAATTCCACCAAAAACTACATGTTCTTGGTTTTTCCATTGGTGTTTTTTAGGTTTACTTTAACATTATAAAGACACACTGATAGGGAAACTAGATTATGATCTGAAGGGAACAGTGATGAGGATGTCTATAAAGTAGTGTCAAAATGAATAGAGCTATATAAAAGAGCAAAATAAATAATAAAAAATAAAATAGAATGTACCTGCCACATTTATTGAAATTTTCACGTTTCTACAAGCCCATAGAAACACCATTTGCTCTGCGAGGACAGCCAAGCAGAGGTGATCTGGAATAAGGGGGAAGTACTCAGCTGTTACTTCCGCTTAGTTATTGAGATCTTTGGGGGTGTTTGTGCCGCCACCATACAAATCAACATTTTGACATATCACTATGGAGTGTGAGGGGACAGTATAAAGAGGTGGAAGTGTGGGAGGACAGTATAGAGAGGTGGGAGAGGGTGGGATTGGATAGGTAGATCGGAACATAAATGGACAGTATTTAGAGAAGCAGCATGTAGGGACACTATGTTGAGGTTGGAACGTAGGTGAAGAGTCTGAGTAGGTAGGAGCCTGAGGGGACAGTATGGAGAGTTGGGAGCATACAGTATGAAGACGTTGGAGCATGGGTGTACAGTATGGAGATATAGCAGCATGGTGAAACAGTATGGAGAGAAGTACCATGGGGGGAATGTTTAAAGAGGAGCAGCATGGGGGGGACAGTATGGACATTGAACATGGGGACTGCATGAAGGAGGACAGTGTTAGGGCCACAGAAAGAAAGGAAAGACAGATTGACAGTTACGGGTCATAAGGAAAGACAGCATGTTGGTTTTATTTTCTAAGTGGTGATGTTGAGGAGGCAATGAATTATTAGAGGGACAGTATGGGGGTCAGATTTTGTGCAAAAAAACAGTCAGGGCCAATTATATTTGCAGGGTCACAGCATGGCAGCTATTTTAATTCATGGAACATTATAAAGATAATTTTATTTTTAAGGCCACCGAGTTGGAATGTGCTGGAGAAGAGCAAATTCTGCAGAGATCAACTGTTGACAGGAAATCTGATCATGGTGAAAAGAAAATTTTCTCTCCCCTGAAGAAGCCACACGTGTAGTGGCGATACGTGTGGGGACACACGCCGCCTACCTCCCTCTTTGTACCTACCCTCTTCTCTCTCCCTGGTATTGCTGCTGTTCTGTCAGGTGTAAGTATGGTCCTGTTATTTATCTGGATGATCGTCCAGGCTACCCATACACCTGATTCAGACTCTGCATTGATATAAATTCTGTTATGCATTTTAGGTAACCGCTCATCTATTATCAGGGGTCTGTGACCTAGGTCTGCCATTACATTATAGCGTGACCAGTATACCGTTTCATCCTCTCCTCTAGATTTATACCTTGGGCATACCAGCTATATTTTTGCAACCAAACAATGTATCACCAGCACTTTTAGAGCCTATAATGTGCCTCATGCTTTACGGGTTTCACTAGCTAACCCTTTGTCATTATCTGTGGTTTCAGCAAAACTTGTGTGATATTCTACTGGGTTTAGCTAGAAGGTTTCATTGGGTCTATTATATTATTTACCTATTGATATATTGTTTACTATATAAAATTTTTTGTATATTTACTGATATTTTAAACCATCTTGCCCTGAAGCGTTGTTACCTGCACATCACCATTTGTGGAGATTGATTATTCTGTGAGGGGTACCTTATAATATCTCTATAATTTTTGGAGGCTGGCGTGTTGGGGAACTATGCCATTTTTTGGCTTTTTAAATGTTTTTAATTGTTTGTTTGTGTGCTCCTGCCTGTCCCTGGAGCCGTGATATGTCCACAGTGTTTCCTTGAAATAATAACAAATCTTGTTTTTCACTTATATATTATTTCATTGGTGATCCCTTTTTTCTGGTATATCTTTTTTTCTTCTTAGTAAATTATAAATGTTTCAAGGTGGAATTTGCAATTCCTTTTGGTCACTTCTTATGAAAGTGATGTTTACAGACAGTTATTCTTGCATATATTACAAATTTTGTCCATATTATTATACTGATCGAAAAGCTGATATTGCTTAAAATTTGCGATTTGCTAATAAACAATCATAATCAAATTCCTTTAACCCACATTGCAAGTTAGGCCCATTAGCAAAATTTTTCAGCTTTCTGTGTTTACAATAAATCAGGCAAAGAAGAACAATTTACATAGCTGAACAAAACTAAAAAAAAATTAAAGAAAAAGTTTTTTCTCCAAATTGCCACATTTTGTTTGCCACTGTAAAACTGTCCTTTACTGATTTATATACATGCAACTAGTTATTATATAGTTGAACTCTTTTTTTTTTTTTTTTTGTAAAACAAACTACTTCAGGCCAGATATGTTAGGTCAAGAAGAGCGGCTGAATTTTATGTGGGAAAAGCTTTAGCAAACCTGCTTTTTATGTTCATTGTAATATTACATGTGAGTCCAGTGGAAAGTTCTAGTTAGTGATTGATAAGGCTGCTTTCACACATTAGTTTTTTGCCATCAGGCACAATCCGGCAAAAACATGAAAAAACGGATCTTGCGTCTGTTCCTGCCGGATCAGTTTTTTCCCCCCATAGACTTTCATTAGCGCCGGATTGTGCTGGATGGCCTTGCATTTCATCTGTTTTTACTTTATTTTACTTGTCCGGCGGCCGGATGAAACGTTGAAGTGAACGCATGGCGTGTTTTATAATGGAAACCTATGGATGCCGGATCAGGCGTAATGCAGTAAAAACCGGATCCGGCCGCCGGATCCGTTTTTTTGAACTGAGCATGCTCAGAATCATACCGGATCTGTCAAAAAACTGAAGGAACTGATGGAAAAAACTGATGAAACTGATCAGTTTTTTCACCGGATCCGTCGCATCAGTTTTTTTGCCGGACCGTGCCTGATGCCAAAAAATTGATGTGTGAAAGCAGCCTAAGGCTAAGTTCACATTTCCGTTGTTGTGCATCAGTCACATGCGTCGCTTGACGCATGTGACTGATGCGCTGTACAATGGATGACAAAGAACAGAATTCTTTGTCGGACTCCGTTGTGTGCGGGGGTCGGAGCGTGAGGGGGAAGAGTTCGGGGTGGGTGGAGCCGAGCGGGGCCGTGGCGCTGAGGACGTCAGTGCCGCGGGGACTGCAGGGCTGGGGACAGGTGATTGTGTGAGTGTGTGAGTGAGTGTGTGAGTACATGCTGAGTGCGGGAGGGGGCGGAGCCTAGCGGGGAAGTGTCAGGCTCCCTGCAAAGCCAGGGTAAATATCAGGTATAAGCAAAGCACTTTTTGCTTGGCTACCCGATATTTATCTTGGTTACCAGCATACACCGCTTAGCGCTGGCTCCCTGCACACGTAACCAGTGTAAATATCAGGTAACTAACCAAAGCGCATTGCTTGGTTACTCGATGTGTATCCTGGTTATGGGTGCAGGGAGCCAGAGAGCGCATGCGCAGCGAAATCCTACAGATCGCTCTGCTCAAAAAAATGTTTAGATGCTGCGTTCCTCCCGCCCGGCGGTCAATCATTCCACGACTGATCAGTCGGGCGGAGGGTGCAACACAGCATCATCAGTCACAATCCGCCGCTTATACAAGTCTATGGGAACAACGGAATCCACCAAACGAATTCCGTTGTTTACCAAAGCAGCGGATTGTGACTGATACAATTTAACGGAAGTGTGAACCTAGCCTAAGGCTAATTTCACTCATCAGTTTTTTTCCATCAGGCACAATCCGGAAAAAAACGGGTAAAACAGATCCAGCGCTGGATCCGTTTTTTCCCCATTGATTTGTATTAGCGCCGGATTGTGCCTGATGGCCTTGCGTTGCCTCCGGCTTTTGCCGGATCCATCATAATTGCCTAAAGCGGCGACCGGAGGGAAAGTATCTTGTAACGTTTTTTTATCCGGCAAAAAAAAACGCATCGCGCCGGATCTGGCGCGATAAGGCGTGTTTTACAATGAAAGTCTATGGACGCCGGATCCGGCGTAATGTGGTAAAAAATGGATGCGGCCGCCGGATCCGTTTTTGGAATCCAATGTATTGAAAAAAACGGATCCAGCAAAAAAACGGACGAAAAGGAGGCAAAAACGGATGCGCAGGATCCGTTTTTTTGACGGATCAGGTATATTGGAACCGGCAAAAAAAAGGATCAGGCACATCAGTTTTGCATATTCGGCGCCGGATCCGTTGCATCAGGCACACGCCGGATTGTGCCTGATGCCAAAAACTGATGTGTGAAATTAGCCTTAGAAAGGTATGAAAAATTTGGGTTTATGAAAATTGCTTCAAATTCCAATGACTGATTATTGTTTTCTTATGCCCTGTTTTAAAAAAAAAAAGTTATAGTTAATACCAAAAAGTTATATTTTGGTCTCATATGACCACATGATCTTCTCCTATGCCTCCTCTGGATCATCCAGATGGTCACTAGCAAACTACAAATGAGCCTGGACATGTGCTAGCATGAGCAGGGAGACCTTGCTTACCCTACAGGAGTTTAATCCATGATGGCATAGCGTGTTACTCAGGGTAATCTTTGACCAGGTCCTCCTGTGTAGTTATGAGATGATTCCTGACCTTTCTCAGAATCATCCTTAACTCACGAGGCAAGAACTTGCATGGAACCTCAGCCTGAGGAAGATTGACAGTCATCTTGTGTTTCTTCTATTTTCTAATAATTGTGCTAACATTTGTTGCCTTCTCAACAAGCTGCTTACCCATTGTCCTGTAGCCAATTTGTACCAGGTGTCTTTAGACAGCTCTTTGGGCTTGGCCATGGTGGAGAGGTTGGAGTGTGATTGATTGAGTGTGTGGATAGGTGTCTTTGATACAGGAAACAAGTTGAAACAGGTGCATTTAATACAGGTAATGAGGGCAGAGTAGGAGGGCTTCTTAAAGAAAAAGTAACGGGTCTGTGAGAGCCATAATTCAATGATTGATAGGTGATCAAATACTTATTTCATGCAATAAAATACAAATTAATTATTTAAACATCATACAATGTGATTTTCTGGATTCTTTTGGGTGCATCTTGTCTGTCACAGTTGAAGTGTAACTATGATAAAAAATTCAGATCTCTTCATTCTATGTAGGTGGGAAAACTTGCAAAATCGACAGTGTATCAAATATTTATTTTCCTCACGGTAGCTGTGATTGACTTATTAGGACCACCCACTGGACTCATGCATACAAACAGCAGGGAATTAAATACATAAACTACAATTTATATGCATTATTTTCCCAACCTACATGTTATTCTGCTCAGCTTCTCCTTCTCTATGCCATGAGGTCCAAAGATCAGAATGATGTACAACATCACAGGTTCCCTTTCCTAATTACACAATGTAATTTGTAATGTGTTCTTGTTTATTTGAGGATACATTTACCCAATCTTAAGACTTTCCAAAAACTAGATTTTTTTTTATTATGCCCTGATAGATAAAACCATTGCATTTATGTAGGGTGTACTTAGTTTTTCTTATTACTTTATAAGCTTTAGGTTTATTTTCCCATTAAATGTTTCCAGGCAATAGGGAGCTGAGTGTAGTGACAATAATTGCAATGTCAATGCTTAACTCTTTTCTCCATGAAGATAGGTTGTTATTTCTTATTTTCTGATTGTCATTATCACCAAGTATTGATTGCTGTACATAACTTCATTTTCTAAGAAATTGATATTATTGCTGACCATAACAAATCATTATTTTTTGGAAGAAATTGTCCCATTTATCACTTTGCAATGGTTTGTTGGCTTTATATGTATTACTTATGAGTAAAATGTATGTTCTATTGGTTGATCACCAAAGCACATGTTCCTGCCTTGGTAAGAAAATTATATTCTTCCAAAAGCAGCTGAGGGGTATTCCCAAAAATATATAAGCGCCTTAAAGCCTAATTTCAAAACCCTGACATATTGCAGGTATTCTGTCATATTCTGTGTTTTATATCACACCCCATCCACTTTGTAATGTCTCTGGGTAGTCCCTTTAGGTCACATGCATTCGAGGATCTGGTAATTGTATTATCTCTCTATATGTTTGTTTCTTATCCATGAGATCTATTGGTTCACTATAGTCATTTAATATATATTTTTTGCTTTTTTTTCTTGCCATGTACTTTGACATTGTTTGCTCAGTATTGGTCTGTCAGGATTAAGGTTGGATCTCCACGTATATTCATTTGTGGCGATCAAGATGATCTTTGTCCTTTTAAATCTTTATATGCCTATCTGTTCTCTTTATGTATAATAAATTATTTCATTTAATTATACAGGTTTTTGTGATCTTATAGGATTACTATTGCCTCTGTAGCACCAAGATCCTTGCACTGCCCTGCCTCTCATCAAGAGGGACGTCAACTCACTCACTGTCCCGGCCAGATTGCGCCATGCTTCACCTTTCCACAGTCTTCCAATTGTGTCTCTCCTGCCTCCTGCTCCCGGGGCCTGTGAACACCTCACAGGTCCCCCAGGAGCATGCTTAGGGGGCGTACATGCACACTAGCTCTCATAAAGGGCCAGTGCACCTATTCCCAGAAGTGCCTCTCAGCCTATGGCTGACACGCACCAGGTACTTAAGACATTCTCCCACTAGGGGATGGGCCTGAGCAACATGGTCAGGTAATCAGTTTATGTCTGTCTAGCTAGCTGGTTGTAAGATCCATTTAATCCTGTAACCCGTACCTCACAGTATTTGCTGTACCCCTTTTACCTGATTGCACCTGCCACCCTGTCTGAATCAGCCATCATGGCCAGACCTGTCTGCACTAGTGAGTCTGCCTGTCTGTACCTGGGCCCATCCCTGCCCTGAGGCCAGCTGCCACAGTCTCAGATACTGTCCTTGGAGTGGCTCCTGGCATCTACCTGCTGTCCAGCTCTTCCTCTCCATCTAGGGCTTTGACGTATAGCCAGAAGGTGCTTAGTTAAGCTCTACTCCTATGTGAGTCGGTCGACTCCTGCTCGCTGCCTCAACAAGGGCGAATGTTACAGCCTCTTTTACACCATCTTTTTTTTCTTGTTTCTGTGTGAAAAATAAAGCTGTAAAAAACTGTAACCGTATAGACATAATTAATCTTAACTTCCCTTAAAGATTTTGGAATTGGGGGGATGTTTTTGGCACACAGTTTTAAAGAACTTCCTAGACCGCGGTATTGCAATGAATTCCATAGCCAGGGTCTTCATGTTTCTTTAATGCAAATTGACTAAACAAAAATTAGTGCTGTTAAATGTTTTTTGTAATTTCAACAAGATTTACATTACTGTTTTTAATTACTTTCAGCTATTTTTGCTGAACTAGGTAAAGCGTAAGAGGGTGGTAAGGAACTGTTCAATTAGGTCATGTGTTGATTTTTGCTGGGCACTCTGCCATCTGATTAAAGATGTACAGCTCTAGTATAATCATAGAATAAAACAGTTTGAACTTAAAAGCTAAATCTTAAACACTGAAAATGCATAAGCATATTGCTGTATATATTTTTATATATATATATATATATATATATATATATATATATATACATACTGTATATACACAGTATATACAGTATGTATATTTACAAGGTGGCCAGAAAATTACCTAAGGTGTTTGGAGCCATGTGCAGACTGACCCAGTGGACAGAATTGGCTGAAAATTGGTATATATGCTATTCAAAGCATGGGGAACTGGAAGGCATTTAAAAAAAATTATACCAAAACTGTCCACCAGGTAAAAGAGTGGTGCTGTACAGTGAGCGAGTGGCCCAAAATCTGTGTGCTGATAATTGGAGATGTCACAATTGTTCCACAGAATAAGAACTGGAGGACAAGGAGTACAGTGCAAAGATATTTAATATGGAGCAACTGGCACATGGGAAACAGCAGCAAATCAGGCCGGTATTGTATAAAAAGTACAAATACACATATAAATTAGTACAAAGCACAAGTAAAGAAACTGACAGGCTGGGTCAGGAATCACGGCATAAGAATAAGCACGGGCACCCTATATACATACAGTCAGGGCCAGAAATATTTGGACAGTGACACAAGTTTTGTTATTTTAGCTGTTTACAAAAACATGTTCAGAAATACAATTATATATATAATATGGGCTGAAAGTGCACACTCCCAGCTGCAATATGAGAGTTTTCACATCCAAATCGGAGAAAGGGTTTAGGAATCATAGCTCTGTAATGCATAGCCTCCTCTTTTTAAAGGGACCAAAAGTAATTGGACAAGGGACTCTAAGGGTTGCAATTAACTCTGAAGGTGTCTCCCTCGTTAACCTGTAATCAATGAAGTAGTTAAAAGGTCTGGGGTTGATTACAGGTGTGTGGTTTTGCATTTGGAAGCTGTTGCTGTGACCAGACAACATGCGGTCTAAGGAACTCTCAATTGAGGTGAAGCAGAACATCCTGAGGCTGAAAAAAAAAGAAAAAATCCATCAGAGAGATAGCAGACATGCTTGGAGTAGCAAAATCAACAGTCGGGTACATTCTGAGAAAAAAGGAATTGACTGGTGAGCTTGGGAACTCAAAATGGCCTGGGCGTCCACGGATGACAACAGTGGTGGATGATCGCCGCATACTTTCTTTGGTGAAGAAGAACCCGTTCACAACATCAACTGAAGTCCAGAACACTCTCAGTGAAGTAGGTGTATCTGTCTCTAAGTCAACAGTAAAGAGAAGACTCCATGAAAGTAAATACAAAGGGTTCACATCTAGATGCAAACCATTCATCAATTCCAAAAATAGACAGGCCAGAGTTAAATTTGCTGAAAAACACCTCATGAAGCCAGCTCAGTTCTGGAAAAGTATTCTATGGACAGATGAGACAAAGATCAACCTGTACCAGAATGATGGGAAGAAAAAAGTTTGGAGAAGAAAGGGAACGGCACATGATCCAAGGCACACCACATCCTCTGTAAAACATGGTGGAGGCAACATGATGGCATGGGCATGCATGGTTTTCAATGGCACTGGGTCACTTGTTTTTATTGATGACATAACAGCAGACAAGAGTAGACGGATGAATTCTGAAGTGTACCGGGATATACTTTCAGCCCAGATTCAGCCAAATGCCGCAAAGTTGATCGGACGGCGCTTCATAATACAGATGGACAATGACCCCAAGCATACAGCCAAAGCTACCCAGGAGTTCATGAGTGCAAAAAAGTGGAACATTCTGCAATGGCCAAGTCAATCACCAGATCTTAACCCAATTGAGCATGCATTTCACTTGCTCAAATCCAGACTTAAGACGGAAAGACCCACAAACAAGCAAGACCTGAAGGCTGCGGCTGTAAAGGCCTGGCAAAGCATTAAGAAGGAGAAAACCCAGCGTTTGGTGATGTCCGTGGGTTCCAGACTTAAGGCAGTGATTGCCTCCAAAGGATTCGCAACAAAATATTGAAAATAAAACTATTTTGTTTGGGTTTGGTTTATTTGTCCAATTACTTTTGACCTCCTAAAATGTGGAGTGTTTGTAAAGAAATGTGTACAATTCCTACAATTTCTATCAGATATTTTTGTTCAAACCTTCAAATTAAACGTTACAATCTGCACTTGAATTCTGTTGTAGAGGTTTCATTTCAAATCCAATGTGGTGGCATGCAGAGCCCAACTCGCGAAAATTGTGTCACTGTCCAAATATTTCTGGACCTAACTGTATAGCATGATAAGATTTTGACAATTATTACACATGGATGAGTCATAAAAATCAGCACTAATTGTTACACATGGATAAATCACTACGTAAAGTGAAAAAAGTGTGTGTACTCTGAAATAGCAGAGAATCCAGTAAACATTGCTTTTACAAAAGTGCTGGTAAAATAGACTCTACAATGGCAGATTAACATGAACAAACAGGATCAATGCTAAATTAAAGAGATTTAACCCAAATAGTAATGGGTGGATGCCAGTGAGCAGTTAGAGTGAATAAAAGGACACCAGTACAAGACGATAGACCAGCCAGTGAGGTAAACATACCCATAAAGTGCAAATACAAGCCTGAAAAAGCAGCAGAGAGGACCCCCTGGAGAGAGAGCCCCAACGTATACGTTTCACGATCGTTAGTGTAGGATCATTTCATCAGGGGGAGGTGGGGAGGTGCACCCTGGATGAACACTCAGTAACCCTATTGCCTCAACACGTGTCATCAACTGTCTAGCGAATTGACAGGCATTGGACTGCTACGTGTGTGAAGGTCTGTCAAATGACGAAAGGCTCTCAGTGCAGCTGTACCATTCCTGGCATTCTCATAAAACAACTGCACCAACAATACACGATCCGGCAAAAGAGGCAGGCATCTTGCAGATTGACTTGCAAGGCGCGTTCACTGTAAAGCGCCACTTTTTCACCTGGTGGGGAGATTTGGTATGAAAAAATGTTAATATGCCTTCCGTTTCCCCATGACTTGAATAGCATACATACCAATTTTTAGCAAATTCTGCCCACTGGGTCAGTCTGCACACAGCTCCAAACACCTTAGGTTATTTTATGGCCACCTTGTATATGTAGTAATTACCGAAAGTGTTGAAACCTTGAAATTGCTCAAGAAAATTAAGGTTTTTCCCAGAATAATATTGCAGTTGCACAAGTTTTGTTATAAACGTTTATTTTCATTCATGTGTCTTGGAACAACACACAAAAAACTTGAAAAAAAAAGGCAAATTGGTTATAATTTCACACAAAACCCCCAAAATGAACTTGAAAAAATTGTTGGCACCTTTCCAAAATTGTGGGCAAACAACTTTATTTCAGGCATGTGACGCCCATTCAAACTCATCTGTGGCAAGTAACAGGTGTGGGCAATACAAAAATCACACAAAACAGAAAGAGAAGAGGACGGTCTAAAGCCTTGAGAACCAACATTGTTGAAAAATATAATATCAAGGTTACAAATCCATCTTCAGACATCTTTAGTCCACTGTGCACAACACAGTCAAGAAGTGTTCAGCCCATGTCATTGTAGATAATCTCCCTGGACATGGACGACAGAGAAAAAATAATAAAAGGTTGCAACACAGGATAGTCCGGATGGTGGATAAGCAGCTCCAATCAAGTTCCAAAGAAATTCAAGCTGTCCTGCGGGGTCAAGGTGCATCAGTTTTAGGGCAAACTATATATCAACATTTGGATGAAATGCCATGGCAGGAGACCTAGGAGGACCCCACTGCTGACTGCTGATGCAGAGACATAAAAAAGCTAGACTGCAGGTTATCAAAATGGACATGGGAAAGTCAAAATCTTTCTGGGACAGCATCTTGTGGACAGATGAGACCAAGATAGAACTTTTATGTAAAGCACATTATTCTACTGTTTTCTGAAAATGGAAATAGTCCTTGAAAGAAAAAAAATACAATACCTACAGTAAAATGTGGTCTAAACTTAAAGATGTTTTGGGGTTGCTATAGAATGCTGTGTTCACATTACATAGCAAAAACATGATGACAGATAAATTATTAAATATTGTGTACTGAAAAAATTTGGAAGCAAAGTCAATTATATGGCAGATAAAATGTAATCTTGATAAATGTAAATACATTTAATTCTGTAATCAAAATGTGCAGAAAATATCTAGATTATGGAGCAGATACAGAGAGTCTGATTACCTTTTATGTGTAAACTCAATTTGTTTTGTTTTTTTTCATACAGAACAATAACTACTTTGACAAATACAATGTAAAACATAAACCAAGTCCGTGGGTCTAGAAGTATGTTTATAACAAATACAGGTAGAGTTGTTAAGGTTTATATGAGAGGAAAACACATGTATTAAATGGAATTAATCAGCAGGTTTTTGCTATATAATCTGAGGATAGCATGAGAAGACTGAGATACGGATTTTGATTGGTCAGTTATTATGCTATGTGCGCACGTTGCGTTCTGTGGAGTGTGGAAAAGAACGCACCCTCAGAACTGTAAACACTGCGTTTGTCAAAAAAAAAATGCATCCAAAACGCATGCATTTTCAATGCATTTTGCATGCATTTTGAATGCATTTTCCATGCGTTTTGGATGCATTTTTTGCAGTGCGGTCTCACGGCAATTGAGCTCTGCTACATGCTCGCTGACAGCAGACACGGACAGAGTCGCACGATGAGAATGAACTCGGATGAACTTCACCCGACTTCATTGTCATACCGCGGCTCTGTCTGTGTCGTGTCCTGATTAGCGGTCACTCGTAAAGGACTCACCGGTGACCGCTAATCCCCTGAGTGACTAAAGTGAGCAGCGCGATCAGCACTGCCATCACTTAGGTTACCCGCGGCCAGCTGGAGACCTCCACCCGAGACTGCAACTCACCTGTGACGTCATCGCTGATTGCGCAGCTCACTTCAGTCACTTGGGCGACTTGCTGTCAGAGGTGGAGGATCCAGCAGTGTCCGCGGGTAAACTGACTGACATCATTGCTGATCGTGTGGCTCACTTCAGTTACTGCGTGGAGCTGACAGAGAGCAATCTGGTCTGTGACCGCTTGCTGTCAGCTTCATGTTGCAGAGCTGAGAGCGTCATGGGACGTCGTGTGGATTACGCTGGACCTGGATGGGTATTTGGGGGTTAATAAAGTGGTGAAAGAGGTTGGGTTCTTTTTGTCTTTTATTCCAAATAAAGGATTTTTTCGGGTGTTTGTGTTTATTTTCTTTAACTTACAGGTTAATCATGGAAGGTATCTCTTGGAGACGCCTACCATGATTAACCTAGGACTTAACACTGAGTGAAAGTCCGGCTCACTGAGTAAAGGTGCTCAGGGGAAATTACACGTATAAAAATATAGAAAACCCCGGCACACAAAAAGTAAAACTTGAAATAACTTTTATTCAGTTTTTATTCAGTTTTTTATGTTGACGTTTCGGCAAAAATTGCCTTTTTCAAAACTAAAGAAATAAACATATATACAATTATTAGTACCATAAATACATAGGATATTATTAATCATATCCATATAAATCATGATAACATCATATATACCTAATAAAGTCATGGAGAAATGTATATCTTGTGAAGAATGTCTTTAGACTTGACAAGGATATTTATCTAAAATAAAGGCCCATATATTAGAAACAAACACAAGAAAAAACTTTTACATTGAATATAGAGGAAATTTCCATATATATATACATATCAAGATCTCCCTTATGGTACAAAAGTAAAACAAGAAATACCAGAAAAGTACATCCATATGTAACAATAAACTGATTGAGTTACCTTAAATGGCATAAATAAGAAATCCTAGTGAGGATATGGGAAGCAGATGCCACAATAAAGGTAAACTGAAAAGTAGAGACATAGCGGTCAAACAAGTAAAAAAGGCAATTCCCATAGAGAGACAATTCCCATAGAGAGACAAAGCGCCAAACCATTACCTGTACCCTGGGAGATCAGTGGTGGAGTGGAACGAAACAGAGCCGCAGTGAGGTTTAAATACCTAGTGAGGGCGGGCCAACCTAATTGATTAATCCAAGGAGGAACGCATGATGACACGCAAGCTAGCGCATGCGCGATGAATACGGAAGTACGCGCATGCGCAATAGCAAAAGAACCAGTGAAATGGAGCGCACGATGAGACGCAAGCAACACGGAAGTGCGCGCATGCGTGAAATAGAAAAAAGAGAGCGGTGAGACGGGGTGACCCGGATAGAAGCTCCATGTTAACTGAAGAAACCTCATCGTGTCTAAAAAGAAACAAAAAGAGGGAATATAAGTAACAATAACAATATAATTACTTATTAGAGAAACTTCTAGTAACATTGGCAAGATTACACCAAACACTAAGGCGTACTATATATGAATATAAATATAAAAATTACACATATTTGAATAAAACCAAAAATAGGACGGACCCCATATCTCCTGCTCAATAATCATACTCCCTATTAAGACCATTAGGGGAAAGAGTATTAAGCATATGAATCCAATAGGATTCTCTGTTCTTCAATTTCCGGACCCTGTCACCTCCTCGTCTCAATGGAGAAACATGCTCCAATACTTGAAAACGAAGCTGGGACACTGTGTGTCCACATTGTGTAAAATGATGAGGAATTGGTAACATAGTCATCCCACATCGAATGGTGGATTTATGTTTCCCTATGCGGTCTCGGACATGCTGGGTAGTCTCTCCAACATATCCGAGACCGCACGGACACTTTATTAAATAGATAACAAATGATGTGTCACAAGTGAAAAAATCTTTTATATGAAAAACCTTCCCAGTTCGGGGATGTGTAAATTGACTACCCTTAGTCATATTTGAGCAATGGGGACAATGAAGACACGGATAGTTACCCTTCTTGGGTGTCGAAAGAAATGTTTGTCGAGACCGAAGAATCGATGATCCAATGTCCGCTTTGACCAAAAGGTCACGGAGATTAGGGGAACGTTTATAACTAAATAAAGGAGGAGTAGAGAATTCAGTAATTTTAGGATATGATCTCTGCAATACCTGCCAATGTCTGAGTATAATATTCTTAATGATAGGATGATATGGATGGAATGTATTAACGAAGGAAATTAAAGGACCCACTCTCCTAGGTTTGCGAGTTGAATGTAAACTCTCCTGAAAGGCAGACTTAACTAATGACGCAGGATAACCGCGCTGAAGGAATTTTAGTGACATCTCTTCATGCCTCTGTGAACGCTGATTCAACATGGTAACATTACGTGATACCCTTTTATGCTGTGAAATTGGCAGGGAATTTTTCAAATGCCGTGGATGATTACTAGTATAATGCAACAGACTATTACGATCTGTAGGTTTCACATATATGTCAGAAAGAATTCCGCCTCTTTGGTCCAAATGAATCAGTGTATCAAGAAAATTGATACAAGATGCATCCACATGTTGAGTAAAAGAAAGGCCAGTAACCCTGGTGTTTAAGTACTGAAAGAATTCGTCGAAAAGCGACTGAGATCCAGTAAAAACAATGAAGATGTCATCAATGTATCGTTTATAAAACGCTACATGATTGCGGAACAGCTGATGGGTATACACAAACATAGACTCAAAATGAGTCATATATATGTTTGCGTACGGTGGGGCGACATTAGAGCCCATCGCTGTGCCTTTGATCTGAAAATAAAATTGATCCTGAAAAAGAAATAATTTTTATGAAGGACGATGGACAAAAGATCAAGGCAAAAATCTTTCTGAACTGGGGAAAAATCACTATAATGATTCAAAAACCAAGAAACCGCTGAGATACCAAAGGAGTGGTCAATACTTGTATAAAGGGAATTGACATCCAAAGTGATAAGGAGCGAGCCAGGTGGGAATGGACTAAGAGTCTGTAGCTGATGTAAAAAATCCCCCGTATCACGTAAATACGAAGGAGTTTTGGAAACTAAAGGTGATAAGATACGATCCAACGTTATTGCTAAAGGTGATAGCAAAGAGTCAACAGCAGCCACTATAGGTCGTCCAGGTGGGTGCCACAAATCTTTATGTATTTTTGGCAAAGTATACAAGACTGGAGTGACAGGATTGACTTTGTTCAAATAAGTCGCCAATTTAGAATCAATAATTCCTAAACTGGAATAACGTTGGATCATATCTAAAATATCTTTCTTAATGTTTCCAGATGGATCATGTGATAATGGTAAATATGTGGATTCATCAGCTAATTGGGTTTTAATCTCAGAGACATAATAACTCTTGTCCATCACCACCAAGGATCCGCCCTTATCAGCTGGTTTTATTATGATAGCTGAATTATTCTGAAGAGACCGTAATGCTTGGGTTTCACCAGGAGTAAGATTTTTCTTAATCCGCAACTCCCCATTTTTAACAGTATTCACAAAATTGTCCACATCCGATTTAACAAGAGAAATGAAGGTCTCAGCGGGATGGTAGGTTCTCGGAGGCATGAAGCTACTAGGCATCGTTAAGTTAAGTTTGCTAAAGGAGAATTGGATATCGGGCTGAGTATCTGGCAACACAGGATTCTGATCTAAGGATCCTTGATTGAAATGAACCTTAAGTCTTACCGATCTATAAAATTTATTTAATTCCTATTCAAGAAGAAAAGAATCAAAATGAGGAGTTGGACAAAAAGATAGACCTTTTTGTAAAACCTGAGACTCTAGGGGGGACAGGGTATAGGAGGAGATATTGAAAATGAGGTCCGTCCTACCTGTGATCTCGTTGTCATACGATCCCCCAGCAGTTGATCTCCTCTGCCCCCTCCTCGTCTTCTTTGTGAAATGACGCGACGTGGTCCTAAAAAAGGTGCCTGATGTGAATCCATATCACTGCCAGAACTTGCAGAAGAAGAAAAGCCAGTCCTGGGCTGGAAACGTCTGCGCTGAGGAGGCTCACCGCACCGCCACCTGTATACTTGACCACGTTTGTAATCCTCCTCATCACGTATAAATTTATTTCGCTTACGTTCTTGGAGAATTTTCTTATAATCCGAAATGGTTGAGTCCATTTTGGACTTCATATTGGATAGATCGGTAGGAGAGAATGTATTTGATAACTGTCCTTCAATAGATGATATTTGATTTGAAATTGTAGCCAATTCTTTATGCAAATAATCGATCGTAAGAGTCATTAAATCATATGAACATTTGTTCAAAATATGCTCAAATGTCGTACAAAAATCCTGGTTGTCAGAAAACAATGTGGGTCGCAATGATACACGCAAACCACGTGGTATCCTTCTGACCTTATAATATTCAGCAAGTGTAACTAGATGGAGCTCCAGGGCTACCTGACGTCTCAACTCACGCTCATATTCCTTAGTCCTGGATTCTTCACTTGGGATAGACAAAAATTGACCAGAAGTAGTAACTCTTGAATGAATAGCAGATAGTTCTTCTTCATTATAAGAAAAAATATTTGAAGCCATAGTAGATATGGTACGTCAGGAGCTCAGGCCAAAAACTAATAGATAACACTGAGTGAAAGTCCGGCTCACTGAGTAAAGGTGCTCAGGGGAAATTACACGTATAAAAATATAGAAAACCCCGGCACACAAAATGTCAGCTATGGGCTGCTGCCATTAACTCCTTATTACCCCGATTGCCACTCCACCAGGGCAATTCGGGATGAGCCGGGTAGAGTCCTGGGACTGTCGCATCTAATGGATGTGGCAATTTCGGGCGGCTGCTGGCTGATATTGTTAGGCTGGGGAGCTCCCCATAACGTGGAGCTCCCCATCCTGAGAATACCAGCCTTCAGCCGTGTGGCTTTACCCTGGCTGGTATCAAAATTGGGGGGCACTGCACATTGTTTTTTTTGCACGATTTACAGTCATGGCCAAAGGTTTTGAGAATGCTACAAATATTAATTTTTACAAAGTCTACTGCTTAAGTTTTTCTGATGGCAATTTGCATATACTCCAGAATGTCATAAAGAGTGATCAGCTTAACAGCAATTCCTTGCAAAGTCAATATTGGCTAAGAAAATGAACTTTAACCCCCAAAACACATTTCAATATCATTGCATTCCTGCCTTAAAAGGAGCAGCTAACATTGTTCTAGTGATTGTTCCATTAACACAGGTATGGATGTTGATGATGACAGGGCTGGCAATCAATCAGTCATGATTAAGAAAGAATGACACCACTAGACACTTTAAAAAGAGGCTGGTGCTTGGTATCATTGTTTCTCTTCAGTTAACCATGGTTATCTCTAAAGAAACACGTGCAGCCATCATTTCTCTGCACAAAAATGGCCTAACAGGGAAGAGTATCGCAGCTACAAAGATTGCACCTCAGTCAACAATCTATCGCATCATCAAGAACTTCAAGGAGAGAGCTTCCATTGTTGCCAAAAAGGCTCCTGGGCGCCCAAGAAGGACCAGCAAACGCCAGGACCGTATCTTAAAACTGTTTCAGCTGCGGAATCGGACTACCAGCAGTGCCGAGCTAGCTCAGCAATGGCAGCAGGCTGGTGTGAGTGCTTCTGCACGTACTGTGAGGCGGAGACTCTTTGAGCAAGGACTGGTTTCAAGGAGGGCAGCAAAGAAGTCACTTCTCTCCAGAAAAAACATCAGGGACCGAGTGATATTCTGCAAAAGGTACAGGGAGTGGACTGCTGAGGACTTGGGTAAAGTCATTTTCTCAGATGAATACCCTTTTCGATTGTTTGGGACATCTGGAAAACAGCTTATTAGGAGAAGAAGAGGTGAGTGCTACCACCAGTTTTGTCTTATGCCAACTGTGAAGCATCCTGAAACAATTCATGTGTGGGGTTGCTTCTCAGCCAAGGGAATCAGCTTACTCACAGTCTTGCCTAAAAACACAGCCATGAATAAAGAATGGTACCAGAATGTCCTCCAAGAGCAACTTCTCCCAACTGTCCAAGAGCAGTTTGGCGCCCAACAATGCCTTTTCCAGCATGATGGAGCACCTTGCCATAAAGCAAAGGTGATCACTAAATGGCTCATGGAACAAAACATAGAGATTTTGGGTCCATGGCCTGGAAACTCCCCAGATCTTAATCCCATTGAGAACTTGTGGGCAATCATCAAGAGACGGGTGGACAAACAAAAACCAACAAATTCTGGCAAAATGCAAGCATTGCTTATGCAAGAATGGACAGCTATCAGTCAGGATTTGGTCCAGAAGTTGATTGAGAGCATGCCAGGGAGAATTGCAAAGGTCCTGAAGAAGAAGGGTCAACACTGCAAATATTGACTTGCTGCATTAACTCATTCTAACTGTCAATATAACCTTTTGGTACTCATAATATGATTGCAATTATATTTCTGTATGTGATGTAAACATCAGACAAACAAAATTAAAAACCAGAGGGCAACAGATCATGTGAAAATATAATTTTGGTGTCATTCTCAAAACTTTTGTCCATGACTGTAGACCCGCCCACCGGCGGCTGTGATTGGTTGCAGTGAGACAGCTGTCACTCAGAGTCAGGGCGTGTCTGACTGCAACCAATCATCGGCGCTGGTGGGCGGGGAAAGCAGGGAATATGAGATTGAATAATGAGCGGCCAGCATTTTCAAAAGAGGAAAAGCTGCCGGAGCTTTGTGACAGCCGTGCAGCGCCGCGCCGGTGATCGGTGAGTATGAGAGAGGGGGAGAGACCGACCGATGGACAGAGAGGGACAGACAGAGAGAGACCAACGGACAGAGAGAGAGAGACAGACAGAGCAACAAACTGACAGAGAAAGAGACGAACCGACAAACATAGGGAGATTGACCGACATCCACAGACAGAGATTGGCCGACATCGACAGAGAGAGACTGAAAAGACCTGCGTTTTGCTTGTCAAAAAAGCATGCGCAACGCAACAAAAATGCACTCCAAGTGCATTTTGGTTGCGTTTTGACCCACATCATTGATTTCAATGGGTGGAGAACGCAGCTACAACACACAAAAGAAGTGACATGCTGCTTTTTTTTCCACAGCGATTTTTGGTTTCCAAAAGGCTGCGTTTAAAAATGCAGTGTGCGCATTGAATTTTCGGACTTCTCAAAGACTTTGCTGGGGAAGCAGAATGCATGCAATTTGGCACTGAAATGCTGCAGTTCAAAACGCAGCGTTAACGCGGGAAAAAACGCAATGTGTGCAGATAGCCTTAGGCTGTGTGCAGTTGTTTCTATACAATGAGTGTTTTATCTGCAGGAGATTATCACAGCAATGCTTAGCAGCTTACTATCATTGTGCCATGTACACAGCAAGCTTTTACTTAGGTGTATATTTGGGGCAATTCTTTGAGCTCTGCTGCATGCTACATCTGAGAACACTGATTGTGTCACAAAAGCTGCACCCAGTAATCTGAGTGATACGTCATTGAAATAAGGATCTTTTTCCCTACGTTATCCTATTCCAAAATGAGGTAGCAAAATCCTGGTGACAAATTCCCTTTAACAAAAATACTTGTGAGGCCTTATTTGGCATATGCAGGGCCGGCTCCAGGTTTTTGTGGGCCCCGGGCGGAAGAGTCCCAGTGGGCCCCATCCACACGCAGACACACACATACTTACACATACATATACATATTTAACGACAAACTCACAAAAAATACATATAGAACTGACACATCTATACAGTCATATACACTGACATACATAGATACACATCATGCATGCATACAGCTAAACACACACAGCTCTGCTGGATACATACATACAGACACAGCGCTGCTACATACATACACACATAGCTCTGCTACATACACACATAGCTCTGCTACATACACACATAGCTCTGCTACATACACACATAGCTCTCCAACATACATACACACATAGCTCTGCTATATACATACACACATAGCTCTGCTACATACATGCACACATAGCCCTGCTACATACATACACACATAGCCCTGCTACATACATACATAGCACTGCTACATACATACATAGCACTGCTACATACATACACACATAGCTCTGCTACATACATACACACATAGCCCTGCTACATACATACATAGCACTGCTACATACATACATAGCACTGCTACATACATACACACATAGCTCTGCTACATACATACACACATAGCTCTGCTACATACATACACACATAGCCCTGCTACATACATACACACATAGCCCTGCTACATACATACATAGCACTGCTACATACATACATAGCACTGCTACATACATACACACATAGCTCTGCTACATACATACACACATAGCTCTGCTACATACATACACACATAGCCCTGCTACATACATACACACATAGCCCTGCTACATACATACACACATAGCTCTGCTACATACATACACACATAGCTCTGCTATATACATAGCTCTGCTACATACACACATAGCTCTGCTATATACATACACACATAGCTCTGCTACATACACACATAGCTCTGCTACATACACACATAGCTCTGCTATATACATACACACATAGCTCTGCTATATACATACACACATAGCCCTGCTACATACATACACACATAGCCCTGCTACATACATACACACATAGCTCTGCTACATACATAGCTCTGCTACATACACACATAGCTCTGCTATATACATACACACATAGCTCTGCTACATACACACATAGCTCTGCTATATACACATAGCTCTGCTACACACATAGCTCTGCTACATACACACATAGCTCTGCTACATACATAGCTCTGCTACATACACACATAGCTCTGCTATATACATACACACATAGCTCTGCTACATACACACATAGCTCTGCTATATACATACACACATAGCTCTGCTACATACACACATAGCTCTGCTATATACACATAGCTCTGCTACACACATAGCTCTGCTACATACACACATAGCTCTGCTACATACATAGCTCTGCTGCATACACACATAGCTCTGCTACATACATACACACATAGCTCTGCTATATACATACACACATAGCTCTGCTACATACATACATAGCACTGCTACATACATACACACATAGCTCTGCTACATACATACACACATAGCCCTGCTACATACATACACACATAGCCCTGCTACATACATACACACATAGCCCTGCTACATACATACACACATAGCTCTGCTACATACATACACAAATAGCTCTGCTACATACATACACACATAGCTCTGCTATATACATAGCTCTGCTATATACATAAACACATAGCTCTGCTATATACATACACACATAGCTCTGCTACATACATACATAGCACTGCTACATACAAACACACATAGCTCTGCTACATACATACACACATAGCCCTGCTATATACATACACACATAGCCCTGCTACATACATACACACATAGCCCTGCTACATACATACACACATAACTCTGCTACATACACACATAGCTCTGCTACATACATGCACACATAGCCCTGCTACATACATACACACATAGCCCTGCTACATACATACATAGCACTGCTACATACATACATAGCACTGCTACATACATACACACATAGCTCTGCTACATACATACACACATAGCCCTGCTACATACATACATAGCACTGCTACATACATACATAGCACTGCTACATACATACACACATAGCTCTGCTACATACATACACACATAGCTCTGCTACATACATACACACATAGCCCTGCTACATACATACACACATAGCCCTGCTACATACATACATAGCACTGCTACATACATACATAGCACTGCTACATACATACACACATAGCTCTGCTACATACATACACACATAGCTCTGCTACATACATACACACATAGCCCTGCTACATACATACACACATAGCCCTGCTACATACATACACACATAGCTCTGCTACATACATACACACATAGCTCTGCTATATACATAGCTCTGCTACATACACACATAGCTCTGCTATATACATACACACATAGCTCTGCTACATACACACATAGCTCTGCTACATACACACATAGCTCTGCTATATACATACACACATAGCTCTGCTATATACATACACACATAGCCCTGCTACATACATACACACATAGCCCTGCTACATACATACACACATAGCTCTGCTACATACATAGCTCTGCTACATACACACATAGCTCTGCTATATACATACACACATAGCTCTGCTACATACACACATAGCTCTGCTATATACACATAGCTCTGCTACACACATAGCTCTGCTACATACACACATAGCTCTGCTACATACATAGCTCTGCTACATACACACATAGCTCTGCTATATACATACACACATAGCTCTGCTACATACACACATAGCTCTGCTATATACATACACACATAGCTCTGCTACATACACACATAGCTCTGCTATATACACATAGCTCTGCTACACACATAGCTCTGCTACATACACACATAGCTCTGCTACATACATAGCTCTGCTGCATACACACATAGCTCTGCTACATACATACACACATAGCTCTGCTATATACATACACACATAGCTCTGCTACATACATACATAGCACTGCTACATACATACACACATAGCTCTGCTACATACATACACACATAGCCCTGCTACATACATACACACATAGCCCTGCTACATACATACACACATAGCCCTGCTACATACATACACACATAGCTCTGCTACATACATACACAAATAGCTCTGCTACATACATACACACATAGCTCTGCTATATACATAGCTCTGCTATATACATAAACACATAGCTCTGCTATATACATACACACATAGCTCTGCTACATACATACATAGCACTGCTACATACAAACACACATAGCTCTGCTACATACATACACACATAGCCCTGCTATATACATACACACATAGCCCTGCTACATACATACACACATAGCCCTGCTACATACATACACACATAACTGCTACATACACACATAGCTCTGCTATATACATACACACATAGCTCTGCTATATACATACACACATAGCTCTGCTACACACACATAGCTCTGCTATATACATACACACATAGCTCTGCTACATACACACATAGCTCTACTACATACACACATAGCTCTGCTACATACATACACACATAGCTCTGCTACATACATACACACATAGCCCTGCTACATACATACACACATAGCCCTGCTACATACATACATAGCACTGCTACATACATACATAGCACTGCTACATACATACACACATAGCTCTGCTACATACATACACACATAGCTCTGCTACATACATACACACATAGCCCTGCTACATACATACACACATAGCCCTGCTACATACATACACACATAGCTCTGCTACATACATACACACATAGCTCTGCTATATACATAGCTCTGCTACATACACACATAGCTCTGCTATATACATACACACATAGCTCTGCTACATACACACATAGCTCTGCTACATACACACATAGCTCTGCTATATACATACACACATAGCTCTGCTATATACATACACACATAGCCCTGCTACATACATACACACATAGCTCTGCTACATACATAGCTCTGCTACATACACACATAGCTCTGCTATATACATACACACATAGCTCTGCTACATACACACATAGCTCTGCTATATACACATAGCTCTGCTACACACATAGCTCTGCTACATACACACATAGCTCTGCTACATACATAGCTCTGCTACATACACACATAGCTGTGCTATATACATACACACATAGCTCTGCTACATACACACATAGCTCTGCTATATACATACACACATAGCTCTGCTACATACACACATAGCTCTGCTATATACACATAGCTCTGCTACACACATAGCTCTGCTACATACACACATAGCTCTGCTACATACATAGCTCTGCTACATACACACATAGCTCTGCTACATACATACACACATAGCTCTGCTATATACATACACACATAGCTCTGCTACATACATACATAGCACTGCTACATACATACACACATAGCTCTGCTACATACATACACACATAGCCCTGCTACATACATACACACATAGCCCTGCTACATACATACACACATAGCCCTGCTACATACATACACACATAGCTCTGCTACATACATACACAAATAGCTCTGCTACATACATACACACATAGCTCTGCTATATACATAGCTCTGCTATATACATACACACATAGCTCTGCTATATACATACACACATAGCTCTGCTACATACATACATAGCACTGCTACATACAAACACACATAGCTCTGCTACATACATACACACATAGCCCTGCTATATACATACACACATAGCCCTGCTACATACATACACACATAGCCCTGCTACATACATACACACATAACTCTGCTACATACACACATAGCTCTGCTATATACATACACACATAGCTCTGCTATATACATACACACATAGCTCTGCTACACACACATAGCTCTGCTATATACATACACACATAGCTCTGCTACATACACACATAGCTCTGCTACATACACACATAGCTCTGCTACATACAGACAGACAGGCTCCGGGGGGGCCCACGCGCGCGGCTCCGGGGGGCATAAATCGGGGGTTGGGAGGGCACATACCGCTCAGGTCACGGAGGAGAGGGGGCCCACACAGCGCCGGAGGGACGCGCTGTGCTGGGGGTCGCTGGCTGGCACTGCAACTCCTTCATCTGTGGGACTGAGCAGGACACCGGTCGGTAGCTCCGCCCACAGATGAAGTTCAAACCAGGAAGTCTGCGCGCCTTAAAGGGACGGCGCCGCAGAATCCTGCCGAGGACTGCGGTCCCCGGAACTCAGCCCGGGGGCCGCAGAACTAAGGAGAGTGGGCCCCGGCCAAGGTGCACCAGAACTGACGAGGCCGAGTGGGCCCCCCCGGCTCTCCAGGGCCCTGGTATGCCGGGTGTTGACGCCGGCCCTGGGCATATGGGTAGATTTAATTACTACACTCTTATTATTAGGGTATAATGCAGCTATTGGAGGTGAAATGTGGTCATCGGTGTGACTTTCAGCTCTTGAGCAAAGCCAGTGATAGGGTTTCCAGGAAACAATATGCCTTCTTATGTATCATAAGAGCCAGTGGGCCCCCCAAACAACTTGTGATGTGACAAACATTTCTGCTAGCCTAAAGCTACATCCCTATTAGGCACCATGTACACATTGACAAGCTGAGGAGATCAGGGAGCCTACTGAATTGTCTTTGCATGGCCACTTGTTTAACTGAATGTATGTCTACAGAAGAAGCTACATAAATGTAATGGTAATTTTACATCCTAGCGGTCATAGTGTTAATCTTCCCCTGTTGCTGCCCGCCAACAGGGGGAGGTCGGCACACATCTAAGCTGACATGTGTGCCTGCAGACACGAGCGGAATCATTATACGCCATGCCTTTTAACCCCTTAAATGGCGCTGTCAATAAGTAACAGCGCCATTATAACCATGATCGCGCTGAAAATTTACTTACAGGCCGATATTGGAAGTCATGTGACATATTGGGTATCGCTGCATTCAGAAACGCCCGATCTATCAAAATATAAAATCAATTAATCTGATCGGTAATAATTCCAAACACCAAAATTACGTTTTTTGGTCGCCACAAATTTTGCGCAAAATGCAATAACAGGGGATCAAAATGTAGTATCTGCGCAAAAGTGGTACGGTTAAAAACGTCAGCTCGAAATGCAAAAAATAAGCCATCACTGAGCCATAGATCCCAAAAAATAAGAACGCTACGGATCATGGAAAATTAGGCAAAACGTAGGCTACTTTTTTCGGACAAATTTCTGATTTTTTTTTAACCCCATGGATAAAAGTAAACCTGTTCATGTTTGGTGTATATGAACTTGCACCGACCTGAGGCATCACAGTGACACATCAGTTTTACCATATAGTGAACACTGTGAATAAAATTTCTCAAAAACAATAGTGCAATCGCACTTTTTTTTTTGCCATTTTTCCGCATTTGGAATTATTTTGCAGTTTTCCAGTACACTATATGGTAAAAATCTTGCTTTCATTTAAAAGTACAGCTCGTTCCACAAAAATCAAGCCCTCACATGATCATATTGACTGAAAAAATAAAAAAGTTACGTCTCTCGGAAGAAGAATGGCGAAAAAAACCCCAGAAGGAGTTAAATATTATATAACACCATAAAGACCGCTAACATGCATTTTAACATTGTTCAGGGTACTTATTCTGCATTTTTAAGAAACTGAAGAATTAGTAAATAGTGCCGCATGTGGAAATCCTGTGGGTGTCAGCTGTACATGATCTCATGTGCTGCTGTACTTGTGTACAGCAGCACATGAGATTTGTGTCAGTGTTAAACTAACTGCCTGTAAGGCCCAGCCTATAGCTGGATCTTACACACCACCATACCCTGGGGTCATTCGATGACCCCAGGGTACCATGGCAATGATTGACACCAGTGATTATAATTGTGGGGGGGGTATCGATCCTGCCATAGGGGGGCTTCAAACCTTTGTTTAACCTCTTAAATACTGCTGTTGTGACTGACAGTGGTTTTTAAAGGGTTAATCAATCCTTATTGGTTCCAAAACTGATCGGGGCTAATGTCCATGGCTATCAGATGATATGTACAGCTGACATCTGCAGGATTTCCACTCATGGTGGTTGGTGGTTGTTAAGAGGTTAATATACAGTACAGATCAAAGGTTTGGACACACCTTCTCATTCAAAAAGTTTTCTTTATTTTCATGACTCTGAAAATTGTAGATTTACATTGAAGGCATCAAAACTATGAATTAACACATGTGGAATGAAATACTTAACAAAAAAGTGTGAAACAACTGAAAATATGTCTTATATTCTAGGTTCTGCAAAGTAGCCACCTTTTGCTTTGATTACTGCTTTGCACACTCTTGGCACTCTCTTGATGAGCTTAAGAGGTAGTCACCGTAAATGGTTTTCACTTCACAGGTGTGCCCTGTCAGGTTTAATACGTGGGATTTCTTGCCTTATAAACGGGGTTGGGACAATCAGTTGTATTGTGCAGACGTCTGGTGGATACACAGCTGTTAGTCCTACTGAATAGACTGTTAGAATTTGTATTATTGGCAAGAAAAACACAGCTAAGTAAAGAAAAATGAGTGGCCATCATTACTTTAAGAAATAAAGGTTAGTCAGTCCGAAAAATTGGGAAAACTTTGAAAGTGTCCCCAAGTGCAGTGGCAAAAACCATCAAAAGCTACAAAGAAACTGGCTCACATGAGGAAAGGAAGACCAAGAGTCACCTCTGCTGCGGAGGATAAGTTTATCCGAGTCACCAGCCTCAGAAATCGCAGGTTAACAGCAGCTCAGATTAGAGACCAGGTCAATGCCACACAGAGTTCTAGCAGCAGATATATCTCTAGAACAACTGTTAAGAGGAGACTTTGTGCAGCAGGCCTTCATGGTAAAATAGCTGCTAGGAAACCACTTCTAAGGACAGGCAACAAGCAGAAGAGACTTGTTTGGGCTAAAGAACACAAGAAATGGACATTAGACCAGTGGAAATCTGTGCTTTGGTCTGATGAGTCCAAATTTGAGATCTTTGGATCCAACCACCGTGTCTTTGTGCGACGCAGAAAAGGTGAACGGATGGACTCTACATGCCTGGTTTGCACCATGAAGCATGGAGGAGGAGGTGTGATGGTGTGGGGGTGCTTTGCTGGTGACACTGTTGGGGATTTATTCAAAATTGAAGGCATACTGAACCAGCATGGCTACTACAGCATCTTGCAGCGGCATGCTATTCCATCCGGTTTGCATTTAGTTGGACCATCATTTATTTTTCAACAGGACAATGACCCCAAACACACCTCCAGACTGTGTAAGGGCTATTTGACTAAGAAGGAGAGTGATGGAGTGCTACGCCAAATGACCTGGCCTCCACAGTCACCAGACCTGAACCCAATCGAGATGGTTTGGGGTGAGCTGGACCGCAGAGTGAAGGCAAAAGGGCCAACAAGTGCTAAGCATCTCTGGGAACTCCTTCAAGACTGTTGGAAGACCATTTCCGGTGAGTACCTCTTGAAGCTCATCAAGAGAATGCCAAGAGTGTGCAAAGCAGTAATCAAAGCAAAAGGTGGCTTCTTTGAATAACCTAGAATATAAGACATATTTTCAGTTGTTTCACACTTTTTTTGTTAAGTATTTCATTCCACATGTGTTAATTCATAGTTTTGATGCCTTCAATTTGAATCTACAATTTTCAGAGTCATGAAAATAAAGAAAACTCTTTGAATGAGAAGGTGTGTCCAAACTTTTGATCCGTACTGTATGTCATGCTACAAAACAAGTTCTAATATTTATATAGTAAATCTTATTAATTATTCACCTGTGGAATCATCACATGATCAGATAGCTGGAAGTAAGAAATTAAGGTTCCCACTGAATCACAAGTAAAAATCGTGCAATAGGTAGTCTAGTATATTGGAAAATAGTTCAACTTCCATTATAAAAAATGCTAAATGCTGATATTGCTTTTAGTTTTAATTTTTGTTTATATAAAACACACATACAACTTTTACTTATTACATTCTTCATCATATATCACTTTATTTCTGAATTTATCCAAGCAGTTATGTCTTCAATAAGCTTTAGAAATATTAGAATTTTAACTGCAGCATTGATACCATCTCTACTCTTTGGGGAAGGTGTTCAAATAAATTTTTATACCCATAGGCCTACATATTAATCAAATATCATCCTTTCTGAATAATAGCACAGTATTGAATTTCAACAAGGAAAGGAAATTAATACTAATAAAAATGGCTAAGAAGGCTAAAAAGAGAAGCGTAAGAAGTATATTCATTTTAGATCTGAGAAGAGGGCTCAATATAGTAATAATAAAAAAGGTTGCAAGAATATTATAAACGTTTAAATAGTGAAATATAGTTATTAATTATTAAGTAACCATTAAATTAAGATAGATGACTTGAGGGTTGATGAGAAGGCAAGATATCAACTTCAAAGAATTTCCTGCTCTTGACAGTTGAATATATTGATATTCAGCACCATATATTAACTGTTATGTCAACTTATTGCTATAGCAAGTTATAATCTACAGTATTTTACAAATATATATGAAAAAGCTTAGTATTTCAAACTGTTTCATTTAAAAATAAAATGTGCTACCTTGTTTGCTTTTAATAAGTGATAAGAAGCATACTTGGTACTGCCCAGTTGGTACTCGATCGGACATTGAGGTACTTGAGACACTTGGTACTCGACTGAATATACTTGTTTTTGGGCGCCATTGTGGAATCCCTGCCCTGCATCTGTCTTGGCCGCTTTTCAGCAAGGGGTTAATGACAATGATCATTTTCCCACCTTCTACATGCCCTCCAAAATAAATACCTGAGGGCCATCTGATGGCCCTCAAAAAATTTGGAGTGAGGGCTGCATGATAAACATGTTGATAGGATGTTGTAGGAGGAGGAGGACAAGACAAATATGAGCCATATACTGTTGTGAGAGTGTGAACTAGGGCATAGAAATACACCAGAAAAAAAGGAATCATTATTTGCCTTTATGTTCCACTGCTGTCATCCACTGGGGTTGAAAAGTTGGGACCAGTCCAGGCATTTTTCGTTTTCAGAACAGTTAGTATTTTCAATTGATCAGTTGTCGTCCTCCCTTGGGCACTAAAATCCCACTCTGACAAAACACTAGTGACAGGAAAGTCCAGCACCTCCAAGGTATAGTGGGACAGATCATGCCATGTGTCCATCTTGGAAACCCAATTCTTGTACGGCACACAGAAATCATGAAGGAAGCTAGTACAATCAGCTAGGTACACCTTTACCATCTTCATAATCTTTTCCTCCTTGTGAGACTATCTCGGACATCAGGGCCTGGGCACTGGTAGGGTCTAATACAACTGTCCCAGACCTTTGATAGTGTTCCCAAATCTCTGTTGGACCTGGTGTGTAATTCTTTCATCTCTCCTCCTAGGTTACCCAAGGAACTATGACCTCTGCCGCCAGAGATGGGAATTTCTGACCTCCATGAGGTTGAAAAAAGTGTTAGCGTCTACAAGCCTAAACTGCTAAAATTGCAGGTCAAGCAGTCTGCAATTGTTCCCAGTTTAGTTTTATGCTTGTGAACGGGTGGATGGCTGGGTATATGCTTTGTGTTCCAAGGCCTTGGCTAGGGACAGCTGAATGTTGCCCTGGAACAAAGAATTGGACAACATTGCTGATGGTGTTTGCAAATGTTCCATTATCACGCTCTGTAATTTTAGATGTAGTAGAGTTTAATCGTCGTGAGACCGCATGTGGCTTATGTCGAATTTGCAGGCGTGTTTTGAGGGTTAATAAAGTAGTGAAATAGGATGTTTTTTGTTTTTTACTACAAATAAAGGATTATTTTGGTGTTTATGTTTATTTCTTTTCACTTACAGATTAGTAATGGGGGTCTCATAGACGCATCTCATTACTAATCTAGAGTTTTGTGGCAGCTGTGGGCTGCTATTAACAGCTTATTACCATGTTTACCACTGCACCAGTGCAATCAGGAAGAGCTAGGTAAAGTCCTGGGATTGTTGCATCTAATGGATGAAACAATCCTTGGCCACTGCAGGCTGCTATTTTTAGGCTGGGGGCTCCCAATTAGCATGGGTCTCCCCAGCCTGAGAATACCAGCCCCCAGCTGTTTGGCTTTAACATGGCTGAGTATCAAAATTGGGGGCGGACCGCAAGCTGTTTTTTTTTTAATTATATATTTAAATATTAAAAACAAAACAAAAAAAAAAAACATGTGGTTCCTCTTGTTTTAATACACAGCCAAGATAAGTGCACAGCTTGCTTTATTATTTTTTTCTCATTCCCTCATTAGAATTAGATAGTAGTGATGAGCGAGTACTAAAAAGCTCGGGTGCTCGAGGCTCGGGCCGAGCATCCCAAGATACTCGTGTACTCGGCCCGAGCACCGAGCCCAATGTTATCCTATGGGAGACCCGAGTATTTTTATGAAATGACCCCCGGCAGCATGTAGAAACCCTAAAAATGTCACAAAAGTCTCAGAAGAGTGCTCAAATGACATGGCAACAGCATGGGGAAGACCCCTTGAAGCATTTATCACTCAAAAGTCACAGCTGTGAACAATTTTGTCCGCGTTTTACGCCATTTTTACGGACTCACCAGAAAACCTTGAAAAATGACACCAAAATGAATTTTCATGGCGGAAATGTTAAGGGCACATACCCAATAGTGAGATAGAGCTGGTGCATGTTACTTTTGGAGATTACATGAAAGATTTTACGTGAAAACATTGTGTGGCACTCCGATGTCCCTGAGAAGAGACGTACATGAAGGCCTCTTGAGTCCAATGTGCCCATTTTGAGGAAGTGAGTCTTTGTAGTATTTTCCTTTGCCAGGGCAGTCCAAAATTGTGAGGTTCACCAATGCCCCTGCATACAGACGTGCATGAGGGCCTGTAAACCTGAAGTGCCCATTGTAAGGAAGTGGGTCTATTGTAGTATAGCCCTTAGGCAGGACAGCCAAAAATTGAGAGGCTCCACGTTGTCCCTGGATAGAGACGTGCATGAGGGCCTGTAAACCTGAAGTGCCCATTGTAAGGCAGTGGGTCTATTGTAGTATAGCCCTTAGGCAGGACAGCTAAAAATTGGGAGGCTCCACGTTGTCCCTGGATAGAGACGTGCATGAGGGCCTGTAAACCTGAAGTGCCCATTGTAGGGAAGTGGGTCTATTGTAGTATAGCCCTTTGGCAGGACAGCCAAAAATTGGGAGGCTCCACATTGTCCCTGGATAGAGACGTGCATGATGGCCTGTAAACCTGAAGTGCCCATTGTAAGGAAGTGGGTCTATTGTAGTATAGCCCTTAGGCAGGGCAGCCAAAAATTGGGAGGCTCCACATTGTCCCTGGATAGAGACGTGCATGAGGGCCTGTAAACCAGAAGTGCCCATTGTAAGGAAGTGGGTCTATTGTAGTATAGCTCTTAGGCAGGGCAGCCAAAAATTGGGAGGCTCCACATTGTCCCTGGATAGAGACGTGCATGAGGGCCTGTAAACCAGAAGTGCCCATTGTAAGGAAGTGGGTCTATTGTAGTATAGCTCTTAGGCAGGGCAGCCATAAATTGTGAGGCTCCACATTGTCCCTGGATAGAGACGTGCATGAGGGCCTGTAAACCAGAAGTGCCCATTGTAAGGAAGTGGGTCTATTGTAGTATAGCCCTTTGGCAGGACAGCCAAAAATTGGGAGGCTCCACATTGTCCCTGGATAGAGACGTGCATGATGGCCTGTAAACCAGAAGTGCCCATTGTAAGGAAGTGGGTCTATTGTAGTATAGCCCTTAGGCAGGGCAGCCAAAAATTGGGAGGCTCCACATTGTCCCTGGATAGAGACGTGCATGAGGGCCTGTAAACCAGAAGTGCCCATTGTAAGGAAGTGGGTCTATTGTAGTATAGCTCTTAGGCAGGGCAGCCAAAAATTGTGAGGCTCCACATTGTCCCTGGATAGAGATGTGCATGAGGGCCTCAAAACATTGTTCCCATTGCAAAGGAGCGGGTCTCCTGTCGTTGTAATGTACATTCTGAAAGAATGGGCAAAAAAATTTACCACTGGGGGTATAACTGAAACAATGGCCTAACTATTGAAACGGTCATCATGGTGGCGCATGAGGAGAAGGAGGACCAGTCCAGCGATTATCCAAAGTCCAGAAGTGTGTACCCATGGGTGAGTGGAGGTACATGGCAAATTCCCGTTACAAACTTTAAATTCCGCTCTCATTTGCTGGTGGTGTGGTGAAGTCTGGCCCAATCCAACCCTTGTTCATCTTGATCAGAGTCAGCCTGTCAGCATTTTCAGTTGACAGGCGGGTGCGTTTATCTGTAATGATTCCACCTGCGGCACCAAAAACACGCTCTGACAAAACGCTAGCGGCAGGGCAGGCCAGGACTTCCAAGGCGTAGAGAGCCAATTCATGCCACGTGTCCAGCTTGGATACCCAATAATTGTAAGGCACAGAGGAATGTCGGAGTACAGTTGTTCGATCTGCAAGGTACTCCTTGAGCATCTGGGCAAACTTAGGATTTCTTGTGGCACTACCCCGCACCTCAGGGGCTGTGGTACGTGATGGGCTGAGAAAACTGTCCCACATCTTAAAGACTGTTCCCCTACCTCTGGCGGATTGGACTTGTGCCCCTCTCGGCTGTACGCCTTGGTTGTCCACTGATTCCTGACCTATGCCGCTAGCGTTTTGTGAGGGGAATGCTTTGCCTACTTCCGTGACTATGGCCTTCCGGAACTGCTGCATTTTGTCTGACCTCTCCGCCTCGGGAATAAGAGACATAAAGTTCTCCTTGTAGCGTGGGTCTAACAGTGTTACCAACCAGTAATGATTGTCGGCCAAGATGTTCTTAACACGAGGGTCACGAGACAGGCAGCTTACCATAAAGTCAGCCATGTGCGCCAGACTCTTAACAGCCAGTACTTCAGTATCCTGACCAACACGATGACTGAACATGCTGTCCACCTCCTCCTCCTCCTCCTCCTCCTCATCTACCCTGTCCTCTGGCCAGCCACGCTGAACCGAGGATATGACTGGTGTGCATGTCATATCCTCAATTTGGCCGGAGAGTTGCTCCATGTCTTCATCCTCCTCCTCGTCATAGTCCTCCACTGCACGTTGTGATGAGACGAGGCTCGGCTGTGTGTTATCACCCACACCCACTACTGTTTCTTGCTCCAACTCATCGCGCTCCGCCTACAATGCATCATGTTTGTTTTTGAGCAGAGACCATTTTAGAAGGCAGAGAAGCGGTATGGTGACGCTAATAATGGCGTCATCACCACTCACCATCTTGGTGGAGTCCTCAAAGTTTTGGAGGATGGTACATAGGTCGGACATCCATCTCCACTCCTCAGGTGTTATGTGTGGAGTTTGCCAACAACTGCCCTCTTTTGCTCACATATCCTGACCAACATGTGCAGAGTTGAATTCCAACGCGTGGGGACATCACACACCAGTCTGTGAGCCGGAAGATGCAAACGGCGCTGAAAGCCGGCAAGGCCGGCTGAAGCAGTAGGTGACTTTCGAAAATGTGCAGACAGGCGGCAAACTTTTACCAGCAGATCAGACAGCTCTGGGTATGACTTTAGAAACCGCTGAACCACGAGGTTGAGCACATGGGCCATGCATGGAACATGTGTCAGCTGGCCTCGCCTCAAAGCCGCCACCAGGTTCCGGCCATTTTCACACACGACCTTTCCTGGCTTGAGGTTCAGAGGTGTGAGCCAGTGATCTGCCTGCTGTTTCAGAGCTGTCCACACCTCTTCTGCATTGTGGGGTTTGTCACCTATGCAGATTAGCTTCAGCACAGCCTGTTGCCGCTTCGCCAAGGCAGTGCTGCAGTGCTTCCAGCTTGGGACTGGTGTGGAGGGTAAAGTAGATGAGGATGCACAGGAGGAGGAGGAGGCTGAAGAGCATGACATTCCGGAGCTGTAGAGTGTGGGTGAAACACTGACTGAGGTAGGGCCTGCAAACCTTGGTGTGGGAAGGACGTGTTCCGTCCCTCGCTCAGACTGGGTCCCAGCTTCCACAATATTAACCCAGTGTGCCGTCAACGAGATGTAGCGGCCTTGCCCACAAGAACTTGTCCACGTGTCTGTGGTTAGGTGGACTTTGGCTGAAACAGCGTTGTTCAGGGCACGTGTGATGTTTTGTGACACGTGGTTATGCAATGCGGGGACGGCACACCGGGAGAAATAGTGGCGGCTGGGGACCGAGTAACGTGGGACAGCTGCCGCCATCAGGTTGCGGAATGCTTCTGTCTCCACCAGCCTAAAAGGCAACATTTCCAGCGCAAGCAGTCGCGAAATGTTAGCATTTAGAACTGTGGCATGTGGGGCGTTGGCAGTGTATTTGCGCCTGCGTTCAAAGGTTTGCTGAATGGATAACTGAACGCTGCGCTGGGACAAGGACATGCTTGATGATGGTGTTATTTCTGTGTAGGCAACTGCAGGTGCAGGGCCGGAGGAGGCTTGTTCACAGGCAGCATGGACAGGGGATTGGCTCGCATGCACAACAAGCGAAGACGTAGCAGTGACATCAGCAAGCACTGCTCCTTGACTCTGTTGTACTTCCCACAAAGTCGGGTGCTTGGCTGACATGTGCCTGATCATGCTGGTGGTTTTCAGGCTGCTAGTTTTGGTACCCCTGCTGATGCTGGCATGGCAGGTGTTGCAAATGGCCTTTTTAGAATCATCTGGAGCCAACTTAAAAAACTGCCAGACTCGGGAAGACCTAACATTTGTATAGGCAACTTGTGTCGTGTTGTTGTTCCGGGGAACGGTTGCCTGACTTCTGCCTGGAGCCACCACCCTGCTTCTTACTGCCTGTTGGGATGCTACGCCTCCCTCCCCCTGTGCACTGCTGTCCTCGCTCTGCATATCCTCCTGCCAGGTTGGGTCAGTTACTGGATCATCCACCACGTCGTCTTCCTCTTCCGCACCCTGCTCCTCCTCCTAACTTCCTGACAATTGTGTCTCATCATCGTCCACCCCTTGTTGAGACACGTTGCCAACTTTGTGAGAACGTGGCTGCTCAAATATTTGGGCATCTGTACATACGATCTCCTCATGACCCACTTCAACAGGAGCTGGCGAGAGGCCAGAATGTGCGAATGGAAACGTGAACAGCTCTTCCGAGTGTCCAAGTGTGGGATCAGTAATGTCCGAGGATGTGTACTCAGCCTTGTGGTAGGAAGGAGGATCAGGATCTGAAATGTGCGGTGCAGTATCACGGCTACTGACACTTGACCGTGTGGAAGACAGAGTGTTTGTGGTGGTGCCAATCTGACTGGAAGCATTATCCGCTATCCAACTAACAACCTGTTGACACTGGTCTTGGTTCAAGAGCGGTGTACTGCTGCGGTCCCCAAGAATTTGGGACAGGACGTGCGAGCGAGTAGATGTGGCCCTTTGTTGTGGCGAAATTAGAGCTTGCCCACGACCTCGGCCTCTGCCTGCACCACCATCACGTCCACTTCCTTGTTCGTTGCCAACGCCCTTGCGCATTTTGCAATGCTGTGCTGACGTGTATTCACTAGACTTGTGCGTTATATCCAAGTTTGTGCAAAACGCACACAAGTGCACCTGTACGCTGCCACCGACATGCACACACGTGCGGTTTTTAAATGCAAGCACGGGCGCACTAAGAACCTAACAGGTTTTTATGAGCGACAATTACTGAGAAGTTTGACACTGTCAGACACTGCTGACTGACGTGTATTATTCACTAGACTTGTGCGTTATATACTAGTTTGTGCAAACCGTGCACCTGTACGCTGCCACCGACAGGCACACACATGCGGTTTTTAAATGCAAGCACGGACGCACTAAGAACCTAACAGGTTTTTAGGAGCGACAATTACTGAGAAGTTTGACACTATCAGACACTGCTGACTGACGTGTATTATTCACTAGACTTGTGCGTTATATACTAGTTTGTGCAAAACGTGCACCTGTACGGTGCCACCGACAGGCACACACGTGCAGTTTTTAAATGCAAGCACGGACGCACTAAGAACCTAACAGGTTTTTAGGAGCGACAATTACTGAGAAGTTTGACACTATCAGACACTGCTGACGGGTAATATTCACTAGACTTGTGCGTTATATACTAGTTTGTGAATAACGCACACAAGTGCACCTGTACGCTGCCACCGACAGCCACACACGTGCGATTTTTAAATGCAAGCACGGACGCAATAAGAACCTAACAGGTTTTTAGGAGCGACAATTACTGAGAAGTTTGACACTATCAGAGACCGCTGACTGACGTGTATTATTCACTAGACTTGTGCGTTATATCCAAGTTTGTGCAAAACGCACACAAGTGCACCTGTACGCTGTCACCGACAGCCACACACGTGCAGTTTTTAAATGCAAGCACGGACGCAATAAGAACCCAACAGGTTTTTAGGAGCGACAATTACTGAGAAGTTTGACACTATCAGACACCGCTGACTGACATGTATTATTCACTAGACTTGTGCGTTATATACTAGTTTGTTCAAAACGTGCACCTGTACGCTGCCACCGACAGGCACACACGTGCGTTTTTTAAATGCAAGCACGGACGCACTAAGAACCTAACAGGTTTTTAGGAGCGACAATTACTGAGAAGTCTGACACTATCAGACACTGCTGACTGATGTGTATTATTCACTAGACTTGTGAGTTATATACTAGTTTGTGCAAAATGCACACAAGTGCACCTGTACGCTGCCACCGACAGGCACACACGTGCGGTTTTTAAATGCACGCATGGACGCACTAAGAACCTAACAGCTTTTTAGGAGCGACAATTACTGAGAAGTTTGACACTATCAGGACTGTTTTAGACTGTGTACACCAGCCCCAGATATGGTGATGAAGGCTGGTATACGGTAACCACTAGGAATGGCTATATACCCTGCCTGCCTGCCTGTATACAGCTACAATAGTCCTGAGAAGGACTCTTCTGGTCACTAGCCGGTATTCCGACCTGGCTATACCCTGCCTGCCCTGCCTGTATACAGCAACAATAGTCCTGAGAAGGACTCTGCTACTGTACTCCGACCTGGCTATACCCTGCCTGCCTGTGTACAACTACAATAGTCCTGAGAAGGACTTCTGGTCACACTGTTTGCAGCCCTGCTACGGAAATAATTATAAAGGGCCGCAAACCTTTCCCTAAAGCAGCAACACTCTCCCTGCACTGACTGTCTGGATGGCTGTGTGCAGAGCACAGCGCGCCCGCCGGTATAAAGGCTCAGTCACGCTGTGCAGGCCGGCCAATCACTGCAATTCCACAACTAACAGGGCTGTGGCATTGCAGTGGTCTGCCAGCCAATCACTGCATGAGGGCTGGCTCTCAAAAGAGCGCCAAGATGCAGGGATGAAGACCACGAGTACAGCACGAATATCGCGAGATTACTCGGTCCCCGCCGAGTAGCCCGAGTACAGTAATACTCGTGCGAGTACCGAGTAGTGACAAGCATACTCGCTCCACACTATTAGATAGCAATGTATTTCAATGTTTTGTTTTGTTTTAAACTTGATAAATACAAAGTTGCCAATTCTCCTAATTTTAGATT
This sequence comes from Anomaloglossus baeobatrachus, assembly GCF_048569485.1. Taxonomy (NCBI): domain Eukaryota; kingdom Metazoa; phylum Chordata; class Amphibia; order Anura; family Aromobatidae; genus Anomaloglossus; species Anomaloglossus baeobatrachus. The sequence continues at coordinate 621,767,770 of NC_134353.1, forward strand.
CGGAATCCAAGATGTATGGAGTTGTTTGACTTCCTGAACATCAACAAATGATTGGCAGTAAGCATTTCTAATTCTCTTCTCTCCTCAATATATAGCCCCTCATTTTTGCTTTGAAGGTTTGTTTTATCTTTATAACCTTTACTGTTTTTTTTTCTAACATTCTTTACTCTGTGTGAGAGACCTAGTTTACTATAAAACTGATTGCTTTGTTGTTGGTCCTTGTACTGTAGTTTGAAAACTGGCTGTCATTTTCCTTTAACATCTGTTTTTTTGCCTACCAAAACATATTTGTGGATAATGATCCAAGCTCTCTAGTCACACAAGGCCATTATTTACAGGTAATTATTGATCTTTGTAGCAGGATACTCACTTTCATTCTGCGGCTACATTTTTTTAGCTAAAGCATAAAAGCACATTTTGCTTCTATCAGGAAGCTAACTATAGCAGATGCCATCCTTGCTGTCTGCCATTAATCAGTGCATCCACAGCTTCTATATAAAATACCATGTATATCTACATCTTTAATAGCAATAATGGAATATACCCAAACAACTTTTCATTCCTTTCATTTACTCTACTGTTATCACTATTTGCACAGTACCTTAGAAATAACATCACTTTGAAATAGTGGAGTTCAGCGACATGGTGCATATCTCCCAATCTTCCCAATATACAGCTCTACGTTCCCGAATTTGGTGATCTGTCATGCTGTCCTGGAAGGTCGGTGTATGTCCCATCTTCAGTGGTAACTCTGGATCTAGCTGATATTCCACCACTCAGTCTATGTAAAAACTGAAGGCCCTGCCAGGACCTTTGGATCAATTGACATGACTAGGCAGAACACAAGTAAGGTTTGTGTGTGTTATATAGCAGAGCTGTTTATATATACAGTGTGTATGTGTATAAATAAATAAATAAATATAAATATATATATATATATATATATATATATATATATATATATATATATGCTAATGAAGAGTTCTGAGGGCATCAATGTAGTAGAGTTGTATGTTTGTTGAGTTAGCGGTGTTGTATATGTTGTAATAGTGTTGATGTATTAGAGAGGTATGTGTGACGCCCTGGCAAAACCGGGTAGTCACAGTTAGGCCCCTGCATAACACCTTCCCTCATTAGGAAACACACAGCTGTCAGGGCCGGGAGGACTGGTGGGCCCAGGAGGTGGATCCACTGGACCTTGCACCCCACCGGAGGGCAGGGCACACGGCAGCCGGAGCACTGACGTGGCAGGGACAAGTATAAGCAGGTCACCAGAGTCACAGAGTTCTTTAGGACAATAATGTAAACAGGCACAGGTACCAGAGTGCAAGGACAAGAAGTCAGTAGGACACGGTACCAGGGGACCTGAGCACCTTGCTCATAAGACTAGCTACAAGACACGTTGATCAGGCCCCGCCCACATGGAAAGGCAAGTCTTATATACCCAGCACAACCCTATGTCATTTCCTGCTTCAGGTGTGCTGGGCCTATAAGACCAGGAGAGTGGGCGCGGCCTGGTCCTATACAGAACCATGAGGCCAAGACTCAGAGTCAGACTCCTGAGACCAGGAACAGGACTCAGGGGAGCAAGAGCGGGAGCGGCAGCCATGACTGGTGAACACATGGACTGGATCAGTGGGTAAGGAGCGGTGCAGGGACACGGGGAGCGTGACAGTACACCCCCTCTATGCCCCCCTCCCCGCGGCCGGGACATGTAGGCGCGCCGAAGAGGGACAGCAACGTACTTCCGGGACAACCAGGACCGGGCCTCAGGACCGCAATCCACCCAATTGACCAGGAAGGACTGCTTACCCCGGACCGTTTTCATGGCCACTATGTCCCGTATCGGGGAACCCATGTCAGCGGCAAGGGAGGCAACTGAAAGGGGAGGATTGTCAGAAACAGGACTGGAGTCTTGGACGGCCGGATCGGGCGTCTCGGACTGGGTACAGGACAGTGTCTCATCCTCGGTAGCCGGTGGCATCACAGTCTCAATTGTCAAGGACGGTGGAACGTCGCTGGAGTGCGTCGTCTCCTCTGGTTCCGGTAGCACCACAGTCTCAATTGTCAAGGATGGTGGAACGTCGCTGGAGTGCGTTGTCTCCTCTGGTTTCGGTGGCACCACAGGTACAAGTGACAAGAGTTTTGGCACGCCACTGGGCTGAGTCGTCACCTCTTCCTCTTCCTGCGGCATAACAGGTTCAGGTGACAGGGGCCGAGGAACGGGCTGTAGGCAGTGGTCATGACACAAGGGCCCCCAGCGAGTAATAGCACCAGAGCGCCAACTAATGGCAGGGTCATGGAGTTGAAGCCAGGGCAGACCCAGCAGGAGCTCAGGAGCCATTCTTGGGATGACATAGAAGGCAATGGTCTCAGTATGCAAAGTGCCAACCTGGAGTCTCACGGGTTCAGTGGTATACCGGACAGGTTGGTATAGTGGTTTACCATCCACGGAGGCGAACCAGAGGGGCTTGGCAAGCGGGATCACAGGTATCTGGTATTGGTTCACTGCAGACTGATGTATGAAATTACCCGCTGCCCCAGAATCAATGTGGGCCTCTGCTGTGAACCTGATCTTCTCCATCGTCACCTGGACAGTCTGCGTAACTGGAACGGAGGGGATTCCGTTGTCAAGGGTGGCGGTTCCCACCTTCCCTTGGACCTGGGGTCTACCAGGTTTCTCCGGGCAAGAACGTAGCATATGTGACCCGTCTCCGCAATAGAAGCACAGGCCCCGGGTGAGCCGTTCTGCACGGCGTTGCTTGGCCTGGGTCAGACGGTCCACCTGCATGGGTTCTGGCGATAAGTCACGGAAAGGCAGGGACGAGGGAACAGTAGGTCTCTGCGAGGGCAAGGCATAGCAAGGTGGTCGCTTCTCCCGGACTCTCTCTTTGGTACGCTCCTGAAAGCGGAGATCAATCCGGGTGGCCAGGGAAATCAAAGCGTCCAGGGTGTGAGGGACATCATGGCCGGCTAATTCGTCCTTGATGCGACCGGAGAGCCCCTCCCAGAAGGCGGCAGTCAATGCCTCATTGTTCCAGCCTAGCTCGGAGGCAAGCGTGCGGACCTGGATGGCGTACTGGCCGACTGTTTGGGTCCCTTGCCGTAGCCGGAGGAGAGTAGAGGTCACTGCGGTAGTTCGTCCGGGTTCGTCGAAGGTGCCTCTGAAGGCTCGCAGGAACTCCTGGATGTCGGTGATCATTGGATCCTCGTTTTCCCACAGGGGGTTAATCCAGGCCAGGGCTTCGCCTTCCAGGTGTGACATCAGGAACGCCACCTTGGCCTGGTCTGAGGCAAACAAGTGCGGGAGCAACTGAAAGTGCAAGGAGCACTGGTTCAGGAAACCGCGGCAGGACTTGGGATCCCCTGCATAGCGAGGCGGAGCAGCGAGGCGAAGTTGCGAGGCCGTGGAAGAAACTGGTTCGGACCTGGAGACTGGTTGCTGCGTGGACGAGACGGCAGTCTGCAGCGTATACAACCGGTGGTCCACGGACGTCATGAATTTCAGCATCCGGTTCAGGGTTTCCCGCTGTTGTGCCAGCTCCTGGCGCAGCTCAGCCAGCTCCGATGTTTGTGCTCCAGCGGGATCCATGGCCTGATCAATCTGTCAGGGCCGGGAGGACTGGTGGGCCCAGGAGGTGGATCCACTGGACCTTGCACCCCACCGGAGGGCAGGGCACACGGCAGCCGGAGCACTGACGTGGCAGGGACAAGTATAAGCAGGTCACCAGAGTCACAGAGTTCTTTAGGACAATAATGTAAACAGGCACAGGTACCAGAGTGCAAGGACAAGAAGTCAGTAGGACACGGTACCAGGGGACCTGAGCACCTAGCTCATAAGACTAGCTACAAGACAGGTTGATCAGGCCCCGCCCACATGGAAAGGCAAGTCTTATATACCCAGCACAACCCTATGTCATTTCCTGCTTCAGGTGTGCTGGGCCTATAAGACCAGGAGAGTGGGCGCGGCCTGGTCCTATACAGAACCATGAGGCCAAGACTCAGAGTCAGACTCCTGAGACCAGGAACAGGACTCAGGGGAGCAAGAGCGGGAGCGGCAGCCATGACTGGTGAACACATGGACTGGATCAGTGGGTAAGGAGCGGTGCAGGGACACGGGGAGCGTGACAACAGCCAACCAGAAAACCCTAGTCACCCCCCCTTAGGGAAAGATAGACACACCAGTGGGCGTGACCAGGTGGTTGGGACACGCCCACCCAGGGGTCTAGAGAGCCCGGGGCGGGAAAACAGTCAGTAAGAGTCTGAAGTTCAGTTTGGAGAGGAGTGAGCTGGGGCTAGGTGTAGTCCCAGCAGGAGAGAAAGTTCAAGTTGAACGGTACCAGGGTAGGAGCCCTGGTGCCACTGACTAGGAGGCAGACGGTGGTCTCCGTCAGCAGGAGACAGGAAGACAGTTCGGTGGAATTGAGATGGACCGGGACAGGGTTGTAGCCCGCCGATTCCGACACGGAGAGCCGACTCGGAAACCGTAGCACAAAGGGGGGTACTCGGACCCTGAAGTTAGAAACCAGAAACAAGCGGACTGGTTAATTAACCGATTGAGGCCAGGACTAGAGGTCCTATCCCACCCAAAGTCCCTCATAGAAGACAACAGCTCACCGATTAGGGATAAGAGGTCACCGCCAGGGCCCATAGATCCCACAGGCCAGCGTCTGCGGGCACAGCTCCTTAGGACACATCCAGCCGGGAGCGGACTCCTGTATTTCACGACAGGAAAGTCCACCTTACACAAAAAGGTGCAGGAAAAGAGATAGAGACCATCAGCTGGGTGGGGGACCCTGAATGCAGCCGGCCGCGGCACCGGCCACCACCACCTTGGTTTACCAGAGACTTGTGTGTTTTACTAACAGTGAGTACACCAGCACCCCCTGTGGTCGCTATCCCCTGCACCAAGCCACTGGGTCCCGGGGCCACCATCCCTGCCCACGGAGGGGTTAACAACTTGCTGCACAACATCTCCCCCGGATGCCCCATAACTGCAGCGGTGGTGTCCCACCTCACCACACACCGCGGGTGGCGTCACAAAATTATTACGGACTAGCCTGTACATCTACGTCCCCTCATTTATTCGGCATGTCCGCGAGACCCCGGGTCCGGAGACCCTCGAGTCACCTCCCCTGAAGGCCCGGACCCAAGCAGTGTCGTCTGCTGGGACAGGAGCAGCACATATGTATGTTGGTGTAGTAGAGACTTATGTTTCATGTCAATCAATACTTGCTGGAAAAAGTAAGCACAAATAGGTTCTTATCTCATAAATTTGTCAGCACAAAGCTGGTAGGGATAGACTTACCTGGCAAGGTTGTGAGAGTCACAGCCACCATAATGGCATAAACAACACCTGCTGCAGAACCCACATGGAAGTACAATACATATGGTAGAGAAAAGGGTTAATACTCTGCGCTGCCTTAAAAATAGAAAATACAAATAAAAAGAATGATGTATTTGTCAACGCATTTCAAAGCCTTAAGACTTCTTCCTCAGGACAAATAATAACATAATATTTGCATTGACAAATAAGTAATTCTTCTTATTTGGATCTCTTATTTTTACAGCAGCGTGGAGTATTAACCCTTTCCTCTCCCATATGTATTGTACTTATGTTGATGTAGTAGAGTTGTGTAGCTGATGTAGCATAGTTAAGTATGGTGATGTTGCAGAGCTGTGTACAGGGGACATTATACTGTGTGGAGGGACTATTGTAGTACATCTGTGGGGGTATAAGACTGTAGGTGAAATGTATTGTGGTAGCCTTATAGTGTAAGGAAAAATCATAGTGTGTGTGGTGGACAGTACTATGGGTGCATCATACTGTGTATGGGAAATGATTCTATTTGTCAGTAGGAATGTGCTATTAGGCTATCATCCTGTTTGTGGGCCACATACTGACATACTGTGGAGACATAGTGTGTGTGTGTGTGTGTGTGTGTGTGTGTGTGTGTGTGTGTGTGTGTATGTGTGTGTGTGTGTGTGTGGGTGTGTGTGTGTGTGGGTGTGTGTGTATGTGGGTGTGTGTGTGTGTGTGGGGGTGTGTCTGAAGAATGAACTGTGAATTATACTATGTGAGGGGGAATATGCTGTGGGGACATAGTAATGTCTGTGGGGGAATGTATTATGGGGGCTTCATATGTGTGTGGGCTTCACAACAAGCAATATTTCTGTGTTGGAGCATATTAAGGTAATTAATTAGGATAAAATAGAATTGCTGCAATGCACTATGCATTATGTGCCTCTCGTATCTTTCCAAGTTGGGAGTTCTGCATTGGTGTAAAGGCCACGTCACACTAAGCAACATCGCTAGCAACATCGCTGCTAAGGACATCCAGCAACAACCTGGCCCCTGCTGTGAGGTTGTTGGTTGTTGCTGAATGTCTTGGGCCATTTTTTAGTTGTTGCTCTCCCGCTGTGAAGCACACATCGCTGTGTGTGACAGTGACAGAGCAACAACTAAATGTGCAGGCAACAGGAGCCGGCTTCTGCGAACGCTGGTAACCACAGTAAACATCGGGTAACCAAAAAGCCCTTACCTTGGTTACCCGATGTTTACCTTCGTTACCAGCATCCGCCGCTCTCAGCTGTTAGTGCTAGCTCCCGCTCTCTGCACACGTAGCTGGAGTACACATGGGGTAATTAACCCGATGTGTACTGTGGCTAGGAGTGCAGAGAACAGGAGCCGGTGGGTCAGGTTGCTGGTGGGATCGCTGGAGCGTCGCTTAGGGGCACTTTGCACACTACGACATCGCAGGTGCGATGTCGGTGGGGTCAAATTGAAAATGACGTATTTCCGGCATCGCATGCGACATCGTAGTGTGTAAAGGCTCGATGATACGATTAACGAGCGCAAAAGCGTCGTAATCGTATCATCGGTGCAGCGTCGGCGTAATCCATGATTACGCTGACGCGACGGTCCGATGTTGTTCCTCGTTCCTGCGGCAGCACCCATCGCTGTGTTTGAAGCTGCAGGAGCGAGGAACATCTCCCACCGGCGTCACTGCGGCTTTCGTAGGATATGCGGAAGGAAGGAGGTGGGCGGGATGTTTACATCCCGCTCATCTCCGCCCCTCCGCTCCTATTGGCTGCCTGCCGTGTGACGTCGCAGTGATGCCATACGACCCGCCCCCTTCATAAGGAGGCGGGTCGCCGGCCAGAGCGACGGTCGCAGGACAGGTGAGTCCATGTGAAGCTGCCGTAGCGATAATGTTCGCTACGGCAGTTATCACAAGGATATCGCCGCTGCGATGGGGACGTGGAATATCGCGCTCGGCATCGCAGCATCGGCCTGCGATGTCGCAGCATGCAAAGGGCCCCTTAGTCTGACATCTCACCAATGACCTCCTAGCAACTTACCAGCGGTCCCTATCAGGTTGTATCGTTGTTGGGATCGCTGGTAAGTTGTTTAGTGTGACTGGACCTTAAGGATTTTAGCTAGTCAGTGATTAATCAGTGATAACTTAGTAAGTCATTAATGAGTAAATAAAGAATAAAAAAAGTGATGCATGGGAATTTACAATTTCATTTTATGTCCATTCTCCAATAGAACCAGAATGTATGGCAATAGTGTGCCACAAAGTCAAAAACTAGGCAACAAAGCCAAACATAATGTTATTATGAAATACTGTGTTTTTTTTTATTTTTATCATTACTTTTAACACCTTTTTATATGCAATTGTTCTCTACAACACTAAAGCAGATATATTTTTATAAATATTTCTACCAATTGGAGTTGTTCTCAGTTTACACTGTCTTGCTATTAATTCTGGAAAGATTCTTTTCAGTAACAGCCTGATGGTTGACGAAATAGCTACAGGACTAATACCGGTAAATAGAAACAACAATATGTGTACTAGCTGCTTCCAACTTAATAGCCACAAGATTCTGTACACTATTGGATGATAACCCATAAGTGAAGAAGTGAAGATGGACTGAAGCAAAATAGGTAATTCATTCAGATCGTTGTGTGAACAGTGTTAGTCATTGACCACTGCTTCATCAATTGTCCATTAACTGATACCAAAACAGTTATTGGAAAATGGTCACACATGCTCACTACCACTTTATTTATACAGGAGACTTGAGTCTAATGCGGGCTTTACACATTACGATCTATCGTGCGATTGCACGAGCGATCGTACCCGCCACCGTTGTTTGTTTGTTACAGGCAAATCGCTGCCCGTGTCGCACAAAGTTGTTAAACCGCCATCACATGTATTTACCTGCTGAGCGACCTCGCTGTGGCCGGCGAACATCCTCTTCCTGAAGGGGGAGGGATGTTCGGTGTCACAGCGACGTCACACAGCCGCCGGCCAATAGAAGCGGAGGGGCAGAGATGAGCGGGACGTAAACATCCCGCCCACCTCCGTCCTTCCGCATAGCCGGCGGGTGCAGGGGACGCAGGTAAGCTGTGTTCATCGTTCCCGGGGTGTCACATAGAGCAATGTGTGCTACCCCGGGTACGATGAACAACCGGCGCCATGTTAAATGAACAATTTTTTAAATCTTAGCGACGAGTACACGACTCACGATTTGTGAGTGATTCTGTGTCACTCGGAGGTGTCACAGAAGATGACGTCTTGAACGATGCCGGATGTGTGTCACGAAAACCGTGACCCCGACGATGCATCGCATGATAACTCATCTCGTGTAAAGCCCACATTACGTTGTCATAAATTTTGTTTATGGACATCTGTTTTATTCCTTCTCGACATTTTGTTTACTAGTACAACTTATTTTCCAAACTGTTGCAGCAAATGGTCATATCATGAGGATGTCCAGGAGACTGCGCAGCACAGGATCTGTGACTCACGCAATCACTGCAGCAGTTCGCTCAGGTGATAACTACGTTCCTGCAAAAACAGGCGGGGTCAGTAGCAGGACTATCCCTGGCTGCTTAATCCTTTAGATGCCTGGTCAATAATGACCACAGCATCCAGAGGGTGGGTTGTGAGAGGCAAGGGGCACCTTTTCCAACCCCTTTCCCCTGAAGCAACCATGAGGTTCCCTTGGTTTCTTGTCAACTGGAGGACAAACACAGACCTCTGGATCTGCCAAGTACAGTAGCCTATTAGGCCTTAACTAAGTAGGGTCCAAAATGCCTCCTGTTAGTTTAAGGGCTCGCTTACACTGCCGTATGACATGGCAGAATGCAATCTGATGTTTTATCAGTGTTATACTATTGGACAGTGTTGACCAGCGTTTTTTTTTCTCTTGCTGAGTCAACATGCTGTAATTGGCAGCATATACCGAACAGCGTGCACCCATATAAGTCTATGGGTATGTGCAAATCATTGGACTGCACTCGGATATGATCTGAATGCAGTCCGATTACAGCTGACGCAGACAATGGAAAAGATAGAAAAGTTAAGTTCTCCATATTTTCGCACCTGTGATCCGATTTTTGCATATTTTAGGATTAGAGCACAGTGAATGACACTCAGCTCATACTCCCAGCAGAGTTTGAGCTAAGTGTCATTTGAATAGTGCATCGGATCCTCTCGCATGAAAGAATCATCGCCAGTGTGAGCCAACCATAATCATGTTTTGTCTTACACCCTGGAATACTTAAGTATTAGACCATCAATTAGACTATAAAACATTCAAATGTCATAGAAAGACTAAGTAAAAAAGTTTAAAAAAGTAAAAAAAAATATATGAACATAGAAAAAGCAAAACAAAGAACATAAATTATATGACAAATTACACAGGTCTGCAAGGATAAAATTGTTTAAAAAGTAAGAGGTGAGTTTTGCATGCTTTTGATCTCTGAACTCAGTAAAAATATCAGAAATATTCCATCATGTACAGTTTTTTCACAAACATGGAGTCCATAGGCTTTTTCTTGCACCATACTTTGACTCCTTTGAGTGTCCTTTGGATAATTTTGGTGTCATTAGATTGGTTAGAAATTAATGGATGCTGTGCTGTGATTGGCTGGTGTGGGCAGAGAAGATTTTCTTAACTCAGATGCCAAAAAGTATGGTGGTGTTCACAGCGTCCAATCATATAAGCAAGGAAAGCTGCTCTGTCATTTGTTGTTACGGGCAGTAAAGAATAAATATTATAGTCACAGTTAATAACAATGTGGTGGTGCCCAACAACCTGCTAGCTCTTGTTTTTATGGTACAGAAGCAGAGAAATGGAATTACTTCCATACTTTTCTCTGGTGTATTGCAGTAATATTCCTGGGCTGATGGAAAAATGTAACATTGAGAAACATGTCAGCGAGTGGAGACTCGTTAAAAAACAAGGTTGAAAGCTGTGCTACTGCACAATGGCAGCAAGTATGTCCTTTGGATTGCCTGGTATCCTTCCTTGCACCGCTTATATGGACTCAGAGAAGCACACGAAAGAAGACGGGGTGAGCTGATAAAAAAGCACTGTTCTTCACAATGGCAGTAAGTATGCTTCAGTGCCTGTAGGGCATTCTGTGCACTTGAAGAACACCTATGAGAATTTAGACTTTTTTCTGAAGGAAATTAACTACGAGGATCAAGGATGGTCAAGATGTGGTGATGCTCTCTCTTTGCTCCTTAGGTAGCAAGAATGATAGATAAAGTACCCATGCGTTTTGTGTGCATTGGACAGCAACAATAGGACTCATCAGTGGAGCCAAAAAAGTTACACTTTAGTAGGTGAACACATGTTTGAGTTTTAGTATTACAATTATTTTCTCTTTAAAAATAACATAAAGGAAATTTAATCAAAAGTCTACTTGCCATTACCAAATAGCATGAAATGATGAAATCTAGATAGAATCACATCCAAATAGTAAGCATGTATAACTGGAACACTGTACTCAGGGGATATGTGTATGAGGCTAATATTAGACAATAATATTAGAGTAATAAATCGGGCTCAGAAACTAACACATTCATTTTCAATATGGTACGCCAGCACTGAAGTTGGCCATCGAAATCATTAGGCCTTTACTAACCATTATTCTGTGTGCTCTGAGAGCTCCTATCCCTACACAGTACATGAGTACAATGGCATTCTTTTGCCAGCCCTATGTTTTATCCTGTGATAGCCCCTCTGATTGGCTGGGCTACACCATGGAATCAGATTGCTTCAAGGCATTATGAGGAACCCTTGGTGCCATACCACATGCTGTTAGACTAATAACTGTGTGTGCAGCATGTGTGAAATAAGCTGTTTCCTTTTTTAAACAGCAAGCCACAACATTTGAATTGCAGATTGTTCAAACTCATATGAAACTGTTGATTTAAGAAAATTTAAGATTTAAGAAAATTTTACTTAAACCCAATTCCCTGCAGATCGATCCTCTCATCTTAACAGTTAACTCAGTAGTAATACATTAGTATCAAAAGATTTTATCCCTTTCCATTCACTCAAAAATATTGTTTGCTTTGCAGCTGCTGCTTGGCATTGTGTATAAATTCCAGCACCAAATCTGTATCTCTTGGCAAAAAAAGTGCGGTTTTCTTTCAGAAGATGCAGGTCTCATTGAACTCACCTGAGGTGACTTTACCTGTGGTCATAGTGATATCACTGCTCAAAGCTGCAGTTTAGTCACTGTCTGCCTGAGCTGCAGCAGACGGTCATGTTTTCTAATGTGCCCACGCACTGCAACTTTAGTATATAGCAGAGCAGGATTGTTGTGGGACATCGTGGTGTGGTCTATGTCAGACCTGGGTGTTTTGAGGTTAAAACGTGGAGCAAGAGCGTTTTTTAAATAAAGAATTTTCTGTGTTTTATTTCTTTTTACCTACAGGATTAGTAATGGGGGGTCTCATAGATCCCTCCCCTTTACTTATCTAGGGCAGAGTAATACCTATGAGCTGTCACTTACCCCTTATGTTACCGAGACTTCCACCGAATCAAGGCAATCAGAATGAGCCAGGTAAAGTGCCAGGATTTTCACATCTAATGGATGCAATACTTCTTGGTTGCTGCAGCCTGCTATTTTTAAGCTAGGGGTGCAATAACCATCAGCCTCCCTAGCCTGAGAGTACCAGCCCCTAGCTGTCAGCTTAACCTTGGCTAAATATCAAATTTGGGGGGAAGGCATGTTTTTTTAAAAAAGTTATTTAAGTAATTTAAAAAAGCTACATGGGGTCACTTTTATTTTGATACACAGATATAGTGCACAGCTGGAGGCTGCAGCCTGAAGCCATATGCTTTATCTATCTATCTGGGTGGCTGTATATGGGTGACCCTGCAACTTTTTTACTTATATATTTATTTTTACACTCCATTAGGGGACCCAGAAAGCTACTGTGAGGACAGCCAGTCAGAGATGCCGACACGCCAGCAGTCTGACTGCAGCCAATCAAACATGCCGACAGGTGGGTGGGGGAAGCTGTACAAATGTATGAGATCTAATGAGTGGACCCGGAAGTAGTGTGACAGCCTCAGGAAATATTGGTAAGTCAAACTGTTCTGCTTTAATCCCCTTAATACTCCAAAAATATTATAACCAGAAACCAAATATGAGTTAGAAATTTATCCAGTCATGTTCCTCATGCTGTTCCCATTCATTTTCAACACTTTTCCATCAATTTCAGCATTTTAAAGCCCTCTATGTTCAAGGTCCTGCTGAAAATTATTCAAGTTTCCCTTTGACATGCATTTTGTTCATTATTCGTGCCGAATACACAAATCATAGAAATTATTTGGCTCTAATAATCAGAACTCAAATATTTTACTATTTTGCCCATATATAAACTTTATTAATTTAATAACATAATTTTTTTTAAATATGATTAAAGCCAAAAAAGTTCACAGAAGAGACAAAAAAGTAAAGCATACAGGATTATTTGCAGAGAACAACAGGGTTCAATATTAGTTAACCGCAATACAGATTAGAGAGCACATTAGAATTTCTTCAATAAAAGCAGTAGTCCCAAAGTTAACAAATTTAATTCAGATTCGGTTCACATATTTGGCATTTGCCAATTTTAATGTTGTTACATTATGGACCATTGCTTTTTCTAGTGTATATTTACATGTGCTCTCTTAATTAGTATATGTATACCTTGGGACTTAGGTATTTTTAGCTCTGTAAATCATTTGACTTTTAATATATTGCGCTTTACTAATCCATAACCTACAAAACCTAAGGTGAAAACACAAAATGAGTATATACCAGATAGTAAGTAAATAGTAATAATACATGTAAATAAGAAAGGGTGTTTGGTTAACCTCTTAGTAATGGAGCCAATTATGATCTTAAAGGGACTCTGACAGCAGGTTTCTGCAATGTAATCTGAAGACAGCATGCTGCAAGAGCTAAAACAGAAATTTCAGCCCTGCCTGTCTTATCACATAGTCTTCTTTTATTTACATGCAATGTTAGTTTAAACCTCTTATCTTTCTCATTATTGGGTCTCAGTGGCCACTAATGGAAAAAGTAAAATGTTCATTTTTTCCTTCCCAATTGCTTTGGTTTCTGTGAAGCACTTGAAGAGTTATTAAACTTGTTGGATATGATTTTGAGCAGTTTTTAGAATGCTGTACTTTTGGGTGTTTTTTGTCACATAGACCTCCCACAGTCACTTCAAATGTGATGTGGTCCCTAAAAAAATGATCCAGCACAGCTGGCTAACAGTTGTACATCCCGCTGCAAAAATCATGGCCCACACTACTCCCACTTTTGAGGTCACCCCAGGTCACCGCAGTGGCTCACACAGCAGTGTGTGAGCGGCAGCAGGTGTGATGAGTGGTGACATCATTAGGTTAGTTCAGTTCAATTCCCGCAGCCATTCTCGCACCAAGTTTCATGAGAGCCCATAGCTGTGACTTGGAGTGACCTTGCGGGCTCTCGTGATACTTTGTGTGAGAACGGCTGCGGGCATGGAACTCAGTGACAAGCAAGCAGTGATGTCATGAGTTCCTTGCTGCTACCCATGTGTGAGCTGCTGCGGTTAACTGAGGTGACCTCATGAGTTTATTTCAGATCACTGCAATGTTTCTCACAAATCAGTGTATGAGGCTGGAGTGACTGCTCTCCCAGCTAATGGGGAATGTCCTATTCTTTATTGACTAGGACAGTAAATATGGGGTCATTGTGTAATCCTTATTGGATTATGATGGACTTGGATTAGGGATTTGCCTGGGAAATAAATTGGTTAATTAGGGTGTCTCTTGTCTTTCTTTTTTTGCTAACTTTCTCTTGTTATGTCTTTCAGGTTCACTCTTGTGGAACGTCATGAGACATTGCTATGGATTACGGTGGACAATATTTTTGAACTTTTTTCAATAAATTGGTGAAAGACGGCTGTAGTCGGGGGTGTTTGTCCAAATAAAATTTAGTTTTCTTTTTTCAATTACTGGGGTGTCTGCTAGATGCTACCTATTACCAATACCATGGCTTTGATGCCAGCTGGCATTTCACAGCTGGCATGAACCCCGTTTATTACCCCAGTGACCACTGCACCAGGGCAATGGGATGAGCTGAGGCAAAGTGCCAGTATTGGGTCGACTGCAGCCTGCTGTTTTTAGGCTGAGGAGGTCCCAATAACCATGGGCCTCCCCAGCCTCATAATACCAAGCCCCAGCTGTCCACTTTACCTTGGCTGGTGTTCCAATTTGGGGTACCCCATGCTTTTGCTTAAAATTATTTATTTAATTTTAAATAAATAATTTAAAGCAACAGCACGGGGTGACCTCTGTTTTAAAAAATTAAAAATTCTTAGTGGCAAAACAGGTTTTTGTGATTTTTTGGCGCTTTTTGTGTTTATTTTAATTTTTTAAACACTTTGTATTACTTTTTTTACTTTTTGAATGTTTCACTTAGTTCCATTGTGCAACTTGAATACTTTTTAGTGACATGAGACCTGTCATTAATTCACTGACTGTGCCTGTAAGACCCTTTGTATACAGTGCCTACAAGTAGTATTCAACCCCCTGCAGATTTAGCAGGTTTACACATTCGGAATTAACTTGGCATTGTGACATTTGGACTGTAGATCAGCCTGGAAGTGTGAAATGCACTGCAGCAAAAAAGAATGTTATTTCTTTTTTTATTTTATTTTTAAATTGTGAAAAGTTTATTCAGAGGGTCATTTATTATTCAACCCCTCAAACCACAAGAATTCTGTTTGGTTCCCCTAAAGTATTAAGAAGTATTTCAGGCACAAAGAACAATGAGCTTCACATGTTTGGATTAATTATCTCTTTTTCCAGCCTTTTCTGACTAATTAAGACCCTCCCCAAACTTGTGAACAGCACTCATACTTGGTCAACATGGGAAAGACAAAGGAGCATTCCAAGGCCATCAGAGACAAGATCGTGGAGGGTTACAAGGTTGTCAAGGGGTACAAAACCCTTTCCAAGGAGTTGAGCTTACCTGTCTCCACTGTTGGGAGCATCATCCGGAAGTGGAAGGCTTATGGAACTACTGTTAGCCTTCCACGGCCTGGACAGCCTTTGAAAGTTTCCACCCGTGCCGAGGCCAGGCTTGTCCGAAGAGTCAAGGCTAACCCAAGGACAACATGGAAGGATTTCCGGGAAGATCTCATGGCAGTGGGGACATTGGTTTCAGTCGATACCATAAGTAACGTACTCCACCACAATGGTCTCCGTTCCAGACGAGCCCGTAAGGTACCTTTACTTTCAAAGTGTCATGTCAAGGCTCGTCTACAGTTTGCTCATGATCACTTGGAGGACTCTGAAACAGACTGGTTCAAGGTTCTCTGGTCTGATGAGACCAAGATCGAGATATTTGGTGCCAACCACACACATGACGTTTGGAGACTGGATGGCAGTGCATACGACCCCAAGAATACCATCCCTACAGTCAAGCATGGTGGTGGTAGCATCATGTTGTGGGGCTGTTTCTCAGCCAAGGGGCCTGGCCATCTGGTCCGCATCCATGGGAAGATGGATAGCACGGCCTACCTGGAGATTTTGGCCAAGAACCTCCGCTCCTCCATCAAGGATCTTAAGATGGGTCGTCATTTCATCTTCCAACAAGACAACGACCCAAAGCACACAGCCAAGAAAACCAAGGCCTGGTTCAAGAGGGAAACAATCAAGGTGTTGCAGTGGCCTAGTCAGTCTCCTGACCTTAACCCAATTGAAAACTTGTGGAAGGAGCTCAAGATTAAAGTCCACATGAGACACCCAAAGAACCTAGATAACTTGGAGAAGATCTGCATGGAGGAGTGGGCCAAGATAACTCCAGAGACCTGTGCCGGCCTGATCAGGTCTTATAAAAGACGATTATTAGCTGTAATTGCAAACAAGGGTTATTCCACAAAATATTAAACCTAGGGGTTGAATAATAATTGACCCACACTTTTATGTTGAAAATTTATTAAAATTTAACTGAGCAACATAACTTGTTGGTTTGTAAGATTTATGCATCTGTTAATAAATCCTGCTCTTGTTTGAAGTTTGCAGGCTTTAACTTATTTGCATCTTATCAAACCTGCTAAATCTGCAGGGGGTTGAATACTACTTGTAGGCACTGTAGCTGGATTTTACACGCCACCATACCATGAGGTCATCAGATGACCTCAGGGTACCATGTCAATGATCAGTACCAACAGTTTCAGTTGCGGAGGCACGATCCTGACAAAGTGGGTCATTTAACTCCCATTTAACCACTTAGATACAGCTGTCATGAATGACAGAGGTATTTATTATTATTATTATTATTTATTATTTAAGGAGTTAATCTGCCGCGATCGGTTCCAAAACCTGCCAGGGTTGATGACTGCGGGTGTTAACATTCATAAACAGCTGTCACCCGTGGGAATTTCATCCATGGGGCAGAGCTATTCATTTTTTCCTCAGGGTCGGTAAAAAGTGGCGCTGAGAAATAAGTACCCTGAACAACTGCCATTAAACTGCCAATTCTGGCATTGACTTTAAGAACAGTTTTAGACTAATTTGAGGGTGCTGAATTCAAATCTGATCTTATAATTTCTCTATCAAATCACGTTTTTGCGCTATAGGTATATATCAAATTTTCATGAATTCCATGAAAAATATAAGTAGTGTATCAAAAGTGCCGGTTTATACGGTTCACTAAGGTAAATTTAGTTTTCATTTAGTCTCCCAATAAATGTGAGAATATCTTTGTTTTCATTGAACATGCATAATTCCCATTTGTTATGATAAGAAAGTAAATAAACAGTTTTCAACATACACAACAGTCATGTGCAGGTACTGTTTTATTTATTGAAATTTTCAATGAATTTTGATTTTTATTGTTTTTATCCTGCTGTTTTTCGTTTTTTTGTTTGTGAATCAATACCTAAGGAGTGGGCGGGGAAAGAATTTCAATGAACAGCCCATGTAGCTAACAACTTTTATCTTGTATTTCTCTGCAGGATGTTTTGCTGATCTAACAATGACCTCTTGATCTCGCAGAAGACAGTGCTCAAATGATCCAAATATTTTTTGTTACATCTGTGGAAACTTTACTGTGAAGACTGAGAGGCGCAACATTACTGACTTTGTTAAGTGGGTGTATTTTGCGTACTTCAAAGTAAAACTTGGAGACAAGTATTGGGCTCCTCACAAAGTGTGCAAAACCTGTATTGAGAGGTTGAGATTATGGTCTCAAGGAAAGAATGCTAAACTTCAGTTTGCAGTTCCTATGGTTTGGATGGATCCAAGCAATCATTTAGAAGACTGCTATTTCTGCCTTGTTGATGCAAAAGGTTTTATTAAGAAAAACAAGTAATATTTGCAATACCTGAGTATCCCTTTAGCTATTCGACCAGTTGCCCATAGTGAAGACATACCTGTTCCAAAATATACTGTGCTTCCAGAAAACATTGACACAGATCTCTCCTCACATTGTTATACTGATGAAGAAGACAGTCCAGATATTTTTCATCCATGTGATGAAGATTGTGACAAACCAATTCTGTTTACTCAGTCTACTTTGAATGATCTGGTTAGAGATCTTTATCTACCAAAAGAGTCTGCTGAACTATTGACTTGAAGATTACAAGAGAATCGAATGTTGAAACCCGGAACAAGTGTCTCATTTTATCGTAATAGGGAAGCAGAACTGCGTAAGTACTTCCATTCAGATGGCCAGCTTGTCTATTGTACTGATGTTGAAGGGCTACCTTTCTTTATGGGACTTCCAGTATATGATTCAAGGGATTGGAGACTTTGTATTGATAGTTCCAAAAGAAGTTTAAAATGTGTTCTGTTACACAATGGAAATAAGTATGGCTCTGTACCAATAGGTCATTCTGTAAAACTTAAAGAAGAATATAAGAACATCAAGATTGTTCTAGAGAGGTTACAATATAATGTTCATGGGTGGTTAATTTGTATTGATTTGAAAATGGTTAACTTTCTTTTGGGTCTGCAAGGAGGGTACACAAAACACCCTTGTTTTCTGTGCTACTGCGACAGTAGAGCTACAGCAGAGTATTGGGTGAAAACTGAATGGCCTCAGCGACAGAGTTTGGCATCTGTTTATAAGAATGTCATCCATGATCCTCTAGTGGATAGGAAGAACATTGTCTTTCCTCCCTTGCACATAAAACTTGGATTGATGAAGCAGTTCATCAAAGCTCTCAATCACAGTGGAGAATGCTTTAACTATATATGTTCATCTTTTCTTGGTCTTAGTGAAGAGAAGAAAAAGGCTGGAATATTTGATGGACCTCAATTAAGAACACTTATGAGAGACCCAAATTTTCTCACATCAATGAATGAGACAGAAGAAAGAGCTTGGAATGCATTTTATAATGTGGTGCAGAATTTTCTAGGGAATAAGAAAGCAGACAACTATGAAGAGATTGTAGAAGAGCTACTAATGAGTCTGCGAAATCTTGGATGTAGAATGAGTATCAAGATTCACTATTTACACAGCCATTTGGACTTTTTTCCAGAGAACCTTGGGGATGTGAGTGAGGAACAAGGGGAGCGTTTTCATCGGCACATTAAAACAATGGAAGAACGGTATCAAGGCCGGTGGGACTCACATATGATGGCTGACTATTGCTGTAGCTTGATGAGAGACAACCCAGAAGCTGTACATCACAGATCAGCCAAAAAAAGAAAGTTCAAATAACTGCCATTCTCCATTCCTCTGTGTGCCAAATATACATATATATATATATATATATATATATATATATATATATATATATATATATATATGTGTGTGTTTTTATATTTTGTTGTTTAATTCTTTAAGTATATTTGATTTGCAGTACATAGACTTTGTAATCTTTGTTATTCCTTGATTAAAAATATACAAAAGGTAGTACCTAAAATCATTGGTTTTTATCATAAAACATTCAATATGAGTAATTTTCATCAAAAATTTAAAATCTCTCGAAATCCTGATGTGATAGCCAAAAACGGAGTTCATATTCGTAATCAGCAGGCAAAATTGACTTAAAATATGTTTTAAAACCTTTTGCCAGACAAATTGCGTTGACCGGTGTTATCAGAGTGCTTGAGAAGCTCGGTACTGAACACAAATATTGTGCATGTACTCAACATGCTCAATTTACTGGGGCAGCATAATCTTTGTCTGTCAATTTTCCAGAATCCCCAGCCCATAGATAGAGAGAGAGCGAGAGCTATTTTAAATGTTTAAACTATTCTCATGTTGTGATACCACCTGTTAGTTTAAAAAAAATGTTATTTTTAATGAAGGGAAATGGGAGCAATCTGAATTTCTATACAATTATTTTTTTACATTTTTAAAATCTTATTGGACTTTAACCTGCAATCATCTGATTGCTTATATTATATATTACAATACCACAAGATTGCAGTATATACTAAAATCAGACCCTTGTGAAGTCCAGCCATCGGTTAATCCTCAAATTAGCGCTTTTATGTCATGCTTCTGGCTGCCACTGCAGCCTTATGTCACTTTGTGAGGGGCCGAGGCACACTTGGAACAGCGCACTCCCTGTACAACAATATGTAAATCCCGTTGCTACATCCATGTCTGTGCTCACTTGTGCTGCTTCTGTTTATGTTGCCAGTTGGTGCCGTACTTTCATTGCAGGTAACATAAGATAACAATTCAGGAGCTCTGTTTAATTTGTTGTTTTTTTTTGAAGAAGTAAATGTGAATCTAGATGTTGGTCATGAAGTTGATGTGATATATACCGAACAAAAAGATAAGCACAACACTTTTGTTTTTGCTCCCATTGTTTATGAACTGAAATCAAAGATCTAAGACTTTTCCTATGTACACAAAATGTCTTTTTATCTCAAATATTGCTCACAAATTTGTCTTAGGCGGGCTTTGCACACTACGACATCGCAAGTGCGATGTCGGTGGGGTCATGTCGAAAGTAATGCACTTCCGGCGTCGCTCTCGACATCGTAGTGTGTAAAGCCTAGATGATACGATTAACGAGCGCAAAAGCGTCGTAATCGTATCATCGGTGTTGCGTCGGCGAAAACCATAATTACCTTGCTGTGATGGTCCGATGTTGTTCCTCGTTCCTGCGGCAGCACACATCACTGTATGTGAAGTCGCAGGAGCGAGGAACATCTCCTACCTGCGTTCCGGCCGTCAATGCGGAAGGAAGGAGGTGGGCGGGATGTTTACATCCTGCTCATCTCTGCCCCTCCGCTGCTATTGGCCGCCTGTCGTGTGACGTCGCTATGATGCCGCATGACCCGCCCCCTTAATAAGGAGGCGGACCGCCGGCCAGACCGACGTCGCAGGACAGGTGAGTGCATGTGAAGCTGCCGTAGCGATAATGTTTTCTACGCCAGCTATCACAATGATATCGCAGCTGCGACGGGGGTGGGGACTATCACGCTCGACATCGCAGCATCGGCTTCCGATGTCCCAGCATGCAAAGTACCCCTAAATCTGTGTTAGGCCTCCTTCACACGTCAGTGGTTCTGGTACGTATGTGACAGTTTTTATACGTACCAGAATCACAAACATATGCAGACCCATTATAATCAATGGGTCTGCGCACACATCAGTAAATTTTCACTGACCATGTTTTCATGCGGTGCACACGAGTGTCCATGTGTTCTGTATAGAGACAATCTCCGGCATCACTGATGTCACATGGACCACAAAGTGGTGTGATCTGTGAAACACGTACCAGAAAAAATGCGTACATTTAAAATAAAAAGCTTTTTAAATGCACCCGTCTCCAGTGACACTGTCTTCAGCCACTGCTGCCTTTTAAACACGTCAGTGAAAAAACGTGTGTGTTTTTCACTGACTTGTGAAGGGGGCCTTAGCAAGCATTTCTCCTCATGGCCAACATCAAGATTTACATTTACTTCTTCATGGAAACTCAGCATATTGGTTAGACACTACTTGTCTGTTTGAAAACCATGCTGGTTTTCAGGTTACATTGTATTCTACTATAAACTTTTGAGCCTATCCTCTTATCATGCATTCATAAACTATTATATAGTTACATAGTTATCTAGGTTGAAAAAAGATATATATTCCCATTGTTTTTCACAAATCCTTGCTAAAGATAAATCATTTGCCGATGCACTCCATTAATAACCTCTCTCCATCTGTGTTGGTTGAAAACAGCCTTGAGTATGAAGTGGGAAAAATCCTTAATTTTAGGATATTAAGGCAATCTTTGCAGTACCTTGTTCATTGGAAAAGCTATCGACTAGAGGAAAGATTGTGAATGTCAGCAAGTACATCAGTGCTGAAAACCTTATGAGAAACTTTCACTGATCTTTCTTGAAAAGCCTGACCCTAAGTGTCCATAGGCCCCTGTAATATTGCTGCCAGTTCCCATCCCTTTTGCATATGCTTTGATTGCTAGGCCAAGATGCTTTTATTAAGGGTGATGTGGAAAAAGATGGAAAAATGAAAAGAGAAAAGACTCACAGCAATATATATTACAGCACTCCATATGGTTAGCATGGTCCTCATATAAAACTGCTGCCCCCACAGTGAAATGCTTGAAAGAGTCCAACATTGGAATAAGGAATGAGGAAACCACTTACGTTATTTTTCAGAAGTATAAAATGCACTTTTCCTCCCAAACATTTGGGAGAAAAATGAGAGATGCATCTTAAAATCCAAAAGTAACTTACTGGGAAGGGGGAGGGTAAAGAGGGGTCAAAGGAGGCAGGGGTAATTCTATGCAGTGTGATGCCAGCGCTGCTCTGTGCAGTGCTGTTGTGTGCATCAGGTGGCACGGCTCTGCTCTGCTCAGTACAGTAGGGCTCTGCTCTGTGTGGGGCTGCTCTGCTCTGTGCGGGGCTGCTCTGCTCTGCACTGACAACTTCAGAATGACCGGTGCCTCACTGCCTCCTGCATAGGGCAGAGCAGCACCACACACAGCAGCCCAGCAAAGAGCAGAGCTGCGCCACAAGCCCCGCACAGAGCAGAGCGGCGTCACCAGCCACGGCACAGAGCAGCACCCTCAGTGAGTATCTGGGCCCCCCTCTGTACCACTTGCAGCATCGCAGTACACCAGTACCTCCCATGCTTTCTGTGAACCCCGCTCCACTGCTGCCCCATCTCCCTGGTAAGGCACCAGCAGATTATAAAACAGATCCCATATTTTTTTTTACCTTTTTTTTCACCAAATTTGGGGTGTGTCTTATAATCCAGTGCACTTTATAAAATGAAAATTACGGTATACATAACATAAAATATACAGTAGTGGGTACGGAAAGTATTCATACCACTTTAAGTTTTTCACTCTTTGTTTCATTGCAGCCATTTGGTAAATTCAAAAAAGTTCATTTGTTTTCTAAATAATGTACACTCTGCACCCAATCTTGACAGAAAAAAACAGAAATGTAGACATTTTTGCTAATTTATTAAACAAGAAAAACTGAAATATCACAGGATCATAAGTATTCAGACCCTTTCCTCAGTATTGAGTAGAAGCACCCTTTTGAGCTAGTACAGCCATGAGTCTTCTTGGAAATGATGCAACAAGTTTTTCACACCTGGATTTGGGGATCCTCTGCCATTCTTCCTTGCAGATCCTCTCCATTTCTGTCACGTTGGATGGTGAACGTTGGTGGACAGCCATTTTGAGGTCTCTCCAGAGATGCTCACTTGGGTTTAGGTCAGGGTTCTGGCTGGGCCATTCAAGAATGGTCACAGAGTTGTTCTGAAGCCACTCCTTTTTTTTTTAGGGTCATTGTCTTGTTTGAAGGTGGACCTTCGACCACGTCTGAGGGCCAGAACACTCTGGAAGAGGTTTTCTTCCAGGATAACTCTGTACTTGGCAGCATTCATCTTTCCTTCAATTGCAACCGATTGTTTTTCAGGTGTCCTTGCAGCAGAAAAACACCCCCATAGCATGATGCTGCCACCACCATGTTTCACTGTTGGGATTGTATTGGGCAGGTGATGAGCAGTGCCTGGTTTTGGCGACACATGTTGCTTAGAATTAGCATCAAAAAGTTCTATCTTCATCAGACCAGAAAATCTTATTTCTCATAGACTGGGAGTCCTTCATGTGTTTGTTTGTTTTTTTTCCAAACTCTATACAGAGTTTCATATGTCTTGTACTGAGGAGAGGCTGGGCCACTCTGCCATAAAGGCCTGACTGGTGGGGGGCTGCAGTGATAGTTGACTTTGTGAAACTTTCTCCCATCTCCCTAGTGCATCACTGGAGGTCAGCCACAGAGATCTTGGGGGTCTTCTTTACCTCTCTCACCAAAGCTCTTCTCCCATGATTGCTCAGTTTGACTGGACAGCCAGGTCTAGGAAGAGTTCTGGTGGTCCCAAACTTCTTCCATTTAAGGCTTATGGAGGCCTGTGCTCTTAGGGACCTTGAGTACCTTGAGTACTGCAGAAATTCTTTTGTAACCTTGGCCAGATCTGTGCCTTGTCACAATTCTGTCTCTGACCTCCTTGAGCAGTTCCCTTAACCTAATGATTCTCATTTTGTCTGATATGCACTGTGAGCTGTGAGGTCTTATATAGACAGGTGTGGACCTTTCCAAATCAAGTCTTATCAGTTTAACTAAACACAGCTGGACTGCAATGAAGGAGTAGAACCATCTCAAGGAGGATCACAAGGAAATGGACAGCATGTGACTTAAATATGAGTGTCTGAGCAGAGGGTCTACATACTTATGACCATGTGATATTTTTCAGTTTTCCTTTAATAAATTTGCAAAAATTTCTACATTTCTGTTTTTTTTCTGTCACGATGGGGAGCAGAATGTACATTAATGAGAAAAAAATTAACTTTTTTGAATTTACCAAATGGCTGCAATGAAAAAGAGAGGGAAAATTTTTAGCATCACCATATTTTGAGAACTATACGTTTTTCATTTTTCCGCAGACAGAGTCATGTGAGATTTTGTTTATTGTGGAATAAGTAGAAAGAAAATGATTTGATTTTGTATTGCTATATGATGAAATCTATAGCTTTTTTATTTTTCTGCTGATTAACTATATAGCAGCTTGGGTTTTTTTTGCAAGACAAGATTAACTTTTCAGGGATACCCTATTTATTTATATTTGATATTTTGATCTCATTTTAGTCCACTTTTATTCGTCAGTTTGATGAAAAAAACAACAACTTTATGCCAGTTATTTTTTCCAGTGTTCACTAAAGGGATTAATTACTGTGACAAATTTAGACATTGGGTCATTCCAGACATGGCAATACCAAACATGTGCACTTTTTTGTTAATTTTTATTTTTATATAAATATGTGTTTATTGGTAATATGTTTTTTTTTCATTTATTTGGGAATTTAAACAATATATTTTTAGAACTTTTTAAACTTTTTTTTAACTTTTTTGTTTAGTCCATCTAAAGGATATTAATTTTTAGTAGTCTGATCAGTGGTGTAATGCATTGCCATGTACAAGCATGACAACGCATTACATCTGTAAGGTTTAGACTGATAGATTGCCTTTTAGACCATGCTGCTGGCATGGTCTAACAGGCCACCATAGCCAACAAACCTGGAGGTCATCATTTGACCATGGGTTGTTATGGCAATGATTGAGATCTCAAGATCACACCCTCCTTCTCCCAGCCTCCTAAGTGCTGCTTTCACCAAAGATTGTGGCAATTAGGGGCTTAAACAGCAAGGGGCTATGCATTCACTGGCCCTTGCTGTGACTATCACTTAAACCGAGCTCCTGGTGGCTAATGCTCGTGCACAGCTCCTGTGCCCGTACGAACACTAGGATGTACTGGTACATCTATTTATGTGAACGCACGGCAATATAGGACATACTGCTACGTCTAATGTCGGGAAGGGGTTAATATCTGATTAATTTTTTTGTACTTTTACATAAAGTCAAGTGGATTTACATTGGCTGTAACATCAATTATTAGGTTGATAGGGTCAACAATTATTTTATGACTCATAGTGTTTAGTTATCTATATACAACACAGAACATCAAAGAAATTAAGTACTTTCTATGCAACAGCTCATTCTTATACTTGACTCCTGTTCATGGCCCTTAACAAAAGCAATCTCTATCTGTTCTCTGTTAATACTGTTACTTGTTGCAAAGGGCATCTGAACTTGCCCTTTTTTAGTCTCCTACTCAGCTGCAAGCAAGTATGATACATTTTTCCTGATGCCCTACATTTTCCTCCATTAGTATTAGTGATGAGCGACCACTAAAACGCTCAAGTGCTAGTTACTCGAATCGAGCAGGTCGGATACCTGGATGGGCTCGATTCAAGTAATGAGTATAATGGAATTCAATGGGGAACACAAGAATTTTTCCATAAAACCCCAACAAAAGGACTGGGGGGTTGCAGGATAATCACTGAAATGGAATTGTTATTGTTGAGCACAGCATTGAGTTGGCGGGTCGGATAAGGGTTGTGATCACTACCCAGTGCCTGTGAATAACTGCACTTTACTGCTGTTCACTGTCAATGGAGCTGCATTCATGGATTGTGGACTATGATGGACAAGCTCCATGGGAACATTTTTGATAATAAATTTGTGAACAAGGGATAGTGTGGGGGAGTATTTATTAAAATAAACTATTTTTGTTTGTGTCTTTTTTCCCTTACTGAGTTAGTAATGGGGGTGTCTGATAGACACTGATAGACCTGTTTTATTATAATGTCCTTATTGTCATGATCCAGGCCAGTTTTTCCCTGCTGCTGGTTACACCCAGTTCTGGCCTGGTCTTGTCAGGGGTTAACTTCTGTTCAGAATAAGGAGCCAGCACAAATTCTAAACTGTACTTATTAATAAATGGAGATTTTTGGCAAAATATTGCAATATTTTGAGCTACCCCGCCACTCCACGGCAAATCTCAAGGGGCAGTCCTACACTAATATTTTATTTATCTGAAGGGTGCCATGCGGCCTCACACATTAAAAGCAGGACTATTTAAAACAGCACCTAACTGATGCTTTGCAATCCCGTACCTGTGACTGGAATCACAGCTGTGGGCGGGACAGGCCCAGGCAAGTGCTGCTTGAATTAAATAGCCTGTGGACAGGGCTGATGGCTGTGTGTGAACAGTCACCACTTGCCAAAAATCAGACAGCTAGAATGACCAAAAAAGGGTGCACGGCTTGGTGGGGGCTAACCACCTGCCTATGAAAAAATCAGAATAAGGAGCCAGCACAAATTCTAAACTGTACTTATTAATAAATGGAGATTTTTGGCAAAATATTGCAAAATTGGCAAAATCTCCATTTATTAATAAGTACAGTTTAGAATTTGTGCTGGCTCCTTATTCTGATGTTAACTTCTGTTGCCTCGTTCTTGATCCCAGGACGCTATACAGTATATTGCCTCTCTACTTATGGCTCAGTGCCAGTGATATTTCTGCCTTGCAGGTTGTATACTAGTTCTGGTGAGTGTTCCCGATCTGTTCTGTCTCCCTGCTACTGTGTTCTGACTTGTACCCTCCCCGTTCGCCTGGCTGTCCTGGTCCCTGACGTCGCTCTCCTGTCTGTTGTTTGTGTTTCCCTCTGCATACCTGATCTCCCAGCTTCTGACTCGGTTCTGATTTCTGACTTTGATATTGATCTGTACCGCCCCCGTGGAAGCAGCCGAGCTGCTCGGATCCGGGTTCACTGTAGCTCGAGGGTCTCCGGACCTGGGGGTCGTGCAGCCACTCAAATGAAAAGGGGGGTATTTACAGGAGAGTTATAGTTCGTGACGCCATTCGTGGTGTGTGGTAATTGGAAGTACCACCGCTGCTGCTGCCGTTGGGAGTACTCAAGGATGATGGAGCGGGGAAAGCAAGGTGTTTGAACCCTCCACGGTTAGGGGGTGCCCCGGGACTCAGTGTGGGGAGTGCTGTGGTGATGAAGGGGTCACTCTCGTACTCACTCAGTTCATAGGCAGACACTGACAATTGGATAAACCAAGTATCTGGGTACCGCTGCCGCTCAAGGGAGCTCGTCCGGGTTGGATTTTTTGGACCGTTTTGATTGGAAAGTCCTATCCCCCTCGTTGCGCTAATGCACTGATTCTGGAGTGAGTGGGAATGGATCGTGAAGGCTCCGTTCTCTCCAGGTGAATTGTCGGGTTGCCTGAAGCTACTCTCCGATCTTGGGTCCACGTATCCCGTCATGCCTTCGGTTCCGGACCGGTGATAGGGCTAGGCTGCCAGCCATCCTCCTTGACAGGTCTGGGCACCTCGCCACAATCCCCTGCGACCAGGAGTCCGACTCCTCTAGGCCCAGACCACCGTCTGCAACCTAGGCAGTTACTTCAGGAGTCACCACTCCTGACTTCCTCAGAGTTCCTCTCAGCTCAAGGGCTACTTCCAACTCCCTCTCCACTCACAGACCGACTCTCTACACTCCTCACCTCCCCTCCCTGACCCCCCCAGGTGGGCGACTCTATTCCACTCAAGCCGTCCACAGGTGTGTCAGGTGGGTGTGGTGCAGGGTGTATCTAAGATATGATTTGCTGTTGGAGGCAACACCACTTAAGTAGGGACCCGAAAACCAGGAGGGAGGCGGAATACTACATGGAAGGGCAGCTTGTGCAGTACCCTGTGACGACCTAATAGTCCAGGGGTGTCACAGATCCACCCTTTGCAGTGATTCTATTTCCTGGCTAGACCCTGACTGTTTGACTACTCTTTTGCCCCCTGGTGATTAGCCTGTTAACATTGCTGAAGTTACTCTGTTTCAGTGTTTCTTTGTCTCTCCTTCACTACTCTGTTGGCACCTAGTGGGGATTACGCTGTACTGCGTCTTACTAGCCTTTGTACAGTGTGACACTTATATTTTAGGAAATTTCAAAACAATTGCAATAGTATATTGTTATAAAAATGCATGTTATATGTACATTTTGTGAACTTTGAATGGACAATTACGAAATAAAATATTTTATTTGTAATAGAAGTTTTGGAATATGTTTTTATAGAAGTGGATACTTGAATGTATCATCTATCAGGCACCCTCATTACTAACCAAGTATGTAAAAAAAAAGAAACACACAAAAATAGTTTATTTGAATAGACTCCCCAACACTATCCCTTGTTCACCAATTTATTATAAAAAATGTTCCAAAGAAGCTTGTCCATCGTAGTCCATGATCCACGAATGCAGTTCTGTTGACTGTGAATAGCAGTAATTCCTGGGCTTGATGCCATCTGACAACAAGACTATGGCATACCAGGTATGGCAGGCAAATACTGCATGTTTCTTGGCTGACTAACTAATATTACTTATAATTTATGGTCATGTATGGTTTTATCTCTTTGCCTGTGTGGATTGGATGGGTTGTTGCTGATGTTTGTTGAGAATTTTATGTCATTAAAATCTTTTTAAATATATTTACGAATTTTTGTTGGCGCGTTCAATTCTTATTTCACCCGCTGTATCTTCTCTAAACCAATCATTGTTCATTACTTCTGTTTATTTAAAGATGCCTCTACATTGGCATGTGGAGTGGAGTGATACGTCTAACACATGCTTTCTCTGGCTTTCCTGTACTGTGTGCTAGGAAAGAAAGGAGAGGCATAATTTAGATTTACCACTGCATTCCCCATGTCACATGGGAAGCCATTTTAGAAATAAGACAAAAGAAACTGTAGTCTGGTCAGAAGAAGCAGTGGATGGGAAACAGAGGGCACCAGGTGGTGTGACTAAACATGAGAAATTTGTAGCCACATTTCAGTGCCAGGGTGATTGAATATTAAAGTATCTGCTTCTATAATAACATATTCCAAAACTTCTACTAATCATAACATGTTTTATGATTTTTCCATTCAAATTTCACAAAATCTAATATATAAAGCTGAGTGTATGTATGTATCTGTGTAGAAACAGAAGTTCCAGGCGGCACACAATCCTTCAAGGTGCACGTGTCCAAAGAAGGCATCCACAGTATAATTAATACAAAGGAGTATTAGGCACTCCAAATCTTCTGAAATATTTTTGTAGTTTAAATTACGCGTTTCGGCTAATAGTGAGCCTTTTTCACATCTCTGATGTGAAAAAGGCTCACTATTAGCCGAAACGTGTAATTTATGCCTGTATGATATGATGCAATAAACTTCAAAAATATTTCAGAAGATTTGGAGTGCCGGTCCTTTGTATTATGTATGTGTGTATGTATGTGTGTATGTATGTGTGAGTTAAGGAATCCGCACCGTCGCATTTACAATCACGAAATTTTGCACAGATCCTCCATGTGACTCAGGGAACGTCATAGACTATGTTTTGATGGGAAAATTTAACCCTGCGCTTTACAGTTACGCTCTAAAATCCTGCCTCAATTAAACTGAATGGCGCTGGGAGCTGCAAGTTAATAGCAACTGTCAGTGGTTGCTATAGGAACAAAATAAACTGTTAGTATAAGAAGCTTATGTGTGAGGTAATATGATGTCGGTGGGGAGACTGATAGAGAGAGACAGAAAAAGCAGACAGAGTCACAGACAGAGACAGACGTAGAAAGAGACAGACGGGGAAAAAGACAGACAGAGACAGATGGGCAAAGAGACAGCCGGGCAAAGAGACAGCCCTGGAAAGAGACAGCCCTGGAAAGAGACAGCCGGGCAAAGAGACAGACCTGGAAAGAGACAGACCTGGAAAGAGACAGACCTGGAAAGAGACAGACGGGGAAAGTAAAAGACGGGGAAAGAGACAGCCCTGGAAAGAGACAGCCCTGGAAAGAGACAGACCTGGAAAGAGACAGCCCGGGCAAAGACAGTCCAGGCAAAGACAGCCCAACAAAAGAGACAGCCCGGGCAAAGAGACAGTCCTGGAAAGAGACAGACTGGGAAAGAGACAGACCTGGAAGGAGACAGACCGAGAACGAGACAGACCGGGAGAGAGACAGACCTGGAAAGAGACAGACCTGGAAAGAGACAGACCTGGAAAGAGACAGACAAAGACAGACGGGGAAAGAGACAGTCGGGCAAAGAGACAGACAGAAACATAGAAACAGACACAGAGATGGAGACAGATAGACTGATACAAATACAGACAGAGAGATAGAAACAGACAGACAGAGACATAGACACAGACAGACAAGGAAAAATACAGACAGAGAGACAGACAGACAGCGACACATAGACAGAGACTGGGAGAGAGACAGAGAGATAGGTACTATCCTGGGCAACGCCCAGGTACTACATCTAGTATACTAATATAATACGCATTTTTATAGCAATATATTATTGCAATTATTTTTAAATTCCTTAAAATATAAGGACATAATAATAAAACAATAAAACAGGTTAATGTTTATCATACGCATATGTCTGGTATTGTATTATATATACGTATCTTATATGATATATAGTTAGAGATAGTAGAAGCAGTTTACAGTACTTTGGCCAAGAGTACAACCTGTGCGGGACTCTGTAACCACTGGACAGGGACATCAGAATCTCATTGCCTCCAAGCATTCCAGACTCATTTTTTGATTAGCCAGTCTAGTACCATGCCATCATTGGGGCGTGATGCGTACATGATGTCATGCCTAATCAGCCAATCAAAATAGGAGCTGGGAATGCAGCAAAATAAGGAGATTTGTAGGCTTTTCATCTAATGGTCACAGACTACTGACCTTACCAAGGCATTTAAGTCTTGTGTTGATTCTTCCATCTCTAACAGTTAAGCGGGCTTTACACGCTGCGATATCGGTCCCGATATCGCTAGCGTGGGTACCCGCCCCCATCTGTTGTGCGACACGGGCAAATCACTGCCCGTGCCGCACAACATCGCCCAGACCCGTCACACATACTTACCTGCCCGGCGACGTCGCTGTGACCGGCGAACCGCCTCCTTTCTAAGGGGGCGGTCCGTGCGGCGTCACAGCGACGTCACTGAGCGGCCGCCCAATAGCAGCGGAGGGGCGGAGATGAGCGGGACGTAACATCCCGCCCACCTCCTTCCTTCTGCATAGCGGCCGGGAGGCAGGTAAGGAGAGCTTCCTCATTCCTGCGGTGTCACACGGAGTGATATGTGCTGCCGCAGGAACGAGAAACAACATCGTTACTGCTGCAGTAACGATTTTTGAGAATGGACCCCCATGTCATCGATGAGCGATTTTGCACGTTTTTGCAATGATGCAAAATCGCTCATCGGTGTCACACGCAACGGCATCGCTAATGCGGCCGGATGTGCGTCACCAATTCCGTGACCCCAACGAGTTCGCATTAGCGATGTCGTAGCGTGTAAAGCCCCCTTTACTACATGCTAATATTGTATTTGAAAAAGTGATTTTTATAATACTGTATATAATATTCTATGGTACTTTTATGATTTATCATATAATAGAAACATTGCATTCCATTCATATGTAAATATTAATTCATATTGATTTTTCCCAATAGGTTGACTATTTACCTTTTTCAA
Source organism: Anomaloglossus baeobatrachus (assembly GCF_048569485.1). NCBI lineage: Eukaryota > Metazoa > Chordata > Amphibia > Anura > Aromobatidae > Anomaloglossus > Anomaloglossus baeobatrachus. Next base: position 621,799,470 of record NC_134353.1, read on the forward strand.
CTCCAGCTATAGCTAACTCTAGCATTTAAATAACTACCAAACTACCAAATACGAAATAACTAAGCATTATGACATTGCTTTCTTTTATTTTATTTTCATTAACAGAAATATTTCATAAAATAAATGAATCCATATGTGTGGCGCCCCTGAGTACATCAGGGTGCCACAGGGTACTGCATACTTACCCAGGGTGCAGGGTCTACCCCCAAGGTTTGGAGGTTACTAAGAAATTCGTGTCACTACCATCAGCACCACAAATCCCAATCAACACCTCACATCATGACCTGTCAGACACACCAGTGGGTTGGTCTAGCTCGAAAAGGGCCACCCACCTAGGGGTCAAGCAGGCTGGTGGGAGAAAGGAAGCAAGAGAGTAGTGAGAGCCCTCAAATAGAGAGGAGCTGGGGGGAGTGAGCTCCCGGGAAGCTAGACCATGGTTCGGTCACAGACGGTGTTCCGGGACCAGAGGAGTTGGGGACCGTTGCCAGTGGAAAGAAGTGCGACGGACATAGTCTAGGAGGACTGTCGACACCAGCAATCCTCATCCAGCACCATGACTACCCACAGTGAGTACTTTGATCCCCCTGCATCCTGATCTCCCAAACAACCACCAATACCCCTGAGCCCGAGGCCATCCCTACCTGTGGAGGGACTAACATCAGGCTGCTTAACTCCATCTGCCTCGGTAACCCTTACAGCAGTTGCAGTATTCCCATTACCGCAACCCACAGGTGGCATCACGAACTTCTCCCCTGTAATTACCCCCTTTTTACGGATCAAAGTGTCCGCCAACCCAGGTCCGGGCCCCCCTTGAGCCACCATGATCATGATCCCGGATCCGAGCAGCCCGACCAACACCAGGGCAGTACATATGGAAGATAGCATGCGCCATAATATCCTTGAACAACAGCTTTCGGCTTCGGCTTCTATTCACAAGTGTATTACTGGAGCATACAAGTTGCCAGTTGTACTTTATGCTGATACAATTCAGTTTCAAGCAAACCAAATTGAAAATTAGGTATATTAGCAAAATATACAAACTTTACACTTTTTGAAATAAACTAATTTAGAACAATTTAAACATCTGAATATAATTACCAGAACAAGTGGTTTCTCCAAAATCAAGACAAAACTCCACTTTTAAAACTTCTGCAGTTCCAGAATTATCCAACCTCTTCTTAATAAGCATCTTTTGTATTTCAACAGGTTGTCCACTATTCAGACAAGTTAAATATTATGTTTTCCTTTGTAAAATAAAAACACCCCTATTTACCTTGTGTATCAACAGGTTTCCATCACTGTTGGCACCAGGTCTCCAGAGGCTTCCTTGACATTGTTATGGCAAATGAACCCTGCAGTTAATAGGCTTCTTCACTTACACATCCATCAGATATTCATGGTTCATCTGACAGAAGTAATAAAAACACAGCAGCTCAATAATGCCCACTGATTTGCTGCAGGGCTTATGTGGCATAACAATGTCACACAAGTCTCAGGGTCCTTGGTGCTGACATCGCTTGAACGGCACCAGTGAAGGAGGTGAGCATAGGGTATTTTTATTTTATAAGGGGCCATAAAGCATTTATTTCATGTTATTGCCTGCTGCAAGCATTTTACGTAGCCAGAATCCTGCTTTTTGATGGCCAATCTAAACTTTTCCAAGACTTCTTAAATCATATCTTGGTGAACTTTGAAGTATGTTTAGAATCATTGTCATGTTGTCATGTTGGAAAATTGAATAAGGTCCAAGCTTCAGTTTCCTGACAGAAGCGCTGATATTTTTTCATAGGATTTTTTGATGCTTCATTGAATTCATCTTGCCCTTCGCATTCTGAAGGTTTCCAGATCTAGAGGAAGCAATGCAGCTCTAAAGAATTACCAAACCTCCATCACACTTCACTGTAAATAGACAGTTCTCTTCAGCATGTACTTGATTTGTCCTCCGCCAGATATTCCACTGTTCCACAGGCCAGAATTGCAATTAAATGTTGTTAGTGTGCTCTATGTGCGGCCATGTCTGTTAGTGACGGACACCAATCAGCGTGGCACAGAGACATGCCCAGGAGGAGCTGGATGGAGACAAGCGGGGAGGTGAATGAGGCTGTTGCCGGCTTCCCAATATTAAAAATATATATAAAAATATAAAAATGTGTCTGTGTGTGCATGTATGATGTGTATCTGTGTATGTCAGTGTATATGACTGTGTCTAGATTTATGTCTATTTATATGTGTTTTTGTGAATTTCTCTTTAAATATACAGTCAGGGCCAGAAATATTTGGACAGTGACACAAGTTTTGTTATTTTAGCTGTTTACAAAAACATGTTCAGAAATACAATTATATATATAATATGGACTGAAAGTGCACACTCCCAGCTGCAATATGAGAGTTTTCACATCCACAAATTGGAGAAAGGGTTTAGGAATCATAGCTCTGTAATGCATAACCTCCTCTTTTTCAAGGGACCAAAAGTAATTAGACAAGGGACTCTAAGGGCTGCAATTAACTCTGAAGGTGTCTCCCTCGTTAACCTGTAATCAATGAAGTAGTTAAAAGGTCTGGGGTTGATTACAGGTGTGTGGTTTTGCATTTGGAAGCTGTTGCTGTGACCAGACAACATGCGGTCTAAGGAACTCTCAATTGAGGTGAAGCAGAACATCCTGAGGCTGAAAAAAAAGAAAAAATCCATCAGAGAGATAGCAGACATGCTTGGAGTAGCAAAATCAACAGTCGGGTACATTCTGAGAAAAAAGGAATTGACTGGTGAGCTTGGGAACTCAAAAAGGCCTGGGCGTCCACGGATGACAACAGTGGTGGATGATCGCCGCATACTTTCTTTGGTGAAGAAGAACCCGTTCACAACATCAACTGAAGTCCAGAACACTCTCAGTGAAGTAGGTGTATCTGTCTCTAAGTCAACAGTAAAGAGAAGACTCCATGAAAGTAAATACAAAGGGTTCACATCTAGATGCAAACCATTCATCAATTCTAAAAATAGACAGGCCAGAGTTAAATTTGCTGAAAAATACCTCATGAAGCCAGCTCAGTTCTGGAAAAGTATTCTATGGACAGATGAGACAAAGATCAACCTGTACCAGAATGATGGGAAGAAAAAGTTTGGAGAAGAACGGGAACGGCACATGATCCAAGGCACACCACATCCTCTGTAAAACATGGTGGAGGCAACGTGATGGCATGGGCATGCATGGCTTTCAATGGCACTGGGTCACTTATGTTTATTGGTGACATAACAGCAGACACAAGTAGCCGGATGAATTCTGAAGTGTACCGGGATATACTTTCAGCCCAGATTCAGCCAAATGCCGCAAAGTTGATCGGACGGTGCTTCATAGTACAGATGGACAATGACCCCAAGCATACAGCCAAAGCTACACAGGAGTTCATGAGTGCTAAAAAGTGGAACATTTTGCAATGGCCAAGTCAATCACCAGATCTTAACCCAATTGAGCATGCATTTCACTTGCTCAAATCCAGACTTAAGACGGAAAGACCCACAAACAAGCAAGACCTGAAGGCTGCGGCTGTAAAGGCCTGGCAAAGCATTAAGAAGGAGGAAACCCAGCGTTTGGTGATGTTCATGGGTTCCAGACTTAAGGCAGTGATTGCCTCCAAAGGATTCGCAACAAAATATTGAAAATAAACATATTTTGTTTGGGTTTGGTTTATTTGTCCAATTACTTTTGACCTCCTAAAATGTGGAGTGTTTGTAAAGAAAAGTGTACAATTCCTACAATTTCTATCAGATATTTTTGTTCAAACCTTCAAATTAAACATAACAATCTGCACTTGAATTCTGTTGTAGAGGTTTCATTTCAAATCCAATGTGGTGGCATGCAGAGCCCAACTCTGTCACTGTCCAAATATTTCTGGACCTAACTGTATATGTGTACGTATGCCTGTATGTGTATGTACTGTATCTGTGCATGTCTATGTGTGGATGGGACCCACTGAGACTCTTTCGCCCAGGCCTACAAAAACCTGGAGCTGGCCCTGCATGTACCAGTCATGTATTCTCCTGTACACTGTACAGGGGCGTACCTTTGGGGGGCATGCAGCATATTTGCCCCTGCACAGCAATCAGGGGGGCACCATTAGAAAATGTGAGGCAGTAGTATGGTGGGAGAAAATTATAAGTGGACAGTATTGGGAAAGAAAAGTGTGAGGGGCATAGTATAGAGACTGGGTAGTGGGGGGGATAAGCAGTATAGAGAAGGGGCAACATGGTGGCCAGTGTGAGGGTTCAGTATGCTGAGGAGGGGGAATGTGTGACTGAGGTGCAGTATTTATATCTAAATGCTACAGTTCGTGCTCTACTGTTATGGCTAAAAATGTTAACGTTATTGGGCCCCCACCAGATTTCGGCCCAGGGGCCCCTACCAACCTTAATCTGGCCCTGATAGAATCCCAAAACTAAGGTCTATTATTTACATTGTTTTACACATATTGACTACTGTAACTCGCTATTAATTAGTCTCCCCCTAACTAGACTCTTTCCTCTACAGTCCATCCTTAATGCAGCAGCCAGGGTCACCTATCTGGCTAACCGCTACTCGGATGCCTCTGCTCTGTGCCAGTCATTGCACTGGCTGCCCATATATCACAGGATCCAATTCAAACTGCTTGTTCTAACCCACAAAGCTCTCCACAGTGCGGCACCCCCCTACATCTCCACCCTCCTCTCTGTCTATCACCCCACCCGTTCTCTACGCTCTGCAAGCGACTTTTGACTAACATCCACACTAATTCAAACCTCCCACTCCCGGATCCAAGACTTCTTCCGAGCTGCACCAACCCTCTGGAACGCTCTACCCCAAGAAGTTAGGACAAATCCCAACTTTCTCAGCTTCAGACGCACCCTAAAGACGCATCTTTTTAGGGCGGCCTATCACACTCCCTAATCAGATTCGATTCACATAGTCCCTCTACAACTTCTCACAACATAACTCCACATCAAACTCCATGGCACCCAAAGGCATCTCAAGGCTCTGGCCCACTGGTCCAGGAAACTATTATCTATCCCCCATTTCCGTGAGATGGCTGGATTGTCATTTTAAATAAACACTTGAACGTTGCCTCTCCCCCCCATCTCATTGTAGATTGTAAGCTCTCACGAGCAGGGTTGTGTTTTTTCTTTTTTTCCTCTAAATATTGTATTTCTATAACTGTTACTTGTTTGTATACAGTTAGGTCCAGAAATATTTGGACAGTGACACAATTTTCGCGAGTTGGGCTCTGCATGCCACCCCATTGGATTTGAAATGAAACCTCTACAACAGAATTCAAGTGCAGATTGTAACGTTTAATTTGAAGGTTTGAACAAAAAAATCTGATAGAAATTGTAGGAATTGTACACATTTCTTTACAAACACTCCACATTTTAGGAGGTCAAAAGTAATTGGACAAATAAACCAAACCCAAAAAAAATTTTTTATTTTCAATATTTTGTTGCAAATCCTTTGGAGGCAATCACTGCCTTAAGTCTGGAACCCATGGACATCACCAAACGCTGGGTTTCCTCCTTCTTAATGCTTTGCCAGGCCTTTACAGCCGCAGCCTTCAGGTCTTGCTTGTTTGTGGGTCTTTCCGTCTTAAGTCTGGATTTGAGCAAGTGAAATGCATGCTCAATTGGGTTAAGATCTGGTGATTGACTTGGCCATTGCAGAATGTTCCACTTTTTTGCACTCATGAACTCCTGGGTAGCTTTGGCTGTATGCTTGGGGTCATTGTCCATCTGTACTATGAAGCGCCGTCCGATCAACTTTGCGGCATTTGGCTGAATCTGGGCTGAAAGTATATCCCGGTACACTTCAGAATTCATCCGGCTACTCTTGTCTGCTGTTATGTCATCAATAAACACAAGTGACCCAGTGCCATTGAAAGCCATGCATGCCCATGCCATCACGTTGCCTCCACCATGTTTTACAGAGGATGTGGTGTGCTTTGGATCATGTGCCGTTCCCTTTCTTCTCCAAACTTTTTTCTTCCCATCATTCTGGTACAGGTTGATCTTGGTCTCATCTGTCCATAGAATACTTTTCCAGAACTGAGCTGGCTTCATGAGGTGTTTTTCAGCAAATTTAACTCTGGCCTGTCTATTTTTAGAATTGATGAATGGTTTGCATCTAGATGTGAACCCTTTGTATTTACTTTCATGGAGTCTTCTCTTTACTGTTGACTTAGAGACAGATACACCTACTTCACTGAGAGTGTTCTGGACTTCAGTTGATGTTGTGAGCGGGTTCTTCTTCACCAAAGAAAGTATGCGGCGATCATCCACCACTGTTGTCACTCGTGGACGCCCAGGCCTTTTTGAGTTCCCAAGCTCACCAGTCAATTCCTTTTTTCTCAGATTGTACCCGACTGTTGATTTTGCTACTCCAAGCATGTCTGCTATCTCTCTGATTGATTTTTTTTCAGCCTCAGGATGTTCTGCTTCACCTCAATTGAGAGTTCCTTAGACCGCATGTTGTCTGGTCACAGCAACAGCTTCCAAATGCAAAACCACACACCTGTAATCAACCCCAGACCTTTTAACTACTTCAGTGATTACAGGTTAACGAGGGAGACGCCTTCAGAGTTAATTGCAGCCCTTAGAGTCCCTTGTCCAATTACTTTTGGTCCCTTGAAAAAGAGGAGGCTATGCATTACAGAGCTATGATTCCTAAACCCTTTCTCCGATTTGGATGTGAAAACTCTCATATTGCAGCTGGGAGTGTGCACTTTCAGCCCATATTATATATATAATTGTATTTCTGAACATGTTTTTGTAAACAGCTAAAATAACAAAACTTGTGTCACTGTCCAAATATTTCTGGACCTAACTGTATGATCCTCCTGAATTGTAAAGCGCTGCGGAATATGTTGGCGCTATAGAAATAAAGATTATTATTATTATTATTTTTAGTTGTCAGATCAGTGGTTAAGCATCTTGTAGTTCGGGCAAGAAACCTTCCATGTTTAGTGTGAGCCTTACTGAGTAAACTGAATCCTCAGGGTCAGTTGTTACCAATTCTTGCTGCTGGCCTTTTCAAGTCACTCAAGGGATTTTGACAACCTGTATCATCAGGAATATGTAGGGCTGTTGTGATGGTGGAATATTATGGATTGTGTACCATTTTGTGTGAGTTAATGTTTGGGTGTGGTTCACTATCCATTCTGTGACCCTTGTGTGTACATTGTCCTATTTACAGGTTTAACTCCTCCCCTGCCAGGCTTTTGTTCCTAAGTCGGGGGTGGGGGCGTGAGATCCACCTAAACTCTCTGCTTACCTGAAGAATTGGGAGTCTGTTTGGAGAACTTGAAGAAGAAGGATTGATCCTCTGGGAGAAACTGTGGCTTATTGCTTACCGGACTAAATTTGTGTTACTGAACTAATTTTACCCTCTATTTTGTGGATTATGTTATGGACCGTTTTGTTTTGCTTGGAATAAATGCTTATTGGATTGAACAGCCATCGCTCGCTCTGTTGATCGTGTGATATGGAAGAAGGACCCCGTGACAACTCGGGACAATGGACGATTACTGCGGTGGAGCTTGTCTTTACAACCCTACAGCTTCTGTGTCGCCCTGGGCAAGCCAGGGGACACAGGTCACAACACCGCCACACCCCACACTCCAGGTAGGCACATCACAGCTAAACCACAAATCCTTCTTGCCTTCCTCCAGGAGTCTGATGATGCACACCAGGGGGTGGGCCAGGCGGTTGGCTCCACCCACCGAGGAGCTCACAACTCTGGAGGCGGGAAAACCAGACAGTCAGCTCAGGGACGAGCTTGAGTAAAGAACAGAGATAGCTCAGGGAGGAGCAGGAGTGAGGAGCTAAGTAGAGGAGTTAAGAAAGTGAAAGTGAAAGTAGTAAAGGAGGAAAGCGAGTGAAGTGACAGAAGAGAAAGAAGCCTGAAGGGTTCAGCTTTGTGCAGGGCCAGATCAGCAAGGTCAGCGACGGCGGTGACTGTCTGGAGGGGGACCATTTGGAAGTTCCTGGAAGGACCCCGTTGGCTGTGTGCCCGGTGGTCTGGAGCAGTGTTCCGAAGGACAGTCAGCACCAGGGCAGGGGCCTTTCGGACCCCGGCAAGGCTAGGAGTCGCCAAATTTGCCGAATCCGTCAGTGACGGGGACGCAGATCCCCCAACAACCAAGTCCCGATTGAAGGCAACAGCCCAACCTGAACCGGAGAGACACCGCCACCGCCACGGCACCAGTTTCTCAGGGCCAGCGCCTGCGGGCAAAGTGTAGACCTCCTCCGGCCCAGATTGCAGCCGGGGAGCGGGTAACCGGAGGGAATCCACCGATACCACAAGTCAAACAAAGGTGCAAGGAAGAGGGACATCACCGTCACCTACCGGGAGTGCAGGTGCAGCCGTCTGTGGGACCGTCCTACCAGCCGTTTGGTTTACCGTACAAACTGTGTCCACGTCTCAGGCTGAGTGAGTACCACAGTGCCGCAAGGCACAGCGCTGCTCCCGCGTCCCTGCGCCCACCAGGCCCTACACCTTACATCTCATCACTGGGCCCCGGGATCACCAACCCCTACCCACGGAGGGGCAACACAACACCTGGCTGCTCCGCATCACCATCCCCGGGACCCCCCTACTGAGCAGCGGTGGTGCAATCACCACAACCGTGGGTGGCGTCACGAACTATAACAATCCCCACACCCAACAAACACCCCCTTTCACTCACGGGCAAGGAGTGTCGCTCGAGAGACCCCGGGATCCGGCCCACAGCTCGAGCCACCAGGAGCAGCTGCCGGACCCGAGCAGAAGGGGTGAGCGCGGTGTGCTGACACCCTCCTCCCCACCCGCGAGAACTTGGCGTCACGAACAGGATCTTACCGCTCTGCCGTCTGGTAGAGGTGCGCCTTGTTACCGCCGGAGGTATCCGGCAGGAAAATTTCAGAGGCCGCCATCTTTGGCGCGAAAAGTTCCTGCTCGAGCGTCTTCTCGAGCAGTAGAGGCGCGAAGGCCAAAACCCCGCCCCGAGAGAGGAGGGGCCGAAAAGAGCTAAGGGGGACGCGATGGCGGCTGGCTGCATGTAACAACGCAGCTAAAGAAAGACGGGGACACGAATGGAGAAATGGCAGCGTCCTCGAATTGGAGTGCGGGAATACCCGCCACCGGAGTACCCAAGCTCTGGGGGAAACGAGGCGGAGTAGCGTTTGAGGACTGCGGCCCGGGTGAGCTCCCCGCCGGGACCGCTGCGTGGCTGGAGCGGGAGTTGGGCCGATTCTGCGTGAAGGTGAGGGCGCAGAGCCTGCAGCAGTTGATGGATTGGAAAGCAGAGATGCAAAGGATGGTTGCCGTAGTAGGGGCCCGTGAGCAAGGGGCCGCTGCGGCCGTGCCGCGTCGCGATCAGTCCACCCAAACCCCAGAGCCGGCCCTGATTGAGTGGGAGACAGACATCAGCACCGCGGCTGGAGGTTCGAAGGGGATGTCGTTGATGGAGGAAGAGGTCCCAAGTATGCCGCCTCCGCCGCCATTCCTAACGGCTGTCAGCGGTGCGGGGTTGAACTGCCAGTGGGAGGAAAATCCCATGTACCGCTTGGTCTCAGAGTGGGCCGACACCCTGCGGTGGTAGCCGCCTCAAGGGCAGCGGATGCCCGCTGCACCTTCCCCGTTGGGACCACCACTGAAGTTGTTGTTTGTTTGAGAGTTTGCAAAAGAATGATAAGGAAAATGAAAATTACTGAGTTTTTCATCTGATTTGCCTTGTGATTGAACCGGCAGGAGCCGGCACCGTTGTCCCCGTGGGGACCGTTTAAAGTTTATTTGCATGGGAACTAACCATGGACAAGCCCGTGAACTTGCAGGGCACCACAAACGTTAAGTGGCTTGTAAATATGTTGGTTACCGTTACCGTTTCCGCAATACCGCCTCCGGAGAGGCAGGTTGGAGGGAGGGCCCTGAGCAGAGCAGGCTAGGGCCCAGCCACCAAAGGAACCGGTGGCCACCCTCTGGAGGGGAAGGACAGATCCCGCTCGGGTAACTTGTGCTGGACTGTGGGTCAAGGGGTGCTGCCTGGGTTTTAGGGGCAGCATCAGGGCCAGGTTGCTTGGGTGGGAGAGAGCGGAAACCGTGACCGTATACCGTTGCAACGTTTAAGTAAATGTGCCTCCCGTCTTGGGAAGAGTTTTGATTAAAAATGTTAGTTATGTTTTTCTTAACCCTGTTACCCCCTTTTACAGAAAAATAAAACCGGTGTAGGACGGCAGCCCGCGGACGGTCTGCATTTTGCTAAGGGGGAATGTGTCGCCCTGGGCAAGCCAGGGGACACAGGTCACAACACCACCACACCCCACACTCCAGGTAGGCACATCACAGCTAAACCACAAATCCTTGTTGCCTTCCTCCAGGAGTCTGATGATGCACACCAGGGGGTGGGCCAGGCGGTTGGCTCCGCCCACCGAGGAGCTCACAACTCTGGAGGCGGGAAAACCAGGCAGTCAGCTCAGGGACGAGCTTGAGTAAAGAACAGAGATAGCTCAGGGAGGAGCAGGAGTGAGGAGCTAAGTAGAGGAGTTAAGAAAGTGAAAGTGAAAGTAGTAAAGGAGGAAAGCGAGTGAAGTGACAGAAGAGAAAGAAGCCTGAAGGGTCCAGCTTTGTGCAGGGCCAGATCAGCAAGGTCAGCGACGGCGGTGACTGTCTGGAGGGGGACCGTTTGGAAGTTCCTGGAAGGACCCCGTTGGCTGTGTGCCCGGTGGTCTGGAGCAGTGTTCCGAAGGACAGTCAGCACCAGGGCAGGGGCCTCTCGGACCCCGGCAAGGCTAGGAGTCGCCAAATTTGCCGAATCCGTCAGTGACGGGGACGCAGATCCCCCAACAACCAAGTCCCGATTGAAGGCAACAGCCCAACCTGAACCGGAGAGACACCGCCACCGCCACGGCACCAGTTTCTCAGGGCCAGCGCCTGCGGGCAAAGTGTAGACCTCCTCCGGCCCAGATTGCAGCCGGGGAGCGGGTAACCGGAGGGAATCCACCGATACCACAAGTCAAACAAAGGTGCAAGGAAGAGGGACATCACCGTCACCTACCGGGAGTGCAGGTGCAGCCGTCTGTGGGACCGTCCTACCAGCCGTTTGGTTTACCGTACAAACTGTGTCCACGTCTCAGGCTGAGTGAGTACCACAGTGCCGCAAGGCACAGCGCTGCCCCCGCGTCCCTGCGCCCACCAGGCCCTACACCTTACATCTCATCACTGGGCCCCGGGATCACCAACCCCTACCCACGGAGGGGCAACACAACACCTGGCTGCTCCGCATCACCATCCCCGGGACCTCCCTACTGAGCAGCGGTGGTGCAATCACCACAACCGTGGGTGGCGTCACGAACTATAATAATCCCCACACCCAACAAACACCCCCTTTCACTCACGGGCGAGGAGTGTCGCTCGAGAGACCCCGGGATCCGGCCCACAGCTCGAGCCACCAGGAGCAGCTGCCGGACCCGAGCAGAAGGGGTGAGCGCGGTGTGCTGACACCCTCCTCCCCGCCCGCGACACTTCTCCATCCAATACAAGCGTGGAAGTCAAGACCAGAATGCTGATGAACTGTCCCAGCAAGAAGAACCATAGACTATTCACAGCTGAGCAACATGGACTTAAGTGAGGTGGCCAGAGGTCTGTGTAGACCTCATGGCATACTCACTTATTCAAAAGGAGGGAGAGGTTGTGATGGTGTGGATTGTGTACCTTTTTGTGTTGGTTAATGTTTGGGTGTGGTTCAATGTCCATACTGTGTGCCTTGTGTGTACATTGTCCCATTTGCAGGTTTAATTCCTCCCCTGCCAGGCTTTTGTTCCTAAGTCGGGGGAGGGGGCGTGAGATCCACTCAAACTCTCTGCTTACCTGAACAATTAATCAGTCTGTTGGGAACTTGAAGAGAGAAGGAAGAATATTGAACCTCTGAGGGAAGCTGTGGCTTCTCAGAGAGACATGGACATTTATTTATCAATTTCTGGACTATATTCGTGTTTTTTCACTAATTTTACCCTCTGTTTTGTGGATTATGTTATGGACCGTTTGATTTGCTTGGAATAAATGCTCTTTGGATTGTACAGCCATCTCTCGCTCTGTTGATTGTGTGATATGGGAGAAGTACCCTGTGTCAGCTGTGTTTAAACATTTCTATGCCCTAGTCCATATCACATAAATCTATGCTGCCTCCCCCAGGGCTGGTGTCCTTTGCTGCAACTAACTCCACACTCTTACAACATCTTCTCTCACAGTTAGAAGCTATGGTGGTGGCGGAGATAAAAGCAGAAAGCTAGCATTGCCTTCACATCTCTCACTCCCACATTGTCTCTAACCCAGGATGAAGAATATCTGCAGAGGAGGCAGCAATGCACAAAATTGTAGTAAGTAGCTCTGCCCTCTATGACTGAGCAAGACAGAGCAAGCTGTAGAGATGGACAACTTAAATGTAGCGCTCAATTTATTTATTGGTTGTAAATTTAAAAAAAACAGCATTTTATATGGCCTTTTCTAAATAATACTGAAAGATATGTAAATATTTTGGTTATTTCATATATAGTTATAAGCAGCAGTCACCATATTTCTAAGGATGAATTCGCCCTAAGGCCAACCTAGGCCATGGCCTAGGGTCTCCTGACTGCGGCACCCTACGCCATGGTCTAGGTTGGCCTTAGGGGGAATTCATCCTTGGAAATATAGTGACTGCTGCTTATAACTTCTTTCTGCAAAGTCCAGAAAATGTAACCAGTGTTCCTTCATGTTAGAACTTGTCATCCATACTTCCAATTGCAATCTATGCTATCATGTGGAACGGGCTACGATTCTTTAGGAATGCTGTCAGAAGCTGGTATATGGCAATGAATCATGATTGCAGAAGGTCATGAAAGCTAAGGATGCTCTACAAAGTACTGATGTCATAAAGGAATTGAAAAATGCATGGACTTCAGTAGTCATTAAAAGTGGCATTTTTTGCTGATCTAGGAGAAAGACATTTCACATTTTTAACATTTAAGTCTGATTGGTTTTATTAACTACTCCTACCACCCGCAGATTCAAACATTAGACACCATATAACAAGTGCAGAAATGTAAAAAAATATTGAATTTAAATTGATTGAAGAGTTACAAAGACACTAAATTTTAAAGGACTCTTTAGCCAATTTTAATCAATGGGGCACTTGGCGTTAATCTAAGACTAAGAGGTCATGAAAAAATTTCATATATGTTCTTTTAATTCAAACAAGTTAGAATATCCGCTTAGACTATTTCTCCACCTATACCTTTATCATTAGTTATTATTAAAGATGGGAGACATTGGCAAATTTCCTTTTTGTGATCCCCTCTCTTCCCTCTTCAAGACATATTATCTTGTACATGTTTCAAAACTAAGGAAAACATGTAAAAAAATAAATTATCTGACTACAAAAAGCCGATTTAAAAAGCCATATGTCCTTATACAGCTAAATAAACCTAAAAAAATTAAGACTGTAATTCTAGCTTTGGTAATATGAGTAGAAATGCCATATATCAATCACATATTATGGAGATTCCTTCTTTTTTGCTTGATGATTGGCTTTATATCAATCAATAATCATTTATTGATTTTCTATGTAATTTGTGAATCCACTGCAAGCAGCTTTGATACTTTATTCACCATTTTATTCTTTACTTTTAGCACATCACAGCACTAAACATATTAGCAGTCTTCCCTCCTGCAGGGGACTTTGCTGTATAAAGTGTTTCTTTTGCCATGATGATAAACTCCTGGCAGCACCTGCAGAGAATATTTTCATCTGCCTCTAAGTGCTTGTAAAGTCTGTTAGATTAAGGACATTGATGGATGAAGGTCTTTGAGAAACTTGACAGTCTACTTGCAGGAGGTAGTAGACAATGTTATAAGCAGATGGAACAGGCTGGACAAAGGAAGAATTAGGTGTTATCTTTACTGATGAGAGCAACCCAGAGACACAAGTACATTTTCATTAAGGATGAGAATGAAAAGTCAAAGAACCATGCCTTCTTACCTCCTCGGAGTGCTGATGGGGTAATTTTTTTTTTTTTTTAGCAAATCTTTTTACCTATTTCTGTATGTTGTAATGTTAAATTCAAAACTGTCTTTTCTTCCCTATTTTGAAAAAAAACTTTTTTTTAAGCAGAATATTTATTTTTGTATACTGTCAGGAGTTTTATTTTCATTATTTCATATTGAATAACTTTTTTTTGCAAATAAAATAATACAATATTTTAAAGCATAACAAAAGCAATAAACAAAATTCAACAGTTATAGAAAGATTGGCCATAAACACTGTGCAAAGTACAAACAGTCTATGATATGTACAGTCATTATTTATTGTAAACTTAGGTAATCTAATCAGGTCTGGTGAAAACCAATATGAAGAATAAACTGAAAGCAATGGATTGTTTTATTTGAAATTAATATCAAAAGGGACTTTGACTAAAGCTCATCAATGGCTTATTATGTTCTATAGCTAAATAAAAATTAATCTTCACAATTACCAAAAATTTTTGGAAAGTGCACCATTGGTAATTCATCAACTTTCCAAATATCCCATCCAATGCTATGCAATTAGGATTGTTGCTCCTGGACTCATCCTTAGGCCTCCCTCAAACCGCCATGTCTCTGGTCTGTGTAGTGTCTGTTTTTCCACCTACATTCACACGCATACAAATTAAAGTCAATAGAGATCTTCACACCTCAATGTTTTCACTCCACCCCTATGTTCATGTGAAGCATCTGCATGTCGGGGTGAGTTACATGGAGACAAGCCAGTTTTTCTCTGCTAGCACAGGTCAAATACAGACATCACACAAATGGCATCCGCGTGACACATACCAGAAAAAAATGGATATTACTGTAATAAATGGGTTGTCAAAGATGTGGAAAGCTAGAAAAACTATAGATAGATGATAGATTAATAAATAGATTGATAGAATAGATGGAATAGATAGCATACATAATATAGATAGATGTATAGAGATAGATAGATAGATAACTTGTACAGCTATTTAGCAGAATTAATGATGGAATAAAAATGATGTGGGCTTCCCCCCAATTTTCATAACCAGCACAGGTACAACAGCAGTTGCAGGCTGCAATACTCAGCTGTCAACTGTCCCTTAGCTAGTTTTGAAAAATAGAGGGAATCCCTCTCCCTCTCTGATTTCTTAAAATTATTTGAACAAATAATTTAAAAAAACAGTGTGGAGTTGCCCCATTTTTCAAAACCAGCCAAGGTACAGCAGACAACTGGGGGCTGGTATTCTGGCCCTTGCCAGCCTAAAAATAGCAGCCTACAGTCGCCCCAGAGGTGACACATCTATTAGATGCTCCAAATCTGGCGCTGTCCTGGGGTCTTCCCATTACCCTGGTGCAGTGGCAAACATAGTAATATATGAGGTTGATGCAAACTTTGAATTACCAGCTGGCATCAAGCCTTTGTATTATTAATGGGTGGGAGTTTAGAAGACACTCTTATTACTAATCTAGTAGAAATATGAAAAAAAAAACAATATTTGAACAAGCACCATCGAACTACAGCTCTCATTCACTAATTTATTAAAAGATTATTTAAAAAAAAGTCTGCCGTAATCCCAGCGATGTTCCACGACATTCCCCAAAGCAAACCCGAACGACATAAAAAAAGAAAATGATTAAAGAGATAAAGATAAAAGACACCCTCATTGTCCAATTTATTTCCCTGCAAAAACCCTAATTAACACGCCGACATAATCCAAAGGGGGTCCCATGGCGTTCCAAGACTTACTGTCCTAGCCAATGAAGAACAGGTAGTTCCTCATTGGCAGGGAGAGCAGTCACTGCAGGATCACATACTGTGGTATGTGAGAATCACTGCAGTGAACTGAGATGATCCTGATTGCTAATTCTGTGGTCTTGCTAGCAATTTAAATTTCAGCATCTAAATTCTGATAGCTAAATCTGTAATCCTGCGGCCTGGCCAAAATCGACATTTCAGTATCTAAATAGTGATTGCTAATTATGTGGTCCAGCTAAAAATTGCCATTTCATTATCTAAATAGTGATTTTACTTCTGTGGGCCCACCAAAAAATTGACACTTCTTCATTTAAATAGTGATTTCTACTTCTGTGGTAAAACATAAAATTACCATTTCATCATTGCCTCTTACCGAATTTTATTGCAATGTTGCATCAGCAAATAAAAAGTAATTTTGTTGCTTTGATTATTTTTCTCGTTACGCCATTTACCAATCAGAATAATTCCTTATTATTTTGATAGATCGGATTTTTATGAACCACGCTATACCAAATATGTATATGTGTGTATATATATATATATATATATATAGAATTTTGTCATGCATTAATGTGACAAAAGGTAGATTAATTGATTCTTTGTTTTTTTATTATGTTCATATTTCTAAGAACTTTTTTCCCACTATTTACTGTATTTAATAGTTCTCATATTGGACTTGAAGCTGCTATCATATGATCACCTGTGCTATACCGAGCAGTGCTTCAGAAATCATAATCTCCTCTGACACAGATGATTAATAGGGATTTTAAATGCCGCTGTCATAGATTCACAGCAAAATTTATCAGATTAACAGCCTGTGACTGTTAAAGTCATCATGTAGGTGGAAAGGTGCAGCCTTGGTGTGAGAACCCTAATCAAAAGCAAATACATGACATATGATGTACATGTATGTCAATGTATGTCACACGACATGTAGGGGTTAATAACACTCTGAAGCTGTGCATCCACTGCACTGAGAGCCCTTCTAATGAGAGGAAATTAACTTAATTCCTCTGACAGCTTCAGGCTTTCAATCATAGGGGTACAGCTAGCGCTCTGGGTATAGTGAACAGCAACTTTAACAGTGCCCCCAGCAAGACCTGACAGATGGCTCTGTACTGATGTAACTGATGTAATGCTGAGCCTGCTGTCAGTCAGTTTTGGGGCGTGGTTACAGCTGCCACTTATTATGCACTAAGCAATGATAAAAGCTGTGCTGGCCACATCCCTATGACTGACAGGTTGAGGCTACCAGGAGGAATAAAATGAACTTACTCCCGGCAGCGGAATAAGAGTATGTGCGCACATTGCGTTCTCTGCAGTGCAGAAAAGAACACACCCTCTGGCAGACTGGACACTGCGTTTGTAAAAAAAATGCATCCACAACGCATGCATTTTGGATGCTTTTTCCATGCATTTTGCATGCGTTTTGGATGCATTTTTGACAGTGCGTTCCCCCGGCAATTCAGCTCTGCTTCATGCCGACTGACAGCACACACAGACAGAGTTGCGCAATGAAAATAAACTTCATTGTCATACCACGGCTCTGTCTGTGTGTGGCGTCCTGATTAGCGGTCACCCGTGAAGGACTCACCGGTGACCGCTAATCCCCTGAGTGACTGAAGTGAGCAGCGCGATTAGTGCTGCCATAACTCAGGTTACCCGCGGCCAGCTGGAGTCCTCCACCCGAGACCGCAACTCACCTGTGACTTCATCGCTGATCGCGCGGCTCACTTCTGTTGCTGCGTGGAGCTGACAGAGAGCGGTCTGGTCTGTGACCGCTCTTGTCAGCTTCATGTAGCAGAGCTGAAAGTTTTGTGAGACCTCATGTGGATTACGTCAGACCTGGAGGGGTTTTTGAGGATTAATAAAGTGGTGAAAGAGGGTATTTTTTTTGTCTTTTATTCCAAATAAAGGATTTTTTGGATGTGTGTGTTTATTTTCTTTAACTTACAGGTTAATCATGGAAGGTATCTCGGGGAGACACCTGCCAGGATTAACCTAGAACTTAGTGGCAGCTATGGGCTGCTGCCATTATCTCCTTTTTGCCCTGATTGCCACTGCACCAGGGAAATTCGGGATGAGCCGGGTAGAGTCCCGGAACTGTGGCATCTAAAGGATGCGGCAATTCTGGGCAGCTGCTGGCTGATATTGTTAGGCTGGGGGGCTCCCCATAACGTGAGGCTCCCCATCCTGAGAATACCAGCCTCCAGCCATGTGGCTTTACCCTGGCTAGTATCAAATTTGGGAGGGACCGCACGTTGTTTTTTTTAATTATTTATTTAGTTATTTTACTGCACGATATGGACCCGTCCACCTGCGGCTGTGATTGGTTGCAGTGAGACAGCTGTCACTCAGCGTGGGGACATGCCTGACTGCAACCAATCATAGGCGCCGGTGGGCAGGGAAAGTAGGGAATACCAGATTGAATAATGACCGGCCACCATTTTCAAAAGAGGAAAGCCGCCGGAGCAGTGTGACAGCCGTGCAGCGCCGCGTCGGTGATCGGTGAGTATGAGAGAGGGGGAGAGACTGACCGACAGACAGAGAGAGGGACAGACAGAGAGAGAGAGACAGACAGAGAGAGAGACAGACAGAGCGACCAACTGACAGAGAAAGAGACCGACCGACAGACAGAGGGAGATTCACCGACATACACCGGACAGAGATTGACCGACATTGACAGAGCGAGACTAAAAAGACCTGTGTTTTGCTTGTCAAAAAAGTGTGCGGAACGCAACAAAAATGCAGTCCAAGTGCATTTTGGTTGCGTTTTGACCCACATCATTGATTTCAATGGGTGGAGAACGCAGCTACAACGCACAAAAGAAGGTACATGCTGCTTTTTTCCCCGCAGCGATTTTGGACATGCAAAACGCTGCATTTACAAACGCAGCATGTGCATTGATTTTTCAGCTTTCTCATAGACTTTGCTGGGGAAGCTGAACGCATGCAATATGGCACTGAAAGCGCTGCAGTTCAAAACGCAGCGTTTCCGCAGAAAAAAACGCAACTTGCGCACATAGCCAAAGTGTAAAGGCCGCATGGCATCAGAATACTAGTAGCATTCTTAGTGTGGATGCCGCATGGCATCAGAATGCTAAAAGCCTGCAGACAATCCTCATATCTGCAAGTTAATAGCTTTTTTTACATGACAAGTTCCCTTTAAGTACTCCTTTTGGGTAGAAAACTCAGAAGAAATCAGACCTTTGAGTTTGTCGGTTTTGAGTCAATAGTTAAAACTGATCTGCTCAATGCTACCAGATTGTTTATCACAGCTATACAGTGTATCACATAGATTAATGATACTAAGAAAAAAGCCCATTTCATTCAGGATAAAGCTTTGAGAAGGATCATCTTTAAATATGATAAGAGTACCGTCAAGTATCCAGTTGCTAAGGAATGTCAGCAGAGAAGTGCACAGCACACTTGACTTAGATGTATCTCATATGCATAGATATAAAATAAAATATCTAAAATGTATAGGATGATTACAAAGTGATGTGGTTTTACACCTGAATAGAATACTGAAATATACATTACACTCTTTATAAAATGACAGGTAGTTTGTTTTGAAGAGCTCAGGTCACATTTTATTCCCCAAAACCAATTATTTTCACATGGCTAATTGATTGTCTGTGTGTTGACAAGTGGAGCCATTAGGGATATATTTCCTAAAAGAAAAATGTCAGTCAAACACAGAATGCAGAATATGCAAATGTAGTGATTAGAAATTGTATTTTGGTAAAAGTTACTGCAGGAAGGTACATTGGATTAGGTTAATGCTGTGCTCAACTTTAACTTTAATTGATGTGCTCATGACAGCAAAAATTGACTTTGCGAAAAGGTCTTCTGTTTCATTTTTAATAAAAACAATACTGTGGCAAAGCAGTCCGTTCAAATATTCAATCATATTTAGCTCCCCACAAGAACTGCCAATAAAAAAAGTTTCCCTAAGGACACAGATTACTTGCTGCTTATTGTAGTCGCCATGAATTTTAATTATTTTATATGAACAAAATATGTCATTGTCTTATAATACGAATACCTGCAAAATAATGATAAAAAGTACAAACTAATTGCTAATATGTCACTTAAAAGTGCAATTCCTTAAAGTGAATGCCCACCCTTAAATGCCAATCTAGTTTTTTAACTAAATATGTGCTGATTCATTGACTAATCAAGTTGTTTTATTGTATTTTCTCATAAGTCAAAGTATGAGCAGAGACTTTAAAACTTTTTGATATGGTCTAAAGACATGAAGCTCTTTTTAAGGCAAGTCCAGCTAAAACATTACATAGCCAGTTTGTTCCTCCTTTACTCAAAAATTAGCAACTCAAGGCTGAAGAGTTAAGGAAGATATGAAGCATCTGCCACTCCAGCTCTATTCCCCGTCCAGCACCACCTCCTCCTGCACGACTGACAACCTATATACTATTTGATTTTAGGCAAAGGATCCATCAGTCAAGCATGAAAATTAAATTCACTTCTCTTCAGCGCATTTTCTCTTTTAATTTCTATGCTCTATTCTCATTCCAGATGTCACGTGACCTCATGCTGTGTAATGCAATTATGTGACATGCATTGTGCCCCACATCATGACTTAAGGTGGTGTCACACACAGCGATGGCGACAACGACGTCGCTGCTACGTCACCATTTTCTGTGACGTGGCACAGCGACGTCCCGTCGCTGTCGCTGTGTGTGACATCCAGCAACGAGCTGGCCCCTGCTGTGA
Source organism: Anomaloglossus baeobatrachus (assembly GCF_048569485.1). Classification (NCBI taxonomy): domain Eukaryota; kingdom Metazoa; phylum Chordata; class Amphibia; order Anura; family Aromobatidae; genus Anomaloglossus; species Anomaloglossus baeobatrachus. The sequence goes on from NC_134353.1 coordinate 621,819,987, forward strand.
GGGCGCTGCTCGTTGCTGAATGTCCTGCTTCATTTTTTGCTCGTCGCTCTCCCGCTGTGAAGCACACATCGCTGTGTGTGACAGTGAGAGAGCGACGAACTGAAGCGAGCAGGGAGCAGGAGTCGGTGTCTGGCAGCCTGCGGTAAGCTGTAACCAAGGTAAACATTGGGTAACCAAGAAGCCCTTTCCTTGGTTACCCAATATTTACATTAGTTACTAGCACCGCCGCTCTCACGCTGCCAGTGCTGGCTCCCTGCTCCCTGCACCCCTAGCCAGAGTACACGTCGGGTTAATTACCCGATGTGTACTCCAGCTACGTGAGCAGGGAGCCGGCACTGGCAGCGTGAGAGCACACCGCTTAGCATTGGCTCCCTGCTCAGGTAGCTGGAGCCAGAGTACACATCGGGTAATTAACCCGATGTGTACCCTGGCTAGAAGAGCAGGGAGCCAGCGCTGAGTGTGCGCTGGTAACCAAGGTAAATATCGGGTAATGGTTACCCGATATTTACCTTAGTTACCAAGTGCAGCATGGCTTCCACAGTGACGCGTGTCGTTATGATCGCTGCTGCGTCTGCTGTGTTTCACAGCTAAGCAGCGATCATAAAAGCGACTTACTAGGTCGCTGTTGCGTCACAGAAAATGGTGACGTAACAGCGACGTTGTTGTCGCTGTTGCTATGTGTAAACCCAGCTTTAGGGCCCAGTGAATTGAATATTTGGCCAGAAATGTCTGTAGGCCCGGAATTCAAATAAAAGATAAAAGAAAAAAGATAGGGCATGTGCACACACCATTTTTTGCATACTTATTGCAATGTTCAAATGACTTGCTGTGCACATGACAATCTTTGGATCTTCTTTTTTAATGGCTTCCAGTTTCCAAAGAAAAAAACCTGTTAAAATAAATAAACTGATCATTCTTCAAGTTGCTATTCTTCCGGTACACTTGTTTATATAATACATGTAAAAAAATAACAGCAGCAAAGCTGTCTCAGAAAAATGACCAAAAGAGATGCAGCAAATAACCTTAAGGCAAAATAAACTCTGGCGTTTCCTGAAGCATCTTCTGCTTAAAAAAAACAGTTTAAAGCTGAGGACAAAAGAGCGCAAATACGGATCTGGTATTAAAGTGCAGTGTACACGATATTACACTCACCTATTAGGGTTGTGATAGTCACAACGCCTGTTAAGGCTTAAGATAATGGCGGCTGCCGCAGCCTCACGTGGGTCAAACTTCAGTGCTAAAGAGAAGAAACAGGCTTAATGTTGGCTGCTGCCAAATGAAATACTGTTGATTATTAATAAACTTCCTTTATTTCATGGGTCTACGCGTTTCAGAGATCCAGTCTCCTTCTTCAGGACAAGAAGGAAAAATCAACAACAATGTTGATTTTTCTTTCTTGTCCTGAAGAAGGGGACTGGATCCTTGAAATGCGTAGACCTATGAAATAAAAGTTTATTAATAATCAACAGTTTTTTTATTCGGCAGCAGTACAGCATTAACCTCGTTTCTCCTCTCCAATAAAAAACTCAGTTGGTGTTCATACGTCTAAAACACATTATGTATACAGTACATACCTAATAGTTTGACTCCATAATTTGGCTGCGATTTTAGGGTTCTTGTGACACTATTTCTATGGATGTCTGTGTTGACCAGTACTCACGCAAAAGATATTGTCAGATAGTGTAACTCAACTGCAGGAGGCACATGAAGATTCCAGAAGTCTTATTTTCAAGCAAAATTTTTGTATTATGCAGAATTAAAGTACCTTAAAACACAATTCTGAACCAGAGGTCAATAGAAATGATGCTAAAAAGATGGATGACAAACACTGAGTGGAGAAGAAGGGAGGGGTTACTTATATTAGAGCTGGGCTACAGTGAAAGAGGGAGGACAAACTTCTAAAAAGTAAACCTAATTGCATAGCACTTACACAGCAGCTAAACAATGACAAAACAATACTGAATGATTCCCAAGTCATGGAACTTGACACCCAGGAAATAAAAGACAAAATATAGTTGAGCTGATGGAACAACGGTGATGGAACAGGTATTTGGAGGGTTGAGGAAAGTTGAGTTTAAGGTTGCATTCACACATCTGTGTGAGAGTCCAAAGTGTTGTACGATCCATAGACTTTTACAGATCCTTTTCTACATCCATGAAAATCACAGATTCGAGAATAAGATCAGTGGGTCTGTGTACTGTCCAATAAAAAAATCTAGCAGAATACAGACATTCACACAGATGTGTGAATGCATCTTAACCCCTTCACAACCGAGGACATACTGGTCCTAAATCATGAAGGGGTAATCACATCCAGCTGCTGCTGTGAGCTGGCAGCAATCTCTGCATATGTCTGCTGATTTAAACAGCAGATATGTGTGGCTAACAGGCACAGGTGGAATAGCAAACTACTCACGCCTGTTAATCCCATAGATCGTGCTGTAAAAATGTGACAGTGTGATTTAAATGGCTGCAGCAAGGAAATAGCTTTTCCCCACCACTATTGGAACTCAATTACAGGGAGCCAATTGTTCCCATAGTGGCAACGAGTCATGTGATGACTCCTATCGCTATAATGACATAGTTCCTGTTACAGCCGACAGAGCAGCGGCTCTAACAGGAACATAGCATTTCTGCTGATCAGAGCTGTGCAGGTCTGATCAACAGAAATAAATCAGCGATCAGACTACTGATCCTTAAAGCTCCCTAGAGAGACTAGTAAATAAAAAAAGTCAAACAAAGGTTTTAAAAAAAATAAACCTAAAAGTTCAAACCACCCCCCATTTACCCTATTGAAAATTAACATAAAAAAAATACACATATTTGGCATCGACGCATTAAAAAATGCCCGATCTATCAAAATAGAAAATTAATTAATCTGATTGGTAAGTGGCATAGCGGCAAAAAATTTCCAAACACTAAAATTCTGTTTTTTGGTTGTCACAAATTTTGCGCAAAATGCAATAACAGGTGATCAAAACTTAGCATCTGCAGAAAAATGGTACCATTAAAAATGTCAACTTGAGACACAAAAAATAAGTCATCACTGAGCCCCATATCCCAAAAAATGAGAACACTACGGGTTTTGGAAAATGGCAGAAAAAGTGTGCCACTTTTTTCAACAGAATTTTTGTTTAACCCCTTAGATAAAAGTAAACCTATACATGTTTGGTATCTACAAACTTATCGAAATCAACAAACTGAATCAAAATTGTACTCTTTGATGAGGAGATATTAGCTTGTAAAATGTAGAGGAAATTTATGATAAGCCAAACTACGCATTACCAAAGATTTTCTTCTGGAGGCATATACTTGGTCCTTTTCACTACATTGATCAATTTTAATTCAGAGACGGTATATAGTTGAAAAAAAGAACACACCCCAACAAGATCACACTTCAGACTTTTAATGATAGACAGCCTTAATCTAGACACCTCCTGAGTAGTATAGAACAGAGCTGATTGTAATAACAAATAGTTCAAGAACTCCTTTCACAGCAGTAACAAGGCAGGAGAAGAAGAGGCCAAGCTGACAGGGCTGTGAGAGGAGAGCTGGAGCAGCAAGTGTGCTTGTTATGAACCACCTCTGCTGTTTTCTCCTTCCCACAAACTGACTGCTGTGAGTTGAAAGCTGAGAGGGTAATCTCCATTGAAATTTTTATTTCATATTTTATTTCAAAATTTAATCAATAATACTCATGGAAATAAGTAACTTTTTAAGGTATCTTATCAGAGAAATGTGATTCTCTCTCACTTGGGTTGATCTTTATTTACTTAATTTTTTTATTTTTTTTACTCACTTATATTAACACTCAATTCATATATAAAATCTACATTTAGTGAATATAGATTTTCCCTCAACTTAGATAGCAGTTATCATGGACCAGGACTAGTGATGGACGAACCCGAACTGTAAAGTTCTTGGTTTGAACGAAACACATAGTGTTCGTGAACACGATTCCGATCATGAGCTTTCCTGGGAAGCTCATGTTACAGTTCAGGTCCAGTTCAGGTCCAGGAGCTGTGAAAAAAAGCACAAAAAAAATTAAGATCATACTTACAAGTCCTGCGACATGTCCTGCAGACTTTGTTTCCTGGCCGCTTTTGCTTCCGCGTCCGACCATTGCTGTGCCCCCCTGGTAAACACCACTGACAAAAGGACCTTCCATGATGTTATAGCCATGTGACCAGTCTGGTGTGAATGTTGTACAGACATTGGCTTACAGACTGGTCACATGGCTTGACGTCATCGAAAGTCCTGTTAACTGAACTTTGACTGGAGTCACCAGGTATGGCCACACACTCTCCTGACAGGAGCGGTCAGCTGCATATATTTTCATGCAGCTAAGGCACTCGTGTCCGGAGACTCTCAGTCCGTGGCGGGTGATGCTGATGCCTGAGTCATACGCAAGTGGAACTCCGGCCTCAGTGTCAGCCTGCTTCTCATTCTATGTAGCCGCTGTCTGTACAGAGTGATGAAGCAGAGCTGACAATGCTCTCTTTGCTTCTAACTCTGTATGGATGCTGTCTGTACAGAGTGATGAAGCAGAGCTGACAATGCTCTACCTGTGGACTATGTCAGACTAAAGTTTTTTGTATAATAAAGATGGGGTTTCTAGATATTTTTGTTTTATTTATAATAAAAAGATTTTTTTTCTCTATGCTGTGTATTTTTATACTGTTTACTAGAAATTCATGGTGGCCAAGTCAAATTTGGCATCACACCATGAATTTCGGGCTTAGTACCAGCTGAGAATACAAAGCTGGTATTAACCCCAAAATGTTTTTCCAGTGTGTAGTCAGGGAATTGTAGCATCCCTGGCCACACGCACTTGTCCACATGTTGGTGGTTAAGTAGACCTTCTCAGTAACTGCGCTGGTCAGGGATGGGTGATGTTATAGGATATGTGCTTGTGTAAGATGGGGATGGCACACCAGGAGAAAATAGGAGGTGGCTGGGGACCGAGTACTGAGGGATGGCCACCGCCATGAGGTTGTGGAAACCTTAATATCTACCAGCCTGAACAGCAACATTATCATTGCAAGCAGTCTGGAAATGTGTCCGTTTAGTGTTTGAGCCTGTTGCTGAGTGGTTGTTTATTTCCTATTTCATAACAATCCCTGAGGTATTGACAGTAGAACTCTGCAGCACAAGGAATTGGATGTAGTTGCTCATGGAGGTTATGAATGTGTAACAATGGGTGTAGCGTGGAGGCATCTATGCTTGCATCCTAGACAAGAGATTGGCAATCTGTCACCTACAGACACTGATTTTTGACCCAGGCACTTGGCTCACTTTGTCGGGTACGTGGATGACATGTGTTTAAACATGCTGGTAGTAGTTAGGCTGGTAGTTGTCAGGCCCCTGATGATCTTGATATGGCACAGGTTGCAAATCACAGTTTTCTTGTCATCCACACTTTCTGTAAAAAAGCACCAGACTAGGGAACACCTAAACCTTGGCCTGGGATCTGACTGCGATTGAAGGCTCTGTGGAACTGTTGCAGACCTTCTCCCTTTGGCCACCCTACTTCCTCCTTTTGCCTGTTCAGGTGTTGCAAATCCCTCTACCTCTGCGCTGCTGTGGTCGCTCTGCATGCTACCTTGCCAGGTTGGGTCAGTGACTTCATCATCCACCACCTCGTCTTCCATTTCCTCACTCTGGTCCTCCTCCCGACTTGTTCATTTAACAAAATGACTTGTTGGCAACTGTGTCTCATCATCATCCATCTCTTGAGACAGTAATTACCTTCCCCACCATTGTCTTCTTGTGACTGTGGCTACACACATATTTGGGCATCACCATACACAATCTCTTCATATCCCTCTTGAGACATGCACAGTGAGAGCCATAAGAATCCACAAATGGAAAGGTAAAGAGCTCCTTGGAAAGTTAATGTGTTATGATCTGGTAACTGTGGACGATCATGAAAAATCCCATTAATAAGGAAAAAACAAAAAAACCACAAGAGTAGTTGGAAACTGAGCTGACCGCAATCCCCTATCTATCAGACAACACTAGAAGTAGCAGAGGGATGTTCCTAACAAACCTAGACACCTCGTCACTGCCTGAGAAACTTGCTACACCTCAAACATAGAAATGAGGAACCCTAACTTGCCTCGGCGCAGTCCCCAAAGAAATAGCAAGCCCCCAACATGCAACAATGGTGATGTAAGAAAACACAATACACAGATAGAAAATATAGATCAGCAAAGGCCCGACTTACTAGAGAGAACAGGAGAGGACAGATAACTGAATAAGGCCAGCAAAAAACCCTGAAAAAATACCAGTCTCCTGATAATAAAAAATATTGAGGCCATACGGACTCTCCCCCACTATATCAGGTACTCTTGTGCTTGACACTTTAAACAGAACTGCGGATATAATGGGAAGAAACAATATCACAAAACAAGTAATTTTCTAAAGTGCAAATAATCCAAAACGTACCAGGGAGCAAGCTCCCTTTCTTGCTGGAGGGACTGCCCTCCTCACAAAATCAGAAAGACAGATCCTCACATACAAAAAAACAAACACAGAACCAAATGGAATATGCGGAAACACTCTTAAGTGCAAACCCAGCAATTAAGCATAGAAACAGTAAACTTATCTGGAGTAGATTCAGGCACCAAATAAATGGGAAAATAAGAAGGGAAAACTCCCAGCCATCTTTAGAAGCAGGCAGGAACATTTATCACCGGCGACCACCAGGCACACAATGCTCTCCTAAATAAACTAGGCTGATCTGCAATAGGATTTCCTGGATTCCCATTAATTCCATCTCCTGTCTGAATCACAGATTCCAACTCAGCTTTATTACCATTGCTGGACACCAGAGGGAGCTCCACACCAGTACCCACTCGGATGACATTCAAACATTAATGTGTGGGATCACCTGTCTCCTGGTACTCACTATGGTGAGAGGAAGGAGGATCAGGGTGATGATTATATGGTCTCAGCCTCTTAGCTAGTGAGACAGGACTGTGTGAACAACAGGGTGGTTCTGCGAAACAGACTGGAAGTATTGGCTGCCATTCAACTGACTACCTGCTTGCACTGTCCTGGCTTTTACAGTGGTGTCCGTGCTTCCCTGCAAAAGTGGGATAGGAAGGTAGTTCTAGATAATGACTGTGTTTGCTATTTTCTCACAACAGACACATTTTGCCCTTGCCCACAGCCTCTGCGTCCACCATCATCAGCAGAATGTCTACTTCCCCATACCTTACCGCACAATTTGCACATTTTAGATTAGGTATGCAGCTAATAACTGTATTTTTAGAGAAAAGAAAATATTTTGATTAGCCCTGAAAAGGACTTTTGGGTTTCCATAGTAGCATCAAGGAATGTAAGGCAATAATCCCTTCCTAGATGTCTTTAATACACTATCCCTTTTCCAGCAGCTTTCCCTACACTAATTGTAGCTAAGAGAAATAATTTTAAACAATAAAATATATTTTAATTAGCCTGAAAAGGAATTCTTGGTTAACATAACAGCAGCAAGGAATGTAAGGCAATAATCACTCTAAAACATTATCCCTTCTCTAGCAGCTCTCCCTATACTATTTCCAGGGTACAGTGCACTGAGCATGGCTTCAATGTTTTTTATATGATGGTTAGAGTTGAGCGCGGTTCGCGGTTCGAGGTTCTCCAGTTTGAGGCTCGAGTGATTTTTGGGGGTGTTCTAGATCGAACTAGAACTCGAGCTTTTTGCAAAAGCTCGATAGTTCTAGATACGTTCGAGAACGGTTCTAGCAGCAAAAAGCAGGGCTTTTTACAGCAACAGTGTGCAGGAGCCATCGCTGGCAGCCTGCCACAAGCTGGTAACCAAGATAAAAATCGGGTATCCAAGCAAAGCGCTTTGGTTAGTAACCCGATGTTTATCCTAGTTACGTGCAGGAAGCCCACACTTCCCCGCTCAGCTCGCTCCACCCCCTCCTGCCCGCGGCATGTACACACGTACACACACACACACACACACACTGCACTCTGCACACATGGTCCCGCTCGGCTTACCTGCGGTGATGAAGTCCCACCATCCCGACCTTAGCGCTGTCACTGTCCTCCATGGCCGCCGCTTGTCACATCACCTTCTCTCGCTTCCGACCCGAGACTGACTAGCGGTGACGTCACGGGCCTCTCGCGATGCTTGGCTGTGAAGGCGGCGGTCATTGAACTCAGTGACAGGTGCTGTCAGCAGTGCTGGAGATCAGCGCAGGTAATGTACCTCGCTGACAGCAGCACTTGTCATGCCCTGCAGTGACCTGGGCTGACCCATTGATGTTAGCTCAGGTCACTGCATTGCTCTCCCAGCCAATGGGGAACATTCTGCTCTTCATTGACTGGGACAGTGTGGATCGTCAAGGCAATCCCTTGGATTACACCAGACCTGGATTTGTTTTTCTTTCTAATAAATTGGTTAAAGAGGGAAGGTTTTGGGGAGTGTTTTTTCAAATAAAAATGTGTTTGTCGTCTATTTTTTTTTATTACTGACTGGGTTGGTGATGTCAGGTATCTGATAGACGCCTGACCTCACCAACCCCAGGGCTTGATGTCAGGTGACATTACACATCTGGTATTAACCCCATATATTACCCCGTTTGCCACCGCACCAGGGCGCGGGATGAGCTGGGGCGAAGCACCAGGATTGGCGCATCTAATGGATGCGCCACTTCTGGGGCGGCTGCGGCCTGCTATTTTTAGGCTGGGGAGAGTCCAATAACCATGGACCTCCCTAGTCTGAGAATATCAGACCCCAGCTGTCTGCTTTACCTTGGCTGGTGATCCAATTTTGGGGGGACCCCTACGTGTTTTTTTTTTTTAATTATTTATTTAATTTAAAATAACAGCGTGGGGTGCCCTCAGTTTTGGATTACCAGCCAAGGTGAGGTTGCCAACTGTGGTCTGCAGGCTGCAGCCGTCTGCTTTACCCTAGCTGGCTACAAAACTAGGGGGAACCCTACGTCATTTTTTTTTTTTCCATTTTTTTTGCTAAATACAAAGCTAAGCACCCCTTAGTGCCACATGAAAGGCACCAAAGGGTGCAAAATTACAAAATGCAGGAGAGTGGGACATTATGTGTCTTTCTGCCATTATAATGACAGAAAAGACTGATATGAAGTGCACAAGCACAAGAAAATCATCAGAGCGCTCTACGCTGTGAAAAGCAGTAGAAAATGGCACTGGAGTGAACATGTGACCGCCTCATGTAGGATGAAGCTATGGATCCTGGGTAAATTTATGCATTTACCCTCCTTCAGTTTTTTTGCAGTACACAAAAAAAACGGAAGGCACACGGATGACAAACAGATGACATACGGACCGTCTACGGAACGGAAACGGATGCCACACGGATGCACCCGTGAAACGGACTGTTTTTTGCAGACCACAAAAATGGATCGGTCGTGTTAATGTAGCCTTATTCTGATCTGCCGTTTATAAACAGCAGGCAGAAATAAGTGAATAACGGCCCCCGGCGTCAGAAAATCTCCGGGGTTTCAGGGCTAGCTGAGACCCTGGAGATCATGATTCAGGACGGTTTTTCCGGTCCCCGCTCACGTGATCACAGGTATACACCGTACACCGATGATCACGTTACAGTAAATGACAGCGCCGGTAAAAAATTATTTATCTCCCATCTGGCATAAACAAACACTTCTCCACTTTTTCTCCACTTTTTCTCCACTTTTTCTCCACTTTTTCTCCATTTTTTCTCCACTTGTTCTCCACTTGTTCTCCACTTGTTCTCCACTTTTTATCCACTTTTTATCCACTTCTTCTCCACTTCTTCTCCACTTTTTCTCTATTTTTTCTCCACCTTTTTCCACTTTTTCTCCATTTTTTTCTCCACTTTTTCTCCACTTTTTCTCCACTTGTTCTCCACTTTTTCTCCAGTTTTTCTCCACTTGTTCTCCACTTTTTCTCCACTTTTTCTCCACTTTTTCTCCACTTGTTCGCCACTTCTTCTCCACTTTTTCTCGTTTCTTTTTCTATGGTCGGTCTACCTATTAGCTCTGCCATGCATAGTGTAGCTCTACACCTACTGCACATGTTACTTTATGATTGACATCTCTTTCGTACCAGAGCTGTCTAAGCCTACTCTGACCCCATATTTGTCATTACTATATTGTCCTTGTACTGTATTATGACATTTGTATCATGTGTTTCATTTCTTGCTGTGTTGCAATTTTTTTGCTGCATCCCAATTGTACCTCTACATTGTTCGAGTTTATGCTATTGTTCTCTCACTCTTATGTGATACTGATTATTGTCATTTTTCAGGATTACATGCAGATAAGTCCAATGTGACGAAGGCTCAGGCCGAAACGTCATTTGTAACTTGTTTTGGACAAAAACATATATGCTTATGAAAAAAAAAAATTCTTAATACGGACCAATAAAGAGTGATATTGCATTACTATCCGTTGTGACTTACTGACTTAGTCTGGGAGATTTAGAGTGCCGAGATTACACATTAATTTTATCTATTATTACCTCTGAGCACCTATATACCAGTGAGCAGAGCTTCCTCTACAGTAGTTCTCCTGATTAGGCATGCCCTTACCTCATAAGCAGGGCATTGCAGCTTTGGTAGCAACCATTACGACATGGACTCTGCTGCTGTGGACCCGTGGAGAGTGAGTGCAGATTCATTGCACCCACACTTCTCACATGAAGGGTCCGCACTCCTAGAAAATGGGGGATACGTTCCCTGAGTGTCTTCCCCCCATATTCTAGACGGTCCAGAGTCGTCGTGGGACCCCTTTATTTTTTTTCTTACAGTAAATTGGTGAAAGAGGAAATGTTTTGGGGACTGTTTTTTCAAATAAATTTCTTTGCCGATTTTTTTTTTTTGTTAGTACTGACAGTTTATGATGTTGGGTATCTAATAGACGCCATGACATCACAAACTGCTGGGCTTGATCTCAGGTGACTTTACAGCTAGTATCAACCCGATTTATTACCCCGTTTGCCACTGCACCAGAGCACGGGATGAGCTGGGGTGAAGCGCCAGGATTGGCACATCTAGTGGATGCGCCACGTCTGGGGTGCCTGCGGCCTGCTATTTTTAGGCTGTGAAGGCCCAATAACTATGGACCTTCCCACCCTGAGAATACCAGACCACAGCTGTCCTCTTTACCTTGGCTGGTGATCCAATTTGGGGGGGACCCTACTTTTTTTGTGTAATTATTAATATTTATAAAATAATTGTAAAAAAAGAGCCTGGGGGGACCTCCACATTGGATCCCCAACCACGGTAAAGCTGCCAGCTGTGGTTTTCAGGCTACAGCCGTCTGCTTTACCCTAGCTGGCTATCAAAAATGGGGGGACCCAACGTCATTTTTTTTTTTAACTATTTTTTAAATAGAAAAAATTAATGGGCTTCCCTGTATTTTGATTGCCAACCAAGGCAATGGCAGGCAGATGGGGGTGGCAACCCATAGCTGTCTGCTTTATCTGCGCTGAGAATCAAAAATACCGTGGAGCGCTACGTCATTTTTTTTAAAGATTTATTTTTACAGCACTGTGATGTCCAGCAATCAAAATACAGGGAAGCCCATTTTGTTTTTAGTTATTTAAATAAATAATTAAAAAAAATATATATGGGCTCCCGATGCATTTTTTGTATTGCTAGCTAAGGGTAATCCAAGCAGCTACTGGCTGCTAACCCCCACTGCTTGGTGTTACCTTCACTGGCAATGGAAAATCCAGGGAAGCATTTTTATTTTTTTTGCCAAAAAACTACAAAAAAAGGACGTGATCTTCGCCATATTTTTGTATGCTAGCCAGGTATAGCAGGCAGGTGCTGGTACAGTGCCAGAAGATGGCGCTTCTATGAAAATGCCATTTTCTGAGGTGGCTGCAGACTGCAAGTTGCAGCAGTGGGGCCCAGAAAGCTCAGGCCAACCTGTGCTGTGGATTCCAATCCCCAGCTGCCTAGTTGTACCTGGCTGGACACAAAAATGGGGCGAAGCCTACGTCATTTGTTTTCTAATTATTTCATGAAATTCATGAAATAATAAAAAAAAGGGCTTACCTTTATTTTTGGTTCCCAGCCGGGTACAAATAGGCAACTGGGGGTTGGGGGCAGCCGTACCTGCCTGCTGTACCTGGCTAGCATACAAAAATATGGCGAAGCCCACATAATTTTTTCAGGGGGCAAAAAACTTCTGCATACAGTCCTGGTTCGAGTATGCTGCTGTCTGTCTGTATGGAGAAGAGCAGACAGCAGCTGCAGAACTACAAGGCTCAGCATACTCCATCCAGGACTGTATGCAGAAGTTTTTTGCCCACCAAAAAAATAACGTGGGCTTCGCCATATTTTTGTATGCTAGCCAGGTACAGCAGGCAGCCACGGGCTGCCTCCAACCCCCAGTTGCCTATTTGTACCCGGCTGGGAACCAAAAATATAGGGAAGCACGTTTTTTTTTAATTATTTCACTTATTTCATGAAATAATTAAAAAACAAATGACGTGGGCTTCGCCCCATTTTTGTGTCCAGCCAGGTACAACTAGGCAGCTGGGGATTGGAATCCGCAGCACAGGTTAGCCCGAGGTTTCTGGGTGCCTCTGCTGCGAATTTCAGTCCGCAGCCGTCCCAAAAAATGGCGCTCTCATAGAAGCGCCATCATCTGGCGCTGTATCCAACTCTTCCAACAGCCCTGGAGCCGGGTGGCTTGTTGGGTAATCATGAGTTAATACTGGCTTTGTTTTACTAGCCAGTATTAAGCCAGAGATTCTTAATGTTAGGCACGTTTGACCCGGCCATTAAGAATCTCCAATAAAGGGTTAAAAAAAGACACCACACAGAGAAAAAATACTTTAATAGAAATAAATACACAGACACATTAGAGACCCCATTTTTATTACCCCCTGTCAGCCCAATAAATCCACAATAAACCAGCGCTGATAAGAGGTTTTTAATAGAGGCTTAAATTATAAGCAGCAATTTCAGCGTTCCAAGTGCCTTTAAATGAATTTGAAGAAACTGCACTTCAGGATTGTAGTGAGGATTGTAGTGAGGATGAGGTGCCCCAGCCCATTACTTGATGAGCTGGGGCACCTCATCCTCACTACAATCCTCACTAGTGTAGTAGTAGTGACAATTGTAGTGAGGATGAGGTGCTTCAGCCCATCACTTGATGGGCTGGGGCACCTCATCCTCACTACAATCCTCACTACAATCGGGAAGCAGCGTGCAGCCTTCACTCCGTGAGTGATCAGTGCTGCTAGCGGTAACAGCGGTAACGCTGACAGACGCGTTACCATAGCAACGGTGCTCCCGGAGCCGCGGTTAGCGGTGACGTCACCGCTAACTGCGTTGCTATGGCAACGGTGATCTCCGTTAATGACCGGCTGTGTCAGCCGGTCCCTAATGGAATGGGGAGTCGACCGTGTGCTAGAGCATATCGCCGGTACACGGCGATACACAAATGTGCACCGTGTACCGGAGAGATGCACTCGCAGGTCCTACATGACGCGTCATAGTCATGTGACCAGTCTGTAGCCAATGAGATAATAGCCACGTGACTGGTCACATGGCTATTTTGACGTCACGATAGGTCCTGCTTCTCTGCTGGCAGTGCCGGTCACCGGGAGGATTCAGCGATCATCGGATGGAATAGCGGCAGGAGACAGAGTGCAGGAGGGATCGTGGGGACCGGTAAGTGTTATGGCAATGTTTATTTACTGTATGTGTACATTTATAATGCATTTTTATGTGTTTGTGATTGCCTCCCATTATAGCCTATTGGTTCGAGTTCGGTTCGTCGAACGTTCGACGAACCAAACTCGAACGGGAGCTCCGTTCGGCGAGCCGCCCTCGAGCCGAACCGCGACCATTTCGCTCATCTCTAATGATGGTATGTGGCTGATCAATCACAGTAATGCCAGTAGCCAACATGGCTACAATATTTCTGTGATTGGTAGACAATCACCACATGTTTAGTGGTTGAAAAATGCCATGAAACATGAGGGGTGTGGACTCATGCATGGCGACCAAGTACCTGGATACTCAATTGAGTACTGTGCGTCCTGAGCACCCCGTTGCCCAATCAAGTATCAAGCAGTGGCGAGCATGATTTCTAATCACTAGTTATAACATTAAAATCCAAAATTATTAAAAAAGACACCCAAATAGAAAAGATTTGCTATATGAGACTGGATATTTCAAACTGATATTGTTAAATGGTTCTTAAGGGTACTTTACATGCTGCGATATCGGTACCGATATCGCTAGTGAGCGTACCCGCCCCCGCCGTTTGTGCGTCATGGCCAAATCGCTGCCCATGGCGCAGAACATTGCTTTACACCCATCACATGTACTTATCTTCTCTGCAACGTCGCTGTGACCGGCGAACTGCCTCCTTTCTAAGGGGGCAGTTCGTTCGGCATCATAGCGACGTCACTAAGCAGCCACCCAATAGCAGAGGAGGGGCGGAGATGAGCGGGCCTAACATCCTGCCCACCTCCTTCCTCCCTCATTGGCGGCGGGACGCAGGTGCGGTGAGGTTCCTCATTCCTGCAGTGTCACACATAGTGATGTGTGCTGCCGCAGGAACGACAAACAACCTCGCTACTCACTAGACAACGATATTTGATGTTTGAATGACTTCTCCAAAACCAACGATTTTTACCACTTTTGCGATCGTTGAAGGTCGCTCGTACGTGTCACATGCTGCGATGTCGCTAATGACGCCGGATGTGCGTCACAAACACCGTGACCCCGACGATAAATCATTAGCGATGTCGCAGCGTGTAAAGTACCCTTTAGTCATTAGCCATGTCTGCATTTTTAACTCTGCACTAGCCTTTTGGAGTAAATTGATATCTGTTAGAATCAGTTCATGATGTAAAACCACACAGACATATAAACTAATGTAGATGGTAGAAGATCTTATCAGTCAGGATCTATAGACAAACATATCATGCACACAAGCATTAAATGAGTTCTACACTGAAATTAGCTTGATGGTAACTTAGGAATGTGGACCTAGAGAAGAGCATACAGTTGAGGGAGAAAGGGATATGCAGCACCGAGGAGAAGCATGCGCTGCTGAAAAATGTAGTTTTAGCAGTTAAAAACAGCATCACCCACTTAGCTATGTGAATTTTGATGCCCAGAGTGGCAGATCGAGATATAACAAATGAAGAAAGATACAAGAAAGAATATTTATGTTGGGCTTAGCCTGCATGTTAAAAAAAGGTGCATTTACTGTGTGCAAAAAAATGTAAATATGGGAATAACCATTTAATGTTGTATTATGTAATGCTTTTATGTGTATTAACAAATAAGATTAACAGTTTAATGTTAGTTTGCTTTTGAGCAACTTGATCATGCAGTGGTTAACTTTACCACTTGCTATCCTTCTGCTCAATCTCAACAAAACATACAAGTAGTATTCTTCACAACCAATGCCAATAGCGCTGCCCAAGGCATATCTTCTATCAAAAGCGTGATCTCATATTGAATTCATTTGTTTCTCCTCTCTCCAAAGTCTTTTTTGAAAATCGGATAACAGTTTATTCGCAACTGCCAATTTTCCCACTGAGACAGTTTATATTCCTGAAAAAAAGGATTAGGTGGTTTTAAAAAAGCTATAGTTAAAAAAACCTTTGTTTTATTGTTTGTTTGTGTTTATGTTTATTATTTTTTTTTTCAATGTGTAGCAGGCATAAATGTAAAAATGAGCAATATTTCAAACTGGAAGTAGCATTTACATTTTTTGAGACATGCCAAAAGTACACTGAAAAAAGTGAATGTCAATATTAGAGCCTGCTGCTGATGTCACACGATGCACATGTTTTGTTCTTAAATTTGCAGTTCCTAGTAAACTCAAACAATCTGTAATTAAATTTATGAGGTTGGGAAAAAAATAAATGCCCAGTAACATTTTACTCACTGCTGAATAATCAGAGAGTGGGTTAATGAAGTCAAGCAGGCAAAGCAAGCTTCACCATAATGCCCTGCCACTATCAAAAAGCATGGTGTACCGCACCCAATTGAAGGAGCTATCTCAGGTACTATAGTAAGCAAGCCAAGCTGTACCATTTTATTATTCTACAGTGTAGAGCTAGAGGACTTAGCAAATAGCTCATTCCACATAGGGATAGAAAAGGCCTAATCTGACTCTGATATAGTGTTGAAAATTGGAGTAGTCTCAGTCTGTGATTAATAATCCAAAGATTCAACTGATATAAGAGAGTGCAGTACCTGCATAGTCAATGTGACTGTGAATAATTTGATCTATGATATACTTTAGTAAAAGAACCTTCATATCAGATTTTTGTTTTAATTTTTCCCAAACAACAAACAGGGAAGGCATTTTCATACTTTTTTCATTTTCTTCTTGTTAGGAATACCTGCGGCGGTCACAATCATCCTCCTCTGGTTGCCAAATTTCCCCGCCAGTCTGTTCTCTCTAAGGGTGGGGCTATATTGCACTCGGATTGCGTAGCTTACACAGTGGTGTCTCATGTGTGGAAGTAGTGTGTAATAAAGAAACGTGGGACGCCGCACCTCCTACATGTTTTCATTGCCCAGAAGATATGTGATGATGTCACTGCCTTGCTTGGTGTAAGCCAATGGTGGGAATGTGTGCACTCTGCTGTATAGGAGAGCAGGTAGTAGCTCCCAGGACATGACTGGGAGGGATGCATCACCAGAGCTTAATCATTAGCATTGGGCTGGCTATTTTAACTGTGCTTCTAACCCAGTCTAATGCTGTTTATTCAGTTGCCTTGTGCAAAGTTTGATGAGTGGTTTCTGGTAAATTTCTGGATGCTTCTCAGCATTTGATAACAATTTTCTGTTTCTTCATCCATGGCTACAGTCCCCTGGTTTTCCCTTTGTTATTGTTATTTGTTTCTGTGCTGCTAGTTTTTGTTTTACTTCTGTTACCTGATTCTTACATCATCCGCATCACCAGATGCCAACTATCCTGCAACAGCAGTCTGAGAAGGGCTCTGTCAAAGCCCCCCTCCCTTTTGGGAGCAGGTGAAGGATATATCGGCCCTTAAAGTCTTGCCTAGCAGTAGTGGCTAGCACCAAATTCATCTATGCCTGCGCTATTGCTGGTCTGATGAGAGTCAAAACAGAATTGGTCTCTTCCTATGCATAGCACTTCAGTCCTAATTTTACACTAAAGCAAAATACTAAAATCAAGGCTTGTGTGTCTCTGAAAGTGCTTCAGGGATTGTAATTTGGATAAAACAAAAATCTACATAATCCAAAATGTAAATTTCGTGAAGCAACGTAGCTGGAACTGATGGCTTCCAAACTGTATGGCTTTACAAAGGTAATGAGTGCAAAGAAAAATGCATGGTACCTATAGTGAAATACGATGATGGTAGTGTTCATATGTGGGACTGCAGGACTGTTACTAGTGGCGGGGAGGTAAATTTCATTGATACTATCATTAATTCACAGATGTACTGCTTTATATTAAAATAAAAGATGCTACTATCAATCCGTGCCCATGGTAGACGTGCACTTTTCAATCATGTCAATGATTCAAAACACACATAACACTTATGGGGAGTTTTAAACAAATGAGTTGAGCATGACATTCAGCATACATGCTTTAAAAGTGATCATTCTTGAAGAATAGAAAAATATAGCTGTTGGCATATGTGTTACGGGGGGCTGTCTGATAATAACTCAAAGGAGTATAAGACAGTCAGGGTCCACCGTGCAAAGACTCTGCTGCAGACTATGGCAGAGTGCAATACCTCTGTTAACTCACAGAAGGATACAATAAGTAAGCAAAGCAATTCCTCCCCCACTTGGAGGGTGTGTGGAATGATCTCTGTTAACAATCACAGAGACAAAGGCAATGTGTGCGAAATGGCACCTACCTAGGTCCGCTCTTCTAGTGGTGCAAAAGAGACGAACAGCAGCGTAAGCCGCACAAAGCTCCTACCTGCGTTCGCTCCACTAGTGTGCGAGGACACGAACCACTAGATATGGCACCTGCCTAGGTCCGCTCTTCTAGTGGTGCAAAAGAGACGAACAGCAGCGTAAGCCGCACAAAGCTCCTACCTCTGTTCGCTCCCCTAGTGTGCGAGGATACGAACAACTGCCAGACGCAGTATAAGGAACGTTACCCTAGCGGCAACGTCCACCTACGAGTCGAATCACAAGGCCCAGCCAGACCATGTGCCTCAGGCACCTGCCTATGTCCGCTCCCCTAAGAGGTAAGGATACGGACAGCAGCCGAAGCTGTAAGGTATAAGAACGCTACCCTGCCGGTAGCGCTCACCTTGCATAGACAGAGGAATGCCTAGAGGAACGTGCACAGGGCGTCTACCCTCATGCATGAACCAAGAGGACTGAGCGCCATGCGGCGTGTGTCAGGGTCTTATATAGACTCTGTGCCTCATCCAAGATGGAGGACACCAGAGCCAATCGGCTGCCAGAACGACAAGAGTGACGTCATGCTGGCCTATCACCGAGCAAGGCGTCACAAGCACATGACCAGCGACCAATCGGCATAGAAGGTGTCAGAGACATGTGACCTCGTGTCAGCGATGATGTCACCCGCACATGTGCAATGGCTCCAAGATAGGACTTAGTCTCCAGCGCTCGCACATGTGCAGTAGCAAGAAATCTGGACTTAGTCTCCAGCGCTCGCACATGTGCAGTAGCAAGAAATCTGGACTTAGTCTCCAGCGCTCGCACATGTGCAGTAGCAAGAAATCTGGACTTAGTCTCCAGCGCTCGCACATGTGCAGTAGCAAGAAATCTGGACATAGTCTCCAGTGCTCGCAGCAACCGTAACAATATGTTTACAACTTGTTCATTCCATGCCTAGAAGACTGGGTGTTGTCCTTAAATATTATGGAGATTTAGTGACAACACCATTATGGAAGAGCTATGTTCAGTTGAGATACAAGGGGTCTCCAGATCTGTCGATGGTGGTCCAATTAAGGAATGGTGCATCAGAAAGAAATATATACTGGAATCTTTCGGTGCCAAGGCTTTCTGCCAGTGTCTTCAGCAGTTGGCAGTATCATCAGTTTTCAGTAAACCAACATCCTGTTACTTTTAATGAACAAGATTTAAAAAGCTAAAACTAAACACAAAGATAGTAAAGCTAGATATATAGATAGAATTTATTTAAATGATAATCAAAGAAAGACACAAAATAATTCCTTTAACAATAGACAATATTAACCATATTAGATAATATAGAATACTAGATGTAGTTGTTTTGATGAGGGGTGTGTTGATTTTTACATCAACACATTTTAGTAAAACTGAAGATTTTGTAATGAATGTTATAATAAAATATAGAAAAATAATAATCCTTCTACATCATTTTCCCCCTTTTGCAAATGGTATAGCCTTTCCCATAGGGTTAAGGCCGCTTTACATGTTGAGATATCGATACCGATATCGCTAGCGTGCGTACCCACCCCCATCGGTTGTGCGTCACGGGCAAATCGCTGCCCGTGGCGCATAACAGCTCAGACCTGTCACGCACTTACCTGCCTAGCGACGTTGCTGTGACCGGCGAACCGCCTCCTTTCTAAGGGGGCAGTTCATTCGGCGTCACAGCGACGTCACTAAGCGGCCTCCCAATCAAAGCGGAGGGGCGGAGATGAGCGGGACGAACATCCCACCCACCTCCTTCCTTCCTCATTGCTGGCGGGACGCAGGTAAGGTGAGGTTCCTCGTTCCTGCGGTGTCACACGTAGCGATGTGTGCTGCCGCCAGAGCGACGAACAACATCGTAACTGCAGCAGCAACGATAATTGAGATTGGGGGGGATGTCACCGATTAGAGATTTTGAACATTTTTGCAATGATTCAAAATCACTAATAGGTGTCACACGCAACGATATCGCTAACACGGCCGGATGTGTGTCACAAAATCCGTGACCCCAACCACATCACTTTAGCGTGTAAGGCAGCCTTTAGTCGATATCCACACAGGAGCTTCCGTGTCTTAGGTCTAGTATCCATAAGGACACTCCCTGTCAGCAAAAGCTATAAAGTGTCTATAGGACACTACGGATGGTTCAGTACTGGAATTCTTAACCCATACTGTCATGGCTGAAAGGGTTGGCACCCTTAAAATTGCTCCAGAAAATTAAGTAATTCTCCCATAAAATTTTTGCAATGACATGTTTTGTTATACACGTTTATTTCCTTTGTGTGTATGGGAACAACACATAAAAAAAACCACAGAAAAAAATGGTAAATTCGATATAGTTTCCCACAAAACTCCAAAAATGGGTCGTACAAAAATTGTTGCCACCTTCAACTTATTATTATGATGCACATAACTTGGAATAAATAATTGCGCTTCCTATAACCATCAATAAGCTTCGTAAACCTCTCAACTTGAATTTTGGACCTCTCTTCTTTTATAAACTACTCCAGGTCTCTCACATTTGAAGGGAGCCATATTCAAACAGCAATTTTAAGATCTCTCCACAAGTTTTCAACGGGTTTTGCTGTCTACTTCAGAACTCTCCAGGCCTTTGTTTCCATCCAATTTGATATGCTTCCTGAAGTATGTTTGGGGTAATTGTCCTGCTGGAAGACCCATCACATATGAGGCAAACTCAGCCTTCTGACACTAGGCACTACATTGCGACTCAAAATCCTTAGGTAATCTTCAGATTTCATGATGCCTTGCACACAGTCAAGGTTTCTCGTGCCAGAGGCAGCAAAATAATATCAAAACATCTTTGATTGTAAGTATTTTGTTCTTTTTTTTGTAGGCCTCATTCTGTTTTTGGTAAAAAGTAGAATGATGTGCATTACCAAAAAGCTCTATCTTAGTCTCATCTGTCCACAAGACCCTTTCCCAGAAAGATTTTGGCTTACTCACTTACATTTTCATTTTGGTAAACTGCAGTCTAGATTTGATATGTCTCTGTGTCAGCAGTGGGTTCCTTCCTAGGACTCTTGCCATTGTATTTAATTTTTTTCAAATGTTGATTAATAGTTCATACTGACACTGATGCACACATAGCCTGCAGGAGAACATGTATTTCTTTGGAATTTGATTGGCACAGCTTATTCATTTGAACTATTCTGTGTTGCAACCGTTGATGAATATTTCTCTGCTGCCACATCCAGGGAGGTTAGCCACAGTGCCATGGGTTGTAAATGTCTTGTTTATGTTCACACTGGGGACAAAGGAACATCAAGATTTCTAGAGATGGACTTGTAACCTTGAAATTGTTGATATTTTTCAACAATTTTAGTTCTTAAATTCACAGACATTTCTCTTCTCCTCTTTCTGTTCTCTATGGTTAGTGTGGCACAAACTGACACACAATGCAAAAATTGAGTCAACTTCTCTCCTTTTACCTGGTTTCAGGTCTCAGTTTCATATTGTTCACACCTGTTACTTGCCACAGTTGAGCTTGATTAACCATCACGTGCGTGAAACAAAGTTGTGTACCCACATTTTTGAAAAAGGTGCCAACAATTTTGCTTGGCTCATTTTTGGGTTTTTGTGTGAACTTATGTCCAATATCCATTTTTCTTGTTGTTTTCTTTTAATTTTCCAATACACACAAAGGAAATAAACATGTGATTAACAAAACTTTTAAATGCAATAACTTTTTGGGAGAAATACTTCATTTTCTGGACTAATTCCAAGGATGCCAAGACTTTTGGCCATGGCTATACATTATTTAATAGCTTGCACATACCAGTGCTTTTAGAGCTATATGGAGCAATATAAAAAATAATACAATTTGCATGCAAGCCTGTGCAATTCCAGAAAACTCAACCTGCCCTTAAACCAGTTGGCCGGATTCTAAAAGAAGAATATAGTTCTCCATCAGGAGTCTTTGTTTGCATCATCTTTTTGTAACCATTTATCCCTAAGTGTACTTATTTTATTCATATCTGCTCTTACCTGGAGATTGCCTGCAGGTTCAATAAAATAGCAACAGGCATGGCCAATTATTTGATATATTTCCCCCTGTCAGATAGTCTAAGGCTGGAGTCACACTTGCGAGAGACTCGAGCGAGTCTCACATCGCATCACCCGGCATGGCCACACATTCTCCTGAGAGGAGCAGGTCAGCTGCATGTATTTCTAAGCAGCTGAAATGCTCCTGTCCGGAGAGCTGCAGGCCATGTCGGGTGATGTGATGCAAGACTTGCAAGAGTCTCTCACAAGTGTGACTCCGGCCTAACACTAAAGTAGGCTGATTAGTGACTACAATTAATTGTCTCTGTAATGCATTAGTCGTATAAAGAATCTTAAGAAGCTGGAAAATTTAATCATCCTGGTAGTCAGTAGAGATGAGCCACCCTCCTAGTGTTCAAGTTTGGTTCGATTCGTAGAACGGTTGCTTACTTCGGCGAATGTTCAACGAACGTTCGACGGACACCTTCGAACCCCATTGAAAACAATGGCAGGCAAACAAAAACACATACAAACACATTATACATGTACACATACAGTTAATAAACATTGCCATTACACTTAAAGGTCCCTGCACTCTGTCTCCCACCGCTTTTCCTTCCGATCATCGCTGTGCCCTCCCGGTAACCAGCACTGATGATAGGAACTTCCGAGACATCGTCATAGCATGTGACTAGTCACGTGTGTATTATCTCATTGGCTACAGACTGGTCACATGGCTAGACGTCATGCTAGGTCCTGTCAGTGCATCTCTCCAGTACGCGGTGCTCGTTTGAGCATCTCCGTGTACCGGCGAGATGCTTGGGCACATGCTTGGCTCCCCGTTCCTGCATGTGGGCACTCTTTACAGTGAGCCCAAATGCAAGGACTGGATGCCACAGCCAGTGAATAACGGAGATCACCATTGCTATAGTAACCCGCCTGTCAAATTACTATTTCAACGGTGGCAGCGGTGACGTCACTGCTTACAACCTGCAGCCTCTGCTCACTCACTGAGTGATTAGACTACACGGGAGCAGCAGCGTATTCCTCCCATGCAGTGCTGTCTGATGTAGCAGAGCTGCATGGGTTGAAGGAGAAAGAAGACAGAAGACCAGGATCGCGGAGGGGTGAGAGGGAGTAATAAATATGGAGTCTCTAAGTGTGTCTGTGTTTTTATTTCTATTAAAGTATTTTTTCTCTGAGTGGTGTCTTTTTTTTAACCCTTTATTGGAGATTCTTAATGGCCGGGTCAAACTTGCCAGACATTAAGAATCTCTGGCTTAATACTAGTTAGTAAAACAAAGCTAGTATTAACACATTATTACCCAGAAAGCCACCCGACATCAGGGCAGCTGGAAGAGTTGAATACAGCGCCAGATGATGGCGCTTCTATGAAAGCGCCATTTTCTGGGGCAGCTGCGGACAGCAATTCGCAGCAGAAGGGCCCAGAAACCTCAGGCCAATCTGTGCTGCGGATTCCAATCCCCAGCTGCCTAGTTGTACCTGGCTGGACACAAAAATGGGGCAACGCCCATGTCGTTTTTCTTTTTTTTTTAATTATTTCATGAAATTCATGAAATAATTAAAGAAGGGCTTCCCTTTATTTTTAGTTCTCAGCCGGGTACAAATAGGCAGCTGGGGGTTGGGGGCAACCGTACCTGCCTGCCGTACCTGGCTAGCATACAAAAATATGGCAAAGCCTACGTCATTTTTTTTTGTGGGCAAAAAACTCCTGCATACAATCCTGGATGGAGTATGCTGAGCCTTGTAGTTCTGCAGCTGCTGTCTGCTCTCCTGCATACACTAGTGAATGGAGCATGCTGAGCCTTGTAGTTCTGCTCCCCCTGACTCTCCCTCCAGCATACAGTCCTGAATGGAGGATGCTGAGTCTTTTAGTTCTGAAGCTGCTGTCTGCTCTCCTCCATACAGACAGACAGCAGAATGCAGCTGCAGAACTACAAGGCTCAGCATACTCCATCCAGGACTGTATGCAGGAGTTTTTTGCCCATCCAAAAAATTACGTGGCTTTGCCATGTTTATGTATGCTTGCCAAGCACAGCAGGCAGCTACGGGCTGCCCCCAACTCCCAGCTGCCTATTTGTACCCGGCTGGGAACCAAAAATATAGGGAAGTCCTCTTTTTTTTTTTTTTTTTTTTTAAATCATTTCATGAATTTCATTAAATAATTTAAAAAAAAATGACATGGGCTTCGCCCAATTTTTGTGTCCAGCCAGGTACAACTAGGCAGCTGGGGATTGGAATCCGCAGCACAGGGTGCCCAAGCTTTCTGGGCACCCCTGCTGCGAATTGTAGTCTGCAGCCGCCCCAGAAAATGGCGCTTCCATAGAAGCGCCATCTTCTGGCGCTGTATCCAACTCTTCCAGCTGCCCTGGTGAGGGGTGGCTCGCTGGGTAATAATGGGGTTACGGCTAGCTGTATGTTATCAAGTGGCCCTAAGCCCGAAATTCATGGTGTCACACCAATATTAGACATGGTCGCCATGAATTTCTAGTAAAGATAAAAAAAACCACAACACACAGGAAAATATTTTTACTAGAAATAAAACACAACACAATTATTGACTCCATCTTTATTGAAATAAAGATCCCCCTCCACAGTAATCCTGGGTCAAGGGTCCCACGCCATCCAATCTGGATCCAATATCATCTGATCGGCTTGCTGGAAGGCAAAGCGATCAGATTATGTGTCAGGTTCAAGGGCCTGAATCACATGACACAGCAGCTGATTGTATAAACGGCTTTTATACAATAAGCTGATGCATCAGTGCAAAAAAAAAACAAAAACCAAACTACACACTTCTCTGCAGACTCCTGTCCGACAGCAGCAGCTGATAGTTTAGCCGGCCGGGCGGTACAAAGCCGACCTCACCGCTCGACTTATAGTGTCAGCTGATTCCGTCAGGTGACCGCATCAGCTGATCCTCGCCAGGTCTGAGAGAGAGAAAAGAGAGAGAAAAGAGAGAAAGAGAGAGAGAAAGAGAGAGAAAGAGAGAAAGAGAGAGAGAGACAAAGAGAGAGATAGAGAGAAAGAGAGAAAGAAAGAGAGAGGGAAAGAGAGAGGGAAAGAGAGAAAAAGAGAGAGAGAAAGAGAGAGAAAAAGAGAGAGAAAAAGAGAGAGAAAGAAAGAGAGAAAGAGAGAGAAGAGAGGGAGAGAGAGTGAGAGGAGAGAGAAAGGGAGAAGAGAGAGAGAAGAGGAGAGAAGAGAGAGAGAAAGAGAGGAGAGAGAGAGGAGAGAGACAGAGAAGAGAGAGAGAGAAGAGAGAGAAGAGAGAGAGAAGAGAGAGAGAGAGAGAGGAGAGATAGAGAAGAGAGAGAAGAGAGAGGAGATAGAGGAGAGAGCAATGCAGCCTCATTCTGTGAACTGCTCCGATTTTAGAGGTGTGTCCTGCAGCTCACAGCTGGTGTCCGGCTCCTCCCCTCAGTGCATAATTAAATTAAATTATAATTATAAATAAATAATAATTATAATTAAAAATAAATTAAATTAAATTCTTTACTGGGACGGCCGGGTCTCAAACTCATTAAGTAATTCTCCTTAGGTGGCAACTCTACCCATTGAGCCCTTGCCTTTACTGAAAAGCATAGGACGATTTGGTAATCTTGACCTCTGTCTTACACTTGAGAATCCACAAGGATGGATGGAGAGAGGGATGGATGGAGGGATGGAGGGATGGATGAATGGATGGAGGGATAGAGGGATAGATGGAGGGAGGGATGGAGGGATGGATAAATGGATGGAGGGATGGATGGAGGGATGGATGGATGGATGGATGGATGGATGGAGGGATGGATGGATAGATAGAGGGATGGATGGAGGGATGGAGGGAGGGATAAAGGGAGGGATGAATGGATGGAGAGATGGAGGGAGGGATGGAGGGATGGATGAATGGAGGGATGGGGAGATGGAGGGAGGGATAAAGGGGGGATGAATGGATGGAGAGATGGAGGGAGGGATGGAGGGATTGAAGGATGGATAGAGGGATGGAGGGATGGATGGAGGGAAAGAGGGATGGATGGAGAGATGGGAAAAGGGATGGAGGGAGAGATGAATGGATGGACAGAGAGATGGAGGGATGGATGGAGGGATGGAAGGATGGATGAATCGATGGAGGGATGGATGGATGGATGAAGGGATGGAAGGAGGGATAGAGGGATAGATAGATGGATGGATGTTACATCTCGTGGCTCTCCTGAGGCAAGGACTGAGGCAGTCTCCCATTCCTTGCCTGCCACGAGCACTCCTGCTCAGCAGCGCCGAAGGTCTGCCAGACTGCGCAGTGTGCAGGAGATACCTTCTCAGAGAGGCAGCAGAAGGGTGACACCTAGTGGTTCTCCTGTTACAAGGAGTGAAGCGGTCTCCCATTCCTGGCCTGCCGCAGACTCTCCTGCTCAGCGGCCCCGAAGGTCTGCGAGGCTGCGCAATGTGCAGAGGTTTACTGCTCAGGGAAGCAGTGAGATTCCCGTTATCTCTCCACATTGTGAGACCGAGGATCCCGCCTCTATTTCCCAGAGGCAGGAGGGTGAGCATGTGCAATGCGTGGTGGGTCCTGATTTGCTCACTGACGTCACACGGCTTGATGACAAGGCTGGTGACGTGGTGAATCCTGACTGGCCAGGCTGGGACGTCATGGACTCTGATTGGGTCAAGTCCGTCATCTCCGCCTCGCGCCCGCCCTCGGGTGGAGCTGCACCTCCTTAAGAGCTCCCCCTGCCATCATGGTGGTGCGCGACCGTCCTTCTATGTTTGGATGTCTGGCAGCGTGCTGCCACGCCACTGCTCAGGCATTACTGTCTCTTGTGGGCTTGGCCCTTGCTGCTCCGGCAGTACCTCGTTTGCAGGCCGTGTTCCTGCCTTGCTGCTCCGGCAGTACCCCCGTCAACAGGCCGTGTTCCTGTCCCAGGTGAGCTCCTCAAGTCTCCATTGGACTCACCTGGTTATTGAAAGCACACGTACGTGGGCACCTCTGTGCTACCCTCGTGCCATATTCTCGTGACTTCCACTGGCACACGTGCGTGGGCACCTCTGTGCTTCCCCGTGCAACAGTTACACCGAGCCGTGAGATCTGTGCCATACAACCCTCACGGGTTAGGGCAGATCGGTGTACATAGATCGTCTGTGACATTCCAGACGATCGCTAGCAGCAACCCGCTCACTCTTCACCCACCATAGCGGCGGTCCCTTACACCGCACAGTGGACCTTGACCGGCGGAAGCAGTCCATTTCCCATCTTGGCACGCTTCCCCGGGTCCCCCTCGTAACAGATGGATGGATGGGAGGGCAAACACCGGCACTACCGCACTCATCACTGCACACAAGCAGGCACTACAACCCCCATCATCACCGCACACACAGGCATTACCTCAGTGACGTCCCCGCTGACAGCATGGCTCACGTTAGTTGCTGCGTGGATCTGACACAGAGCGCTCATGTTCTACGGCGCTACTATCAGCTTCATGTAGCCAAGCTGGATGCGTCGCGGGACCTCTGTGGATTACGTCGGACATGGAGGGGTATTTGGGGATTTTAATAAAATGGTGAAAGAGGGTGTTTTTTTGTCTTTTATTCCAAATAAAGGATTTTACGTTGTGTGTGTTTATTTACTTTTACGTACAGGTTAATCATGGAAGGTATCTCGGGGAGACGCCTGCCATGATTAACTCCTTATTACTCTGATTGCCACCGCATCAGGGCAATTCGGGATGAGCCGGGTAGAGTCCCGGGACTGTCGCATCTAATGGATGTGGCAATTCCGGGCGGTTGCTTGCTGATATTGTTAGGGTGGTGGGCTCCCCATAACGTGGCACTCTCCACCCTGACAATACCAACCATTCGAATCGAACATCGCTCAACTCTAGTAGTCAGTGGCCTGTACTAGCTTGTTCTGTATTGTATTATGAAGGGGCATATGAAAAACGCACTGAATACTTTATGTTCCCCATTTTTACTACATGAGGTTTACCTTTTTGCAGACGTGTGTATTCTATGCTGCTCGTTTCCACAAGGTGTGAATTGGGATTGCTGCTACATCTTCTTTACTATGAGGTAATATGAAAGTGGCTGGTTTTAATCTATCAAGTGTGCAAGCCGCTCTTATGTTTGGGTTCACCCACTTGTAAGCACGATGTCTAAAAATCAAGAATACTCCTTCTGGGAGCATATAAAAGTGGGTTTGAGTCTGTATACATTAGAGTAAATGGAAAAGCCAGTCATTTCTTTATGCGCAGAATGAGTATTATTAATTTGTTTTCCATCCATGATGACTTACAGCCTTGAACAATCTTTATGTACACTATCTCATAAACCTGTGTTAAATCATACAGTATGTGTATATATGGAAGCAATTGTTTGTCTTTTGTTGTCTTTTCTACAAGAACCTACACCAGTGTGTTGAAGACTAAACTATAATCCATCATAATGGATGGGCCCTGAGTGAGGGACATTAGTCCATATTTTTGGCCACCACACAAAATACTCCCACCATCATATGTCCCCTTTAGGTCCTGTTACATTTAACTGGAACCAGGAATTAGTAATTTACATATAGTCAATGTGGCCGACACATCATGAGGTACATGCTTCCCCCAAAACCTAAAATGAGTAGAGGTTTAATTGATTATAGCAGAGGAATGGAGGGATGGGACTGAGCACCAATACTGTATAATAAAACTTGGAATCTTTATTTCATAGATTAAAAAGGTCATGCGGCTTGAAGCGTTTCAGACAGAAAAGGGGGGAATTTAAAACCAGTCCTTAATCATAAGCCATGTTATATGTTAGGCAAGAGGTATATATAGATTCCAAGTTTTATTATACAGTATTGGTGCTGAGTCCCATCCCTCCATTCCTCCATTCCTCTGCTACTACCTTGGATTGCGGACCTGCCTGTCCGGGGGACTACGGGCATCCATCCCAGCCTGGAGGATATTATACGGGTGAGCTGAAATCCATATATGTTTCATTGATTATGCAGTCAAGTAATACTACCTCAGGTGAGGCTAAATACAGCATAGTTTTTAAAGATATTGTTCTATGAGTGCAGATCCAACAAGGTGTTTAATAAGTTTCTTGTCTCAGTTCATATTTAACCTCATTCAAAAGTTTAGAGAAGGTCACATTAAGTTAACCTGAAAAGCTTGAGAGCATTTCAGGATTATCCTCAAATTTCACCCAAAAACCAACTATCAATAAAATTTTGGGAGTAGTGAATATGTAAATTCATTTTAATTCTAGAACAAAAGGCTACCATACTTACAATGCATTGAAAAAGTATTCATTCCTGTGAACTTTTATTGGGATTTTAAATGTTATACTAACACCAAGTAGCAAGTAATAGTGAAGTATAAAGAAAATCATATACAGTTTTCTAAATATTTTAAAAATATAAATCTGAAAATTGTGGCATGAATTTGTATTCTATGTATACTTTATAGAACACCCTTTCACTCCAATTACTGCTGCTAGTCTTTTATGGTATGCCTCTACCAGCTTTACACATCTAGAGGCTGAAATTTTTGCCCATTCTTCTTTGAAAAATAGTTCTAGCTCAGTGAGATTGTACGGAGAGCGTCTGTGGACAGCAATTTTCAAGTCTTGCCACAGTTTTTCAATGGAATTCAGGCTTGGACTTTGACTGGGCCATTTAAAATATTGATATGCTCTAAACTAAACCATTCCATTGTACCTCTGGCAGTATGTTTAAGGTCATTCTACTGCTGGAAGGTGAACATATACCCCAGTCTTAAGTCTTTAGCATCTTTTAGCAAGCTTTCCTCCAGGACTGCCATGTATTTAGCTTCATCTTCCCATGAATTCTGACCAGTTTCTCTGTCCCTATTGAAGAAAAGCATCTCCACAGCGCGAGCGATCACCACCATGTTTGATGGTGATATTTTCAGGGTGATGTGCAGATTTGTTTTTCTGCATCCCATAGCATTTGTTGTTCAGTCTAAAAAGTCCTACCTTAGTCTAATTTGACTATAGTGCTTCCTTCCACAAGTTGGCTGTAACCACTACATGGCTTTTTGCTAATTGCAAATATAACTTCTTAAGGCTTGCTTTAAAAAATGCCTCTTTTTCTTAAAGACCAGAATTCTGGAATCTACTAATAGTTGTTCTCCCACTTTAGCTGTTAATCTCTGCAGCATCTCTAGAGTGACCAGAATCTCTAGAAGACCAGAATTCTGGAATCTACTAATAGTTGTTCTCCCACTTTAGCTGTTAATCTCTGCAGCATCTCTAGAGTGACCATGGGCCTCTTGGCTACTTCTTCAATTAGTGCTCTCTTTATTTGGGATGTCAGTTTCGACGGACGGCCATGTCTAGGCAGGTTTGAAGTTGTGCTTTACTCCTTCCATTTTTGAGTGATGAATTGAACATTTCTCCATGACATGTTCAGAGCTTGAGCTATTTTTTTTTTTTATGTACCGCTGCTTTCGTCTTCTCCAAAACTTGGTGTTTTTTGGTTTTCATGATACAGTTTGATTCCTAATGTTCTCAAGCAAACTTCTGAGGCCTTCACAGAACAGCTGTAGTGATACTGAAAATAAATGACACCCAGGTGGACTCAATTTCCTAATTAGGTGACTTCCAATGGCAATTTTTCAATCAGTATTTTATGCAGGGGTATTAGACTACTGGGGCTGAATACAAATGCATATCACAATTTTCAAATTTATATTTTTAAAATATTTGGAAAACCATTTATCTTTTATGCTTCACAAATACTTAACTCTTTGTATTGATAAATTTTGTAAAATCCCAATAAAATATATTTAAGTTGGTGGGTGTAATGTAAAAAACTGTGCAAATGATCACAAGATATGTATATTTTTTCAAGGCACTGTACATTCTGTGAAGGCCTTACAGCAAAGAAACATTACCCGGAATGTTACATGGTTTGGTAGGTAAAAAAAGCTTAAGGTAATGACAGCCATAATTGTGGGGCATTTGTGTCGCCCAGGGATAGGGGGTACTCATATCCAGGCCAAGGGGTCACTTCTGTAGGTATAACAGTGGCGTGACCCGGTCTGTGATCCCAGAATCCACAACAAAAAGGGGATTAGGTAAGGGAGATTGTCCGTGACGCCACGCGTGGGTTGCGGTGATGAGATGGTGGCACCGCCGCTGCCTCTGGGGATCGTGCCCGGGACTGATGGTGTGGGGCAGCAAGGTGGAATCCCCTCCACGGGTAGGGGAGGTGTAGTCCCGGGGCCCAATTGGGAGTTGTGGTGGTGGCAGGGATTGCAGGGATCAGGAAACTCACAGTTCGGTTGTCTTGGTGTTGGATGAAGCTAGGCTGATGTGTGTGTGGTCATAAAACACAGAGTCCTCTGTAAACCATCTTGACGGTGACCGTGAGCCTTTTGGAGGAGTGTGCTGGTCCCACACACGGTGCAATGAGCAGGAGCCCTCTTTTGTTGCACTGCACCTTGTAGTCTGCTTAGCTCCTCTGGTTGGAACGAGGGAAGTCCACTTCCCTGCACTATTCCGGGTTCCCGATGCCGGAGGGCCACTATCCTGCCCCGGTCCACTTTGGGTCCCCTCCTAGTGCCTGACCTGTTCCCGCAGTCCGGGGCTCCAACCCCTGACCGATCTGCAACTTTCTCTGCAGCCCAGAAGACACACTCCTGACTGCTCTGCTACTCTCCTCCTACTGACTGAACTCCTCCCCTCCTGCTCTTTTCAGCTCCCAACTGGAAGGAGGGGCGGCTGCTCATATGCACCATGTGGGGGTGTGTGTGTGTAATCCCAAGGAGGAAGCAATTCCTGTATATATATATATATATATATATATACACAGTGCCTACAAGTAGTATTCAACCCCCTACAGATTTAGCAGGTTTGATAAGATGCAAATAAGTTAGAGCCTGCAAACTTCAAACAAGAGCAGGATTTATTAACAGATGCATAAATCTTACAAACCAACAAGTTATGTTGCTCAGTTAAATTTTAATAAATTTTCAACGTAAAAGTGTGGGTCAATTATTATTCAACCCCTAAGTTTAATATTTTGTGGAATAACCCTTGTTTGCAATTACAGCTAATAATCGTCTTTTATAAGACCTGATCAGGCCGGCACAGGTCTCTGGAGTTATCTTGGCCCATTCCTCCATGCAGATCTTCTCCAACTTATCTAGGTTCTTTGGGTGTCTCATGTGGACTTTAATCTTGAGCTCCTTCCACAATTTTTCAATTTGGTTAAGGTCAGGAGACTGACTAGGCCACTGCAACACCTTGATTTTTTACCGTCTTGAACCAGGCCTTGGTTTTCTTGGCTGTGTGCTTTGGGTCATTGTTTTGTTGGAAGATGAAATGATGACTCATCTTAAGATCCTTGATGGAGGAGCGGAGGTTCTTGGCCAAAATCTCCAGGTAGGCCGTGCTATCCATCTTCCCATGGATGCAGACCAGATGGCCAGGCCCCTTGGCTGAAAAACAGCCCCACAGCCTGATGCTGCCGCCACCATGCTTGACTGTAGGGATGGTATTCTTGGGGTCATATGCAGTGCCATCCAGTCTCCAAACGTCACGTGTGTGGTTGGCACGAAAGATCTCGATCTTGGTCTCATCAGACCAGAGAACCTTGAACCAGTCTGTCTCAGAGTCCTCCAAGTGATCATGAGCAAACTGTAGACGAGCCTTGACATGACACTTTGAAAGTAAAGGTACCTTATGGGCTCGTCTGGAACGGAGACCATTGCGGTGGAGTACGTTACTTATGGTATTGACTGAAACCAATGTCCCCACTGCCATGAGATCTTCCTGGAGCTCCTTCCTTGTTGTCCTTGGGTTAGCCTTGACTCTTCGGACAAGCCTGGCCTCGGCACGGGTGGAAACTTTCAAAGGCTGTCCAGTCCGTGGAAGGCTAACAGTAGTTCCATAAGCCTTCCACTTCCGGATGATGCTCCCAACAGTGGAGACAGGTAGGCCCAATTCCTTGGAAAGGGTTTTGTACCCCTTGCCAGCCTTGTGACCCTCCACGATCTTGTCTCTGATGGCCTTGGAATGCTCCTTTGTCTTTCCCATGTTGACCAAGTATGAGTGCTGTTCACAAGTTTGGGGAGGGTCTTAATTAGTCAGAAAACGCTGGAAAAAGAGATAATTAATCCAAACATGTGAAGCTCATTGTTCTTTGTGCCTGAAATACTTCTTAATACTTTAGGGGAACCAAACAGAATTCTTGTGGTTTGAGGGGTTGAATAATAAATGACCCTCTGAATAAACTTTTCACAATTTTTAAAAAAAAAAAAAAAAAAAGAAATAACATTCTTTTTTGCTGCAGTGCATTTCACACATCCAGGCTGATCTACAGTCCAAATGTCACAATGCCAAGTTAATTCCGAATGTGTAAACCTGCTAAATCTGCAGGGGGTTGAATACTACTTGTAGGCATTGTATATATATATATATATATATATATATATATATATATATATATATATATATGTGTATATATATATATATATATATATATATATATATATATATATATATATATTAGAAAAAATAACAGTCAGCACTCCAGAAAAGATTAGATAAAAGTTGACTTTAATAGCCCATGTGGCGCGGTGACTTTGGGTGACTTTTATCAAGCAGCAAATGTAAGTGAACAGGAATTGTGGGGTATATACTAGTTAATTTGACTAGCCAGGTCAAGTTCTCATAATTAGTATTACATATATATATATATATATAGATATATCTATATCTATATATACATATATATATGTGTATGTATATGTATGTGTGTGCGTGTGTGTGTGTGTGTGTGTGTGTGTGTGTGAAAAAACAGTCCACACTGCAAAACCACAAAAATACTCTACCTAATGAAAATTATTTTTTTTGGGAGGTATTTAGAATATTAGAATGGCCTTTGTAATACTAGCTCAGCGCCCCTTCACGGCAACCTCCTGTGCTGGGTCCTACTCTACACTGCATCTTTCTGGGTTTCTTAAAAACCTACACAAGATCAGAAGGTGACCACAAAAAGTTAATGAAACTGGCGGGGGCTAGAGTGCAAATCAAGCAAAACAGAGCATCACTCCCTGTTGCATATAATATAAAATGAAAATATTAGAATGGCCATTGTAATACTAGCTCAGCGCCATACTAATATTCAAAATACCTCCAAAAAGATTTTCATTAGGTAGAGTATTTTTGTGGTTTTGCAGTGCGACTGTACTTCCTTTTCCACATATATTTTGCATCATGTACAGATGCGCACCTGTTCACATTGTAGGGGCTGCCAGTCCAGTTTGAAGTCAGGTTAGTACCAGCATGGGATACCGGCAAGGGAACCCCTGTTTCCATTCTTTTTTCATTATATTATATATATATATATATATATATATATATATATATATATATATATATATATATGTATATACAGCTCTGGCAAAAATGAAAAGACTATCGCACAGTTTTATAAAAATCAGCTTCTCTACATGTCGATTCCAGTGTCGGTTGAATTCCAACCAAAATACAACTCATTCTACTGCCAGGAGTGGCCTAAGGTCACCCAAAAGCAATGTGAAAGACTGGTGGAAAGCATGCCAAGACGCATGAAAGCTGTGATTAAAAATCATGGTTATTCCACAAAATATTGATTTCTGAACTCAACTCTTCCTGAATTAAAACATTAGTATTGTTGTTTCTAAATGATTATGAACTTGTTTTCTTTGCATTATTTGAGGTCTGAAAGCAATGCATTGCTT
Organism: Anomaloglossus baeobatrachus; assembly: GCF_048569485.1. Taxonomy (NCBI): domain Eukaryota; kingdom Metazoa; phylum Chordata; class Amphibia; order Anura; family Aromobatidae; genus Anomaloglossus; species Anomaloglossus baeobatrachus. Next base: position 621,854,592 of record NC_134353.1, read on the forward strand.
TATTTTGACCATTTCTCATTTTCAGAAAAAAAATACAAAGTTTATTGCTTGGAAATTCTGAGACATATTTTCAGTAGTTTATAGAATAAAATAATAATTCAAATTTTACTCAAAAATATACCGATAAAGAGAAAAATCAGATAAACTGAACAATTTGCAGTGGTCTCTTAACTTTTGCCACAGCTGTATATATAAATATATATATATATATATATATATATATATATATATATATATATATATATATACAGTTAGGTCCAGAAATATTTGGGCAGTGACACAAGTTTTGTTATTTTAGCTGTTTACAAAAACATGTTCAGAAATACAATTATATATATAATATGGGCTGAAAGTGCACACTCCCAGCTACAATATGAGAGTTTTCACATCCAAATCGGAGAAAGGGTTTAGGAATCATAGCTCTGTAATGCATAGCCTCCACTTTTTCAAGGGACCAAAAGTAATTGGACAAGGGACTCTAAGGGCTGCAATTAACTCTGAAGGCGTCTCCCTCGTTAACCTGTAATCAATGAAGTAGTTAAAAGAGGTCTGGGGTTGATTACAGGTGTGTGGTTTTGCATTTGGAAGCTGTTGCTGCGACCAGACAACATGCGGTCTAAGGAACTCTCAATTGAGGTGAAGCAGAACATCCTGAGGCTCAAAAAAAAAAAAATCCATCAGAGAGATAGTAGACATGCTTGGAGTAGCAAAATCAACAGTCGGGTACATTCTGAGAAAAAAGGAATTGACTGGTGAGCTTGGGAACTCAAAAAGGCCTGGGCATCCACGGATGACAACAGTGGTGGATGATCGCCGCATACTTTCTTTGGTGAAGAAGAACCCGTTCACAACATCAACTGAAGTCCAGAACACTCTCAGTGAAGTAGGTGTATCTGTCTCTAAGTCAACAGTAAAGAGAAGACTCCATGAAAGTAAATACAAAGGGTTCACATCTAGATGCAAACCATTCATCAATTCCAAAATAGACAGGCCAGAGTTAAATTTGCTGAAAAACACCTCATGAAGCCAGCTCAGTTCTGGAAAAGTATTCTATGGACAGATGAGACAAAGATCAACCTGTACCAGAATGATGGGAAGAAAAAAGTTTGGAGAAGAAATTGAACGGCACATGATCCAAGGCACACCACATCCTCTGTAAAACATGGTGGAGGCAACGTGATGGCATGGGCATGCATGGCTTTCAATGGCACTGGGTCACTTGTGTTTATTGATGACATAACAGCAGACAAGAGTAGCCGGATGAATTCTGAAGTGTACCGGGATATACTTTCAGCCCAGATTCAGCCAAATGCCGCAAAGTTGATCGGACGGCGCTTCATAGTACAGATGGACAATGACCCCAAGCATACAGCCAAAGCTACCCAGGAGTTCATGAGTGCAAAAAAGTGGAACATTCTGCAATGGCCAAGTCAATCACCAGATCTTAACCCAATTGAGCATGCATTTCACTTGCTCAAATCCAGACGGAAAGACCCACAAACAAGCAAGACCTGAAGGCTGCGGCTGTAAAGGCCTGGCAAAGCATTAAGAAGGAGGAAACCCAGCGTTTGGTGATATCCATGGGTTCCAGACTTAAGGCAGTGATTGCCTCCAAAGGATTCGCAACAAAATATTGAAAATAAAAATATTTTGTTTGGGTTTGGTTTATTTGTCCAATTACTTTTGACCTCCTAAAATGTGGAGTGTTTGTAAAGAAATGTGGACAATTCCTACAATTTCTATCAGATATTTTTGTTCAAACCTTCAAATTAAACGTTACAATCTGCACTTGAATTCTATTGTAGAGGTTTCATTTCAAATCCAATGTGGTGGCATGCAGAGCCCAACTCGCGAAAATTGTGTCACTGTCCAAATAATTCTGGACCTAACTGTATATGTGTATATATATATATATGTATATATATATATATATATATATGTATGTATATATGTATATATATATATATATATATATATATATATATATATATATATATACATATATATATATATATATATACTAGCTTTACTACCCGACTTCGCCCGGGTTAATAACTGCTGTTAACAAAATAGAATGTATTAACAAAAATGTATTCTGCACACAAAAACCACAAAACAAATAGATAGAAATGTAATTATTAAAAGGCAAAAGCTAAGCTAATAGAAGCATTTCACAACATATATTTCAACACCACAGATATTCCACACAGATTTAACTAAATTTGCCAAGTATTGTGCTCCGTCTGCCTCTTTCCAGGTCTGTCTCTTTCCAGGTCTTTCTCTGTCTGTCTCTTTCACCGTTTGTCTCTGTCTCTCTCTGTCTCTGTCTCCCCACAGACATCTTATTACCTCACATATAAGCTTCATATACTATGAATGTCTTTTGTTCCTATAGCAACCAATCATAGCTCCTACTAATAACCTGTAGTTCCAGGCTCCATTTACTTTAATGGAGGCATGTTTTTTGGAGAGTAACTGTAAATCGCGAGGTTAAATTTTCCTGTCAAAACATAGTCTACGACGTTCCCTGGGTCACATGAGGTGTCTGTGCAAAATTTTGTGATTGTAAATGTGACAGTGCGGATACACTTTTCGTTTCACTTTTTACCCATTATGCAGATAGGGGCAAAATTGATTGGTAAATTGGAATGCGCGGGGTTAAAATTTCACCTCACAACATAGCCTATGACGCTCTCGGGGTCCAGCACCCGGCGCTGCCCGGGATAGTAACTGTCTCTCTGTTTCTCTCCCATTCTCTGTCTGTCTCTCGCTCTGTATATATCTCTCTGTCTCTCTCTCAATCTCTTTGTCTATCTGTCTCTTTCCCTGTCTGTCTCTGACTGTCTCTGTCTCATTCTCCGTCTGTCTCAATCTCTTTCCCTGTCTGTCTATCTGTCTCTTTCCCTGTCTGTCTCTTTCCCTGTCTGTCTCTTTCCCTGTCTGTCTCTTTCCCTGTCTGTCTCTTTCCCTCTGTCACTTTCCCTGTGTCTGTCTCTTTTTCTGTCTCTTTACCTGTCTTTGTCTGTCTCTTACCCTGTCTGCCTCTTTCCCTCTCTTTCCCAGTCTGTCTGTTTCCCCGTGTCTGTCTCTTTGTCTGTGTCTGACTCTTAACCTGTCTCTCGCTTTTCCTCTATTTTTCTGTCTGTCTCTTTCCTTGTCAGTCTGTGTCTTTGTCTGTCTCTTACCCTGTCTATGTCTGTCGCTTACCCTGTCTGTGTCTTTTGCTTACCCTGTCTGTGTCTGTCTCTTTCCCTGGCTGCATTGTGACACGCCAACATTCCATATAAGGGTGTGGCTGCGGATTCTCTGAAGTTCTGGCTGCACTGTGGCTCCCCGCTCCATTCGCTTTAATGGAGGCAGGTTTTTTGGCAAATAACTGTAAAGATCGGGGTTAAAATTTCCCCTCAAAACATAGCCTATGATGCTCTCGGGGTCCAGAAGTGTGAGCGTGCAAAATGTTGTGGCTGTAGCTGAGACTGTGCAGATGCCAATCCCGGACACACACACACACACACACACACACACACACACACGCACACACAACTATTGCCATAGTGTGATATGCCAGGGAGCACACTTGCTTTTCCTTTATCTGTTTTTAATGAGCTGTTTTTATTTCTTTTTTTCTTGTAATTTTTGTGTTAATGAATAATATTTATATCTATTTAACCCTTTGAGATTTATTTGTTATTAGAAAATATTTTTGGTGAGTCAGTTATAGCTATTAGTATTTTTTCAGTCCAATAGAGTGTATTAAATGGTTTGCACTTTTAGCATGGGTCTTTTGGTCCAATATTGGTTACTAATGTTCAGTGTTTGCTTTCTGCCACATATAGGGTCTTGCATTTAGCCCAAAAAGTTTTAGTGTGGTCTCATATGATCAGAGCACTTTCTTCCATGTGTTAGCAGTGCCCCCTACATTTTTCTTTTTTTTTGAAAACTGCAAATGGGAGTTCTTATGGCTTGCTTTCAAAAATGGCTTGTCACTCTTCCATATACATTAGATTTGTGGACTATTTGTCTAATATTTGTCCCGTGGACAGATTTTCCCACCTGATCTGTGAATTTCTATAGCTTCACCAGAGTGACCATAGGCCTTTTAGCTTCTTTTCTAATTAGAGCTCCCCTTGTTTGGAATATTAGCTAAGGCGGATAGGTTCACAGTTATGCCATACTCTTTCCATTTTTGCATGATGGATTAAACAGTGCCCCATGAGGTCTTCAGAGCTTGAGATATTTTTTTGTAACCTAACCCTGCTTTACTTTTCAAAACAACTTTATCCCTGACCTGGCTGGCATGTTTCTAGGTTTTCATGATGCTGTTTGATTCCTAATGTTCACAAACAAACCTCGGAGGTCTTCACAGAACAGCTGTAGTTATACTGAAAATAAATTATACACAGGTGGACTCAATTTACCAATTAGATGACTTCTGAAGTCATTTGGTCATTCAATATTTTATTTAGTGGTATCAGATTAAGGAGGGCTAAATATAAATGAATATCAAAAGTTTCAGGGTAATATTTTTAAAGTATTTAGAAAACCATTGTATCATTTCCTTTACACTTAACAAATACTTGCTACTTTGTGTTGGCAAATAATAATAATAATAATAATAAAATATATTTAAGTTTGTGGCTCTAAGATGAAAAAATGTAAAAATGTTCACAGGATATAAATACTCTTTCAAGGCACTACAACTAAATTTCTAATTACACTTTCTAAAGTAAAAAAAAAGAAAAAAGGAAGAAAAGCCTGCTCTTGCACCCAACCTTAAAGATACTTATTTAGGGATCATTTACATATTGAATGTTTTAGCATACAGTATTTCATTAGGTGTGTCTTCTAAAAGTATCTGCCTAAATTAAAGCACTTGAAAGTCAATTGGACCACTCTTGCAATCAATCTAAACAGCATACAGTAAATTGGTCCTAATGTGCTGCTTTTTGCATTAGGTTAATATACAAAGAACTAAAGTATTGTAATGTTTTCACTATTGGTTAAAAAAATGGACATAAAAGTTAAAACTCCAGTAAGAGTTAAATCATATGATTTAAAGAACATATTAAATTTGAGCGAAGCTTTAGAAATTCAAGTTTACAAGATTTGTCAAAATTTCATAGTAAACTCCATTTGCTGTGAATCCCTTCACCGTAAACCTAAAAGTCTCCACAGTTTACAATTACCCTGCAGATGTATATGACACTACTCTCTTTTCCTTAAACGTTAATATTCTTCACTGCTTTATTACTGTTAAATTACTTTCTTTATCATTATTGCTAAGCTGACTCTCCAGATTCACCACAAAATGGCTGCTGCATTTCCTGCTTCTACGTTTATACAGGATCTAATATTATCTTCTGAGTGACTGTGCTATACATTGTATGTGATAAATGTAAGGCACTATGTGGAAGCCAACCAGATGTCATGTGAGCCTTCTCTGGCTGATGCAGATTTCTGCAATGTCTTAAATGGCAGTTGCTATTTTATGTTATTTGCATGAAGCTATTTACAAATTGTTTTAATTTGTTGGGTTTATCAAATTCCGAATTAGCATGTGAAAAAAGCACTGGTCGGCATTGCTCCATAGTGTAACATTGGTTCAAGGGCTATACAATAAAATACACGATAGCCCTAATCCATGTTATGCACTCATGTGAGCGAACCCTAATTTGCTGATTCAATATAATTCTAAAATAACTATTGTCAGATTATGAGCCAGAAGCTAAGCATAATTTCCATTTTCTTTTAGCTATATTTGTTATTTAAAATTTTAAAGGATGTGTTTAACATTAATGCTCACAAGGTATCTGTCTCCTACTGGTTTTATTTCATATTTTTGATATACAATGCTCCTGAAAAATGTGGCCTCTTTCTCTCAGACTTGTTATTTTTTTTATTTTTTTAGTGTTTGACTTTTTATCCTCTCTCTGCCTTTTTAGGTGTATGATTATATTACTTTTTATAGTTCTGAAGTGATGAACACTACGTTACTCATTCACAATGTCACTTTTTCTATTTCAGACGATGACATCCATAGACAGAAATCTGTATTAAAGGAATGGTTCTTCTCCCTTTCAAAGAGTACACATTGCCCACTTTGCTGAGCTACAGTTCATCTTGCTCATTAGGTGCTTGTGTCTATAAGTATTTTGATATATGTATGTAAATTTCTGAATTAGAGAGGAGTTAACTTAATTGTAGAACCCTGGTCTACATGCAACTGAATACTGGTGTTGTCATTAGACCAGGGTCCCCTTAACAACCGCGGACAGTAATATTACATACTAGCAGTCATAGTGTTACTGCCCACGGTCAGCTGCCGGCAGCTTGCCACGATTGGCGCACATCTCAGCTGATTTTCACAGCTGAGATGTGTGCCTGCCAGGCACGAGCAGAATCGTTATCAGCCCATGCCGTTTAACTACTTAAATGGTGTTGTAAATTTGTGACAGCGCCATTATAATGGCATCGGCGGTAAACATTTACTCACTGTCTGATACCGGAAGTCACGTGATAAAATGAGCATATCTGCTGTTTACAGCTGTATAGCAGTGATCAGCAGATATGGCAGAGCGATCGGATTGTTGATCCATATAGCCCACTAATGGGACTAAAACAATCACTGATCTCGGGGAGGCCAGCCAGAGAAAACACTGCCAGCAGCCAGCGAAGACGCTCAAGACAGTGAAATCCTAGGTACATTGCCCCCTGGGAAATATGCAAATCAAAAAAGGTCCGTGGAGCCTCTGTAAGGAGTCTCAACACAGAAACCAGCCAGATATCCCTCCGGGAAGGGCCCAGCCAAGGGGTGACTCTTTTTAGGAGACCACCATAACCACCATATTAAGTGGCCCTTTTAGTCAATATCCAACTTTTTGACAAGTTTAAAGATATGACAAGGGAAATACCAAGGCCAGGTATCCTTCCACAGACAGCCGTTTGGGGTATTGCCCCTCATCAGTGTGGAGTAGGATTCTGGCTGGGTGGGAGCAATGCCTAGTAGACCAACAAAACAAAACAATCACTGATCTCGGGGAGACCAGCAAGAGAAAACACTGCCAGCAGCCAGCGAAGGCGTTCAAGACAGTGAAATCCTAGGTACATTGCCCCCTGGGAAATATGCAAATCAAAAAGGTCCGTGGAGCCTCTGTAAGGAGTCTCAACATAGAAACCAGCCAGATATCCCTCCGGGAAGGGCCCAGCCAAGGGGTGACTCTTTTTAGGAGACCACCATAACCACCATATTAAGTGGCCCTTTTAGTCAATATCCAACTTTTTGACAAGTTTAAAGATATGACAAGGGAAATACCAAGGCCAGGTATCCATCCACAGACAGCCGTTTCGGGGTATTGCCCCTCATCAGTGTGGAGTAGGATTCTGGCCGGGTGGGAGCAATGCCTAGTAGACCAACAACACTAATGGGACTAGTAAAATAAAAAAAAGTAAAAAAAAAGTTTTAAAAAATTAAAAAAACCTAAAAGTCCAAGCCCACAGGGTTACAGGCCCGACACCCGCCCTGCAGATCAGCAGCCGGCTCCTCTCTGTGACAGAGGAGCTGCACTGTTCTGTGGAAGACCACGTGGCCGCTATGGTGCCCGTGAGTCAGGGGGGCCCAGTGTCAGCGGCGGCAGCACTGGGCCCCCCTTGCTCGTCATCGCACACAGCAATGAGGAAGCATCGAGTGGCGTACTCTGCTCCATGCCTCATCATTCATCCCCTGTGCCTGCACTCGATGTCACACTGCAGCTGAGTGCGGTGACGTCACCACTGTGCGACTGCTGTGCTGAGACTACAGAGTGCAGGATGGGGGATGCTCTGACTGGAGCAGCGGGAGAACGAGAAGTGAGTTGTTTGTTTGTGAGACCTGTTTTTTTTTTTTTTTAAATCAGTGAGTACACGGTGGCCAATGGCCTATAGGGCTGCATTATACATGGAGGTCTACGGGGCAGCATTATAGATGGAGGTCTAGTGGGCTGCATTATAGATGGAGGACTATGGGGCTGCATAATACAACATGAAGGACACCTTATACATGGAGTGTAGAGGCGCATAATACTTGGAGGAGTATAGGGCTGCAGAATGCAATATGAAGGACACCTTATACATGAATATAGGGGTGTATTATACATTGAAGGGAACCTGTCATCACTTTTTTGGACTATAAGCTGCTGCAATCACCACCAGGCTCTTATATACAGCATGTTAGAATGCTGTATATAAGAGCCCAGGCCGCTGTGACAACATAAAAAACACTTTATAATACTTACCTAACTGTCGCTCTGCGGTGGAATAGGGCCTAATGGGCGTCTCCGTTGTCCGGTGCCGGAGCCGCCTCTTTCGGCCATCTTTATTCTCCTTCTTCTCTAGCCGCGGTGCATGACTGCTCCGACGTCATCCACACTCGCTGGAATTCCGGTCCTGAGCAGGCGCACTTTGATCTGCCCTGAGTAGGGCAGATCAAAGCATTGTAGTGTGCCTGCGCAGGACCGGCAAGTGTGTATGACGTAGCAGCGTCATGCACACAGGCTTCAGAAAGAGGACGAAGATGGACAAAAGAGGAGGCGCCATCACCAGCAACGGAGACGCCCATTAGGCCCTATTCCACTGCAGAGCGATAGTTAGGAAAGTATTATAAAGTGTTTTTTATGTTGTCACAGCAGCCTGGGCTCTTATGTACAGCATGTTAGAATGCTGTATATAAGAGCCCAGTGGTGGTGGCCGCAGCTTATAGTTCAAAAAAGTGGTGACAGGTTCCCTTTGAGGACTATGAGGCTGCAGAATACAATATGAGGAACACCTTATGGATGAACTATAGAGGTGCCTTATACATGGAGGGCTATGGGGCTGCATAATATAATATGAAGGACACCTTATGCATGACTATAGGGGTGCATTGTACATGAACTATAGGCATTATACATGGAGGTCTATGGGGCTGCATAATACAATATGAAGGACACCTTATAAATGGACTAAAGGGGCGAATTATACATTGAGGACTATGAGGTTGCATAATACAATATGAAAAACACCTTATGCATGGACTATAGAGGTGCAATATGCATGGAGGACAATGGGGCTGCATAATACAGTATGATGGTCTTTGGGGCTGCATTATACATGGAGAAGTATGGGGCTGCATAATGCAATATGAAGGACACCTTATACATGGACTATAGGGGTGCATTATACATGTAGAAGATGGGGTTGCATAATACAATATCACGGACACCTTTTACATGGGCTATTGGGGTGCATTATACATGGAGGACTATGGGACTGAATAATACAGTATGAAGGTCTATAGGGCTGCATTATAATACATATAAGATTATGGGGACTGCTTTATAATACATGGAGGACTAAGTGGTACAGTGTAATATATGGAGTGCTATGGGGTGCAATATAATATATGGAGAACTATGGGGGGAATTATAATACAAGGAGGACTATGGGAGTTGCAATATAATAAATGGATGGCTATGAGGGATACTTTATACATGGAGGACTAAAGGAAATGCATTATAATACATGGAGGACTATGGGGGTGCATTCTAATATATGAAGGGTTATGTGGGACCCTTTAAACTTTATGGAAGCCTATGTGGTGGCCATTATTGTATTTGTAGAACTATATATGAGGGGAGACAAAGATACAAACATGAAATGAGAAAGTTTTGTGTTGAGGGAAAAAGGCTCTTTCCCTCAGCACCCAGCTTTCCCATGCTCTGCTATACATCTTCTCTAAGCACCCAATTTTCTCATTGTCTGATATGGGAAAGCTGGGTGCTGAGGGAAAGATGTATATCAGAACTTAGGAAAGCTGGGTGCTGAGGCAAAGAGCCAAGTTTCAGCGACATTATCCCGTACCCCAAGTGTCGGCGTCATTTTCCCGTACCCCAAGTGTCGGTGTATGTGGAGGGGGGCAGATCCAAACTTTGTACCAGGACCCATCAAACTCTAGTTACGCCACTTCTGAAAGCATTTTCTATCATCCAACCAACCACCTGTTTGCTCTGTTCTAACTTCAAGAGTATGCAGGAAGCAAGTTCCATGGATTAGCATGTTTGTTGTGCACCCACAGCCAGCACAGTTTCAGCTGGCCAATGGCAGCATGTTCACTTCCCAATCTCTTACCACCGCCTTATGCATATTAAATTAGCTATATATGCCTGCAAACTTTTCAGTATTAATAGAAAAGAGAAAATCTGTATCCCTGAAAACGTTTGTTTTTAGGTTGCAATCATAGTATACCTATAGAATGACTGTAAAACCTATAGAATGACTGTAAAAGTATGTGCTCCCATTGAGCATTTGGTTGTAAAAATCTCTGCATCATTTCTGTATCTCTTTTCAGGAATAAAAGAATTTATAAAAATTAGCATTTTTGCCACATTTTTTTATGTATTTTTTGCATGCGTTGTTATAGCGTTTTTGACTGACTTCATTGAAGTCAATGGGTGAAAATATGTTGCAAAACCACTAAAAAAATGACATGCTGGAGATTATTTTTTGCACTATATCTCTAAGGCCCTCAGTAGGGTAGATCAAAATGCGCTTCTGCAGGAGCACAATGGAGGAATCTGTGTGAATGACGCATGATGCATCATTCACATGGAACAGGGAAGTAGTATAGTGATAGCACAGGATAGAGGAGGCATTGGACCCGATCACATACTAAGAAAAGAGAAGGGCACCAACCCCTGGGATCACCCCTGGCACTAGAAGCATGTGATCAGAATAAGGAGAAAAGAAGTGCCATAAATGAGGGATCACCAAACAAATAAATCAATAATTGTAAATAAGTTTATTACATATCAAAAACATTTTTGTGTCACACAGCACCTATGGTGTGAAACAACCAAAGCCAAAACATTTAAAAAATGCAAAAGCACACAAGAAATCTAGGTGATCCCCAATATAAAATGGACCAGAATTGAATAAGCTGGCTAGTATATAAAACCAGCACACAATAAATGTTTTAAGGAAATGCAAAACACACAATGAATTAGCAAAAAATACATTACAATAAATGCGTTTAGATTTTTCCAAATAGTTACGATGTGTTTAGGCTCTAGTCACAGCCATAGTGACATAAGGTCATGATAAACCATGATGTTATAAGATGAAACAGCCTATTAAAAAAAAAGAGACCCCAACGTCTCCGGGAGACAACATCCCAGGCTGTGCTGATGCAAGTGTGCACAAGAATCCTGGATTTAGAGCATAGTGATAGCTTGTCCTAGATATATTTGAGGACCATGGGAAATCTCACCCCAGACGAAGTAAGTACTTTTTGCCCTTGAGAAAGTTACCTTAGTGTGACGATACGCGTCGGGTAACGTTGATCCCCTGGACCTCTGATTCAGCCATGTGTTTTGTACCATCATTTTCTAGCCCCAGTTACTATGGTGTGCACGTGTTGTGAATACAGCCTGGGATATCGGCGTCTAGGGTGAGATTTCCCATGGTCCTCAAATATATGTACGGCAAGCTAACAGTATGCTCTAAATCCAGGATTCTTGTGCACACTTGCATCAGCACAGCCTGGGGTGTTGTCTCCTGGAGACATTGGGGTCTCTTTATTTTTTTACTAGGCTGTTTCATCTTATAACATCATGGTTTATCATGACCTTATGTCACTATGGCAGTGACTAGAGCCTAAACACATCGTAACTAACTATTTGGAAAAATCTAAACGCATTTATTGTAATGTAGTTTTTGCTAATTCATTGTGTATTTTGCACTTCCTTAAAACATTTATTGTGTGTTGGTTTTATATACTAGCCAGCTTATTCAATTCTGGTCCATTTTATACTGGGGATCACCTGGTTTTCTTGTGTGCTTTTGCATTTTTTTTAAATGTTTTTAATGGTTTGGCTATGGTTGTTTCACACCATAGATGCTGTGTGACACAAAAATGTTTTTGATATGTAATAAACTTATTTATAATTATTGATTTATTTGTCTGGTGATCCCTCATTTATGGCACTTCTTTTCTCCTTATTCTAATCCATTGGACCCGACCACCCTGCAGGTGAGTATAATAAAGATCTTATTTACATTGTACAGAGTGGCCAGGACACTTACATACAGCATTATAGAATACTGTAGATAAGGGCTCACAAGTCCTGGCCGCAGGTTATAATGGAAATTCCTGGTGACAGGTTCCTTTTAAGATATTGAAAATATGTTCATTTTCATTAAGTATCATTATATACAGTAGCAGTAAGGTTTATGCTTTATGCAAAAGTTGTTTCTACTGGGTTGGATAACAATGTTTAGTGGTAGAGGTGGTCCTCTACCGTGGCCCTTTATTAATTTTGGATATCAAGTATCATTGATGCTCATTTCTTCTTAAATGAGGAGGTGGGGGGGGGAGAAAAGTTGGGGTTTTATTACTAAGGGGATATTTTTTGGCTTGTCAATAATGTATGCCTTGAGATGGCATCGAATGTCAGAGTTATGAGAGACAAACAAGTGGTATGCCATCTTTAAGGACTTGAGGGAATATGACAACTCAGGTGTCTGTCTACAGGAGAGACACATGCTGCCGAGAGACCTGGGCTTTTGAATGGGCTGTGGGTGGGGCATTCACTTCATTGCACCTTTAGTTCTCATGTTAGAGAAGTTAATATTTTAATCCAGAAGAATATTCCCTTTCAATGTCAAAAATCCCTTATTGATCCTGAGGGCAGGTTTGTTTGTTTTGTAAAATGATGGCTCTCCCATACTTTTAGCAGTGGTGCATGTATCTCCGCCATATTCAGCTGTAGCGTTGAAAAAAATATTAGGCTGATTATTGGGGACTTTACTATTGTGGTGATTTGACAGGTTCCTCTGAGGAAACTACATCTTTGGCTTGGGTTCTACAGGAAAACCAGCTGTCTGATATATGGAGAGCAGAAATCCTAATTTAAAATTGTATTCCTTCTGATCACTCTCGCCTGTTAATTAGCCTCTAAATAAGTATATGTACCCAAAGTAATAATACTTTGTTGACATTAAATCCATATTAGCTATCTCATCTGCGTGAGGGGTCAGACTTGTTGACTTCAATTTGGGTTCCGACTTCCCCTTAATTGTTAGGGATACTATGAAAACCTTCCTTTTGCCAATTAAAGTATGCTTGGTATGCTAATTAATTACATTTTGAGGGTTAAATCAAAAACTATTGCCACTACTGCTACATTGCATGTTACCGTGGGGAAATCAGTGGAAAGGTATATCCCCTCCCCATTGATAAAAAAAAGAGGGTTGGGGCACAAAAATCTCTTAATGAACATTTGTTGGAAAAAGCAGAGTATAAATGTTTTTCATAAAACAGAGTCATTACATTGAAGGGATGGGTGCTGGTCATCTTCTGTCAACCGTTACTAAAGCGCAGCAAGGCCCAAACTTAATTTTCACTATTAAGACGTCCACTGGTAACACATGTACATCAGATTCTCTTATAGTTTCATAACTTTTATTCTCAGTTGTATTCCTATAGATTGTCTAAATCTCTTCAGGAAATTGTTGGATATCTAAATAAGATTCAATTGCCACTCCAGAGGAAGACCACAGGACTTGTCTCAACACCTCTTTGACATTGTTAAAGTGTGCTTGATAAATTTCAGAATAATAAGACCCCAGGGGTGGAAAGTCTCAATACTGAATTATTAAAAGAACAAAAGGAGATCCTTCTGCCTAGACTCTTCTGCAAGAACCACAGGAGAGGAAGGACGTCTTTAAATCAATGTCAAAGGTAGTCATGGTAGTGCTACCAAAATCTGGTAAAGACCCTCTACTTATGGAATCTTATAGGCCCATCTGCTAATGACACACATTACAATTTTGACCAAATTTCTGGTGCACTGATTAAAGTTGTCACCCACCTTTTAGTTGAGGACCAGACTGGCTTTATGGTTGCAAAATCTACATCAACAAATTTGTGGAAGTTGCTCCTTAATTTGAATCTTTTTCCTGGTGAAGAAGGTGGCCGGGCAGTAGTGTTGTTAGATGTGGCAAATGCCTTTGATAGAGTTGAAAGGGATTATCTTTAGATAATTTTGTGCACAATGGGCTTTGAGGAGGTTTTCCTGTCATGGGTTCAGATGCGATATTCAAATCTTTCAGTGTGTATTAGTGGCAATGGTGCCTTGTCGAGCTCCTTCAATTTGTTTAGCGGTACATGACAGGGGTATCCATTGTCACCATTGTTTTTTGAATTGGCAATGAAACACCTTGCAGAGGCCCTAAGGACTAATCAAGAGATAAAGTGATTGATACATGGGTCAATGGTGGAGCAAATCGCTCTACATGTACGTGACTTATTGATCCTTTTAAAAGATACAGAATCCTCTCTGATTTGTGCTATGTCCAGTATTGACGAATTTGGGGAATATTCAGGATTACTTGTCCATTGGGATAAGTCTAGTCTAATGCCATGGATGCTCTCTCTCCAGATACTAAGGCTTCTCAAATCCCTTTATTAATAGTGAGGGGATTGACATATTTGAGAATTTAAGTATCCAGGCATCTAAATTATTTTATTTCACTAAATACCAACCTATTATTTCTTAATTTCCAGCAGAAAATAAATACATGGTATAAACTTTCCATGTCAATTATTGGCCATCCTAGCTTGAATTATACTAATGCCACAACTATTATACATCATTCAAAAAAGCCCGATTTGGATATTACTAAAATATTTCTATAAATTTGAATTACTTTTTAGAGAAATTATATGAAAAAAAGGGGAACCTCATATTAGTTGCGATCTATTGGATTATGGGAAGGATTATTGGATTATGGGAAGGATGAGGCAGGTTAGGCAGCTCTTGACTCTTGGATCTACTTTCCTCTTGATCTTCCAGATGGTCATTGGCAAACTTCAAATGGTCCTGGCCATGTGATGCCATGAGCAGGAGGACTTTGCGTGCCCTGCAGGATTTTAATCCATGACAACATAAAGAGTTACTAACAGTAATCTTTCAGACCATCTCCCCAGCTCTCTTCAGGTCATTGATCAGGTCATCCTGTGTGGTTCTGGGATGATTCCTGATCTTTCTCAGAATAATTCTTATCCCCCAAGATGAGATCTTGCATGGAGGCAGACTGAGTAAGATTGACAGTCATCTTGTGTTTCTTCCATTTTCTAATAATTGCACCAACAGTTGTTGCCTTCTCACCAAGCTGCTTGCCTATTGTCTTGAAGCCCATCCCAGCCATGTGCATGTCTACAATTTTGTACCTGGTATCCTTAGACAGCTCTTTAGTTTTGACCATGGTGGAGAGGTTAGAGTGGGATTGACAGGTGTCTTTTATACAGGTAATGTGTTCAAACAGGTGCAATTAATACAAGTAATCAGTGAAGAGTAGGAGGGCTTCCTAAAGAAAAAACTGTGAGAGCCAGAATTCTTGCTGGTTGGTAGGGGTTCAACTACTTATTTCATGCAATAAAATGCAAATCATTTTTTTTAAAGTCATACAATGTGACTTACTGGATTGTTGATTTTGGATTCTCTGTTACAGTTGAAGTGTACCTATGATAAAAATTACAGACTTCTCTATTTTTTTTAGGTGGGAAAACTTGCAAAATTTGCAGTGTATCAAATACTTATTTTCGCCACTGTATATAGACTGTATGTAATAAACTTTCAAACCATTCATCGGATGATCACCAAAAGATAAAAACTGTTATAAAAAAATGATTTAACACATGGAGTATAAAATGACTTATTGATATTCAATTTTTTTTATATTGTATAGAAATAAATGTTAAAACTATATTTGATATGTCCTTAAGAGTTTAGGGGGACATTGATATTCACAGCAGAAAGCAATAGTGTTCTTTTTTGAATCTCTCTTTATTTTAAATATCCTGTACCTCTGTTGTGCTGCCTTAATCTTTTAATAAGATTATCTTCTTGCACCAGGAAGTATATGCTAATAACACAGCAGAAACCAGTTAAATTGGCTTTGGTACATACAAAAATGAAGTAACAGCTCTTACCAAGAAAACTGTTCCAACTGACTTTCCCAGTATAATGCGCTTAATAAAGGTTTTATACCAAACTTTAGAGCTAGTTTTCATTAGGTGAACTCATGCCACAAGACAGCTACTGTATTTAAATCATATTTTTGCTTCTTAATACAAGCAATGCCAAATGCTTTGATATTAGTTTTTATGTAATATTAAGACATTACTCAATATAATGAAAACAGTTATCCTCAGAATATAAAAATTATAGTTCTTGCTCCCATTATGACACTATGGGGGCAATGTATTGATATTGTCCTTTCTAGTGACAATTTATAAAAAAAATTACATGCCTGCAACTTTATAAAATAGGAAAAATTCATTGAACGCTTCAATATGTTGAAATTTGAGGTAAGACTTTAGCAAACATAGAATACATATATTTTTGCAATGTAATTGCCAGAGTCTTTTCTGGGCGGAGCTGTAACCCCCCAAAGTTTTCTCAACCCAAACCACAGTTTCTTATAGAAACCAATGGGACTGGCCGCAGCAAACATAACCAATTATGTTTGGGGCGCTATAGCTCCTGCCAGGAAATTCTGCGGCACCCCAGATTTTCAAGGGGTATTCATAATGGTCTCCCCTACATACTCTGAAATTTTGGGTCACCTCGGACTTTTATAGCTTGTACTACGACCACCCAAAATTGGTGACCATTTTGAGGACCTCCATAAAGTTGGAGGCACCCCAAATTACATGGTTTGCAAAAACAACAATGCAATATGGCTTTATTTGTAGTCACCTAGCAGCTTCAATGGAGAGGCATTAAGCTTACTACTCCATGTATCCGGTTCCAGGGGAACTCTAGCCTTCATCCTTTATCCTTGATACTGTAATGGGTACTTACACAGAGGCTTTGGGTTGAGTTAATGCAGTAGCTGCTGGCCTTTGAAGCAGCCTGCTTGGTCCGAATCAGGAGGTACAGATAAGAGTCAAATATTGTCAGACAAAAGAATAGTCAGGAAATGAGCTTAGAACTAAAACAGGAACAATCACTAGAACACTAGGAGTAGAGAACCGAGATGTGGACTAAATAAAATAGAAATGTACCCAAAGTTACCTGCTTGGACAGCACTACAAAAGAATTAAAAAGGACAGCCACGTTGACACTTCTCAATTAAGGTGTGGCATTGGTTGGAGACATTAAGGGGCAGGTACTGACATGAATGTTAAAAGCAGAATCTAAATGTTTGCATAATGGACTGACTGAAATTACTCCTAACAGGTTAGTCATCAAATTAATAATAAGCATAATAGTGCAACTTGATGTTCTATTTTATTCAGAAATGAAACTTACCTTTTTAAAAGGCATGATACTTTGAAGGGGTACTCACATCTTCAAGATCCTATCCCAATATGTAGTTAAAGGAAACCTGTCACCAGTTTTTTACCTATTAAACCAAAAATATCAACTACTGCAGCTCCTGCATTCTAGGAAGGTGCACCTTGTTGCTGGCCCCCCTTGCACACCCCTAAAAGAACTTTATAAAATCTTTCCTATGCAAATGAGTTTGGTTGGCCAGATGGGCGGGCTCTAATTCAGCTCCTGTCACTGTTCGCTGTCCCCCAGTCATGATTTACATGGATGATGCTGCCCCACGCTGCTGGGGTCTCTCGTAGGCGCATTTTGCTGTGCCCCTATCGCAGGGCTGAGCATAAAGTTTCCCTCGCGTGAGCGTCGGTGATGTAGTTGCGTAGGTGTGAGATTATGGGCGGCGATGTGTATGACCTCACCAGCGTCACCTTCATACCCGCCCATAATCTCGAGCCTGCGCAACTACATCACCAGCGCTCGCACGAGGGAAACTTTACACTCAGCTCCACGATAGGGGCACAGCAAAATGCACCTGCGCGAGACTTCAGCAGCATGGGGCGGCATCATCCATGTAAATCATGACTGGGGGACAGCGAACAGCGGTAGGAGGGGGGACAGGAGCCGAATAAGAGCCCGCCCATCTGGCCAACCAAACTCATTTGCATAGGAAATGGTAAGATTTTATAAAGTTCTTTTAGGGGTCTGCAAGGGGGACCAGCAACAAGGTGCACCTTTCTAGAATGCAGCCCAAGAGCTGCAGAAGGTGATATTTTTGGTTTAATAGGGAAAAAACTTGTGACAGGTTCCCTTTAATGTAATATTTATAATATTAGCAAATACCTCACTTAGAAATGTAGAACAGTTCTCCTGAATTGCTATGTCGCTTACCTCATGTGTAGGGCATTTTAGTACCTTATGTATCTATGAATATGTGTGCCGCCCCGCGCATTACGTTCAGGTGCAGGTCGTCGCAGGGTCGCCACAGGCTTGGAGGTTTTCTGGTCACAGGTAGGTTGATTTCTGTTGAATTCGTGACGCCACTCTCGGTATTGCGGTCAGGGAAACTGCCACTGCAGATTAGGGGACACCTGGGGCTGATGGTAGGCGCAGTTAGATGTAGTCACCTCCCGAGAGTGAGGCTAGCCCCAGGGCCCAGTTTGGGTGTGTGGAACCACAGGTCGCAGAATGACTCACACGCACAGCAAGAATGTCTTTCAGGGTTTTTACTCACGTCATATGGCAGGGGTGAGTAACCCGGGCAAAGCTGTGATAAACAGGTGGAACCAGGAATTCCTTCAGGCTGACTTGTGAGGGTGGCTACTGAATCGCCTTCCTAGCCCTTGTGTTTTTGTAGTGACCCAGACTTGTAGTCCTATTGGGTCACCCAGGGAAGTTGCTTCTGCCTGTTCTCCCCTTTTTCTGCCCGTCTGCTTGTAGCCTGGACCAGGTCATTCCGGCTACTTGCCTCTTGTGAACAATGGGCCCTCTCATTTCTACGTGGCTCCGGACTCTGTGGTGTTATGGTGGAGGGTATGAAGTACCCCCACCTGCAGGTTGAGCAGGCCAACTGAATGGGTCCCTGCTCTGGGGACCTGTAACCCCGTGCGAGCCTGGTCCTCTCCTGGCAGTCCCCGTACTCAGCCACCCCTTTGCACTCCAGCCTTGGGTGGATTTCGGGCAGCACTCCTAGGTGACCGTTCTCCCCCATCAGTAACCACTGCACCTGCGGTGTCTGACTAGTGGCAGTCTCCAGGTCTCCTCTTTGCGACTTCTCTGCCTGAGCTCCACTGACTGACTGGCTCACTACTACCTCCCCTCTGTGCCTGCCTCTGCAACTTAGCAACCAGGCTGTCTACCACACCCCTTAAGTGGAGATGGAGGCCGCGCCCCCTCCTGGATTCCCCAGGGGTCCCTTCAAAGGTCCATGTGGGAGACCTGATTACTATGTGCCTGTGTAACCACACCCTGGTCAGCCTTCTGGATTACCTGTGTTGTACTGGCCCCAGCATGGGTGCAGTACTCAGTGGCACCTGACCAGGTCAGGGGCGCCACATACGATCATGCATATAGTAACCGTTAGTTGCTAGTGGTCATAACCATGGATACCTAAGCTACTGTGATGCCCTGCAAATGAGGTAAGTGACGTGGTTATATCAGGAGAACTATACTAAATTTCTAATTGGAGGTATTTGTCAATATTATTATTACACCTACTACATATTAAAATATGATCTTGGAGATAAGAATACACAGAATACCCCGTTAAGTGAACTGGAACAATTGGGGTTCATTACAAGAACTGAGCACCATGTTTTAATGCAAAATTTAGTATGTTTTTAGTATGTTAGCGTTGTGCACTAGTTTCAATAAAACATTGAATTTAACAGTATTGGACATGTCCTAATCCAAGAACAGTGTCAGTTTTAGTTTTGCAATATGTGTCAAATTTCACACTGGAATAAATATCTACAAATATTGTGTTATATAAAACAGTTCTCAATTTTGTGTGTTGAATGTTGCTTATGATTATCAATCAAATGTAGCTCACAAGACATAAAAATTGCCTTTGCTCTATAGTAAATGGGATTTTCTAAATCCTGCTCATAGATTATGGGTCTGTATAAGATTTGTTGTTTGTACACAGCACCATCATTGGCTATAGCATACTAATACTAACTCTTCAGCATATGATTAGTTATGCAGAGTCTTGTAACTTCACTGCATTGTTACTGTTTTGCTCCTAAAACTCTAACTTTAAATTAATTATTTTGTTAGTATTTTGTAAACTCACCTTTGGCTTTCAACACTGGCTGAATCCTTCTGGGCATACTCTCTATCAGACTCAAGATTGTCTCAACCAAAATCTGATCTCACGTCTCTTCTACATGGTCCTAATGTTGGTGAATGCTGCTCGACTCACTTGGGTATGTACTGTACTGTACTGGAAAAAAAGCAAAAAAATTCCAAGTGTGGAAAAATTGCAAAAAGAATGCGATTGCATGATTGTTTTGGGGATATTTTATTCACTGTATTCACTATATGGTAAAACTGATGTGTCAGTGTGATGCCTCTGGTCTGTGCGAATTTGTAGACACCACACATGTATAGGTTTGTCCAAAAAATGTGGCGCACTTTTTGCACCATTTTCCGCGACCCACAGTTCCTTATTTTTCGGGATCTATGGCTCAGTGATGGCTTATTTTTCATGTCTCAAGCTGACATTTTTAATGGTGCCATTTTTGCGCAGATGCTACCTTTTGATTGCTTGTTATTGCATTTTGCGCAAAATTTGTGGCAACCAAACAACATATTGTTTTGCTGCTATTTCGTTTACTGACCACACTATTTTATATTTTGATAGACTGGACATTTCTGAATGCGTCAATACCAAATGTGTGTATATATATATATATATATATATATATATATATATATATATATAAAATTATCTTTTTTTTTAACCCTTTCATTTTCAATGAGATGAAATGGTGGTGATTTGAACTTTTAAGTTTTTTTTTTACTTTTTTTAACTTTTTTATTTTATTTTACTAGTCCCACTAGGGGACTATAAGGATCAGCAGCCTGATCACTCATTCATTTATGTTGATCACAGCTACACAGCTGAGATCACCAGAAATGCTCATGTCTTGTAACAGGCAGCACTCAGCTGACTGTTACAAGAAGTGAGTCATGTGAGCCACAGGGGTCATCACATGACCCTGTGCTACCATAACAACCATCAGCTCTCAGATCCTGTCACAGCACTACCAACGGAACAGAGTAATGCTTGTTTACCATGGCGGGCATTTAAATCACACTGTCACATTTTGACAGAGCAATTTAAGGGGTTAACAAGCGCGGGTGACTCACGGACCCACCTGTGCCTGCGATGCACACGTCTGTTGTTGAAATAAGCAGACATGTGTGGGGAACGCCGCAGCAACTGGCAGTGATTACCCGGACATGACTTAGGACATACTAGTATGGTCCACAGTCATTAAGGGGTTAAGCTAATCTGAAAAAAGACGGACTGGAACATTTGTGTGTGTGAATTAGGTGGTAGCTTAATAGTACATGACAATAATAAAAATAATAAGCTGCACACTAGCCACTATAAAAATATAAACATGAAAAATGGTAAAGCATTACTGCAATAGGGATACTATGAACAATGAAAAATACATTTAGCTATCTGGAAAAAATGAAACATGAAAAATGGTATTGCAAAAACTGCTATGAATATTTGAAAGTAGTAGAGATGTTTAGCAAATGTATTGATCAATGCAAATTATTATTATTATTATTATTTATTATTATAGCGCCATTTATTCCATGGCGCTTTACAAGTGAAAGGGTATACGTACAACAATCATTAACAGTACATAACAGACTGGTATAGGAGGAGAGAGGACCCTGCCCGCCAGGGCTCACAGTCTACAGGGAATGGGTGATGGTACGATAGGTGAGGACAGAGCTGGTTGCGCAGTGGTCTACTGGACTGAGGGCTATTGTAGGTTGTAGGCTTGTTGGAAGAGGTGGGTCTTGAGGTTCCTCTTGAAGCTTTCCACGGTAGGGGAGAGTCTGATGTGCTGAGGTAGAGCGTTCCAGAGTATGGGGGATGCACGGGAGAAGTCTTGTACGCGATTGTGGGAAGACGAGATAAGGGAGGAGCAGAGAAGGAGATCTTGTGAGGATCTGAGGATGCGTGCAGGTAGGTACCGGGAGACTAGGTCACAGATGTAGGGAGGAGACAGGTTGTGCATGGCTTTGTATGTCATGGTTAGTGTTTTGAACTGGAGTCGTTGGGTGATGGGAAGCCAGTGAAGGGATTGGCGAGGCTGGGGAGTAGCGAGGGGAGAGGTGGATTAAGCGGGCCGCAGAGTTTAGGATAGATTGGAGGGGTGCAAGAGTGTTGGAAGGGAGGCCAGAGAGCAGGAGGTTGCAGTAGTCGAGGCGGGAGATGATGAGGGCATGCACTAATGTTTTTGCTGATTCTTGGTTAAGGAAAGCACGGATCCGGGAGATGTTTTTGAGTTGTAATCGGCATAAGGTGAAGAGGGCTTGGATGTGTGGCTTGAAGGATAGAGCAGAGTCGAGGGTCACTCCAAGGCAACGAGCTTGTGAGACTGGGGAGAGTAAGCAGCCATCGAGTTTGATGGAAAGGCTTGTTGGAGGAGATGAGTGAGGAGGAGGAAAGACAATGAATTCTGTTTTGTCCATGTTAAGTTTTAGGAATCGTGCAGAGAAGAAGGATGAAATAGCAGACAGACATTGTGGGATTCTGGTTAGTAGAGAGGTAATGTCAGGTCCAGAGAGGTAGATCTGTGTGTCATCGGCATAGAGATGATACTGGAAGCCGTAGAACTCTATGAGCTGTCCCAGGCCAAAGGTGTAGATGGAGAACAGTAGGGGTCCAAGAACTGAGCCTTGGGGGACACCGACAGATAGGGGGCGAGATGAGGAAGTGGTGTGAGAATGGGAGACGCTGAAAGTTCGGTCGGTTAGGTATGAGGATATCCAAGATAGGGCCAAGTCTGTGATGCCCAGAGATGAGATAATCTGTAGAAGGAGGGAATGGTCTACTGTGTCGAAGGTAGAGGACAGGTCCAGGAGGAGGAGGATAGAGTAGTGTCGCTTGGCTTTGGCGGTTAGTAGGTCGTTAGTGACTTTAGTTAGGGCAGTTTCAGTGGAATGATGCGGTCGGAAGGCAGATTGTAGCTGGTCAAAGAGAGAGCAGGAGGAGAGGTATGAGGACAATTCAAGATGGACATGCTGTTCTAATAGTTTTGAGGCATAGGGGAGAAGGGATATGGGGCGATAGTTTGACACAGAGGATGGGTCAAGGGAGGGCTTTTTGAGGATGGGTGTGATTGAGGCATGTTTAAAGCATGAAGGGAATACACCAATTGTTAGTGATAGGTTGAAGAGATGGGTTAGGGCTGGGATGAGGACTGCGGTGATGTTGGGGATGAGGTGCGATGGGAGTGGGTCCAGTGCACAGGTTGTTAGATGTGATCTTGAGAGTAGAGTGGAAAGATTGTTTTCTATCATGGTGGAGAAGCTGGATTTGGAGGAAGAAGGCTGAGTAGCTATGATGAGGGGCTGTGGTGATTGTGGGCCAAAGCTTTCTCTGATGTTGTCAACCTTCTGCTTGAAGAAAGAGGCAAAGTCTTCAGCTGAGAGGAGAGGAGAGGGAGGTGGTGCTGGAGGACGGAGGAGAGAATTAAAAGTGTTGAATAGCTGTTTAGGGTTGTGAGAGAGAGAGGATATGAGGGATGAGAAGTGGGTTTGTTTTGCAGCAGTGAGTGTGGACTTGAAAGTGGTGAGGGACTCTTTATATGCAATGAAGTGCTCAGTGGAATGAGACCTCTTCCATCTGTGCTCAGCAATTTTGGAAGCCCGTCTCAGTTCTTTAGTCTGACTGGTGTGCCAGGGTTGCCTGTTGATTGTGCGGGTTTTGGTGTGTGTGAGGGGGGCGGCTGATTCGAGAGCTGCAGAGATTGTAGTGTTGTATAAAGTTGCAGCAGCATCTGCATCGTGTAGAAGTGCAATGTCTGTGAGAGGGAGAAGGGACTGAGAAAGGGCGTGTAAATCAATGTGTTTTATATTTCTGCGAGGGTGTGAAAGTTTGTGGAGGGGGGGGTTGCGTAGTTGGAGAAGAGAGGGAAGAGAATGTGAGTAGGTTGTGGTCAGACAGGGGGAGAGGTGAGTTAGAGAGGTTAGATAGGGGACAGAGGCGAGTGAAGATGAGGTCCAGTGTGTGGCCATCTTTGTGAGTAGCTGCAGAAGACCATTGGGTGAGGCCGAAGGAGGCAGCGAGTGTTAGAAGTTTGGAGACAGATAAGTGGGAAGTGTCAATGGGGATATTGAAATCACCCATGTTGATGGTGGGGATGTCGTTGGAACGGAAGTGTAGTAGCCAGGTGGTGAAATGATCAAAAAAGGCAGTGGCTGGCCCTGGAGGGCGGTAAATGACAGCCAGTTGGAGGTTGGAGGGGGCGTAGATGCGAACGGAGTGCACCTCAAAAGATGGGAGAGTAACCGAGGGTGGTAATGGAATTGGTGTAAAGGAGCATTGGTCGGACAGGAGCAAACCAACTCCTCCACCATGCTTGTTACTGGGGCGGGTGGTGTGAGAGAGTTGGAGACCGCCATAAGAAAGTGCAGCAGGAGAGGCAGTGTCAGAGGGGGTGAGCCAGGTTTCAGTGATGGCGAGGAAGGAAAGTTTATTAGTGATGAAAAGATCATGAATGTAGGACAGTTTGTTGCAGACAGAGCGAGCGTTCCATAAAGCTCCTTTTAGTGGGACTGGGGGAGCGGGGGTCGGGTGAATGTGTATGAGGTTTGAGAGGGTGCGGAAATTTGTGTTAGGTTGTGGATGTGAGTTTGAAGTGACAATAGGGATGTGGTGAGGAGGACCAAGATTAGGAGAGATATCTCCAGCAGTGAGGAGAAGCAGTGAGAGTGTTAGTAGGTGAGAGCAGGAGAGGCCATGAGGTGGCCGTGAGTGTCTGGAGACACTGGGTGTAATATTGAGGAAAATGTCTGAGGGGAAGGTGAGATGGGTGGGGAGGATAGGAGAGATGAAAAGTTCATTACTTGGTTTAGGGATCAGAGGGGGCAAGTGAAGTATTATAGAGGTGAAAGTTAATAGACACACGAACATTGTTTACATTGACTATATGGTCAAATACCTTCCGGTCACTTCCGGCCCAATTCTGGCCTAAATCAATGCATCATACTTATATGGTGCATACTTGTATTGGTGCAGACAAAGTCTTTGGGCAGACTTTGAGCTGTCCCAGTATATACACATACAGTTAGGTCCAGAAATATTTGGACAGTGACACAATTTTCGCGAGTTGGGCTCTGCATGCCACCACATTGGATTTGAAATGAAACCTCTACAACAGAATTCAAGTGCAGATTGTAACGTTTAATTTGAAGGTTTGAACAAAAATATCTGATAGAAATTGTAGGAATTGTACACATTTCTTTACAAACACTCCACATTTTAGGAGGTCAAAAGTAATTGGACAAATAAACCAAACTCAAAAAAAAATTTTTAGTTTCAATATTTTGTTGCGAATTCTTTGGAGGCAATCACTGCCTTAAGTCTGGAACCCATGGACATCACCAAACGCTGGGTTTCCTCCTTCTTAATGCTTTGCCAGGCCTTTACAGCCGCAGCCTTCAGGTCTTGCTTGTTTGTGGGTCTTTCCGTCTTAAGTCTGGATTTGAGCAAGTGAAATGCATGCTCAATTGGGTTAAGATCTGGTGATTGACTTGGCCATTGCAGAATGTTCCACTTTTTTGCACTCATGAACTCCTGGGTAGCTTTGGCTGTATGCTTGGGGTCATTGTCCATCTGTACTATGAAGCGCCGTCCGATCAACTTTGCGGCATTTTGCTGAATCTGGGCTGAAAGTATATTCCGGTACACTTCAGAATTCATCCGGCTACTCTTGTCTGCTGTTATGTCATCAATAAACACAAGTGACCCAGTGCCATTGAAAGCCATGCATGCCCATGCCATCACGTTGCCTCCACCATGTTTTACAGAGGATGTGGTGTGCCTTGGATCATGTGCCGTTCCCTTTCTTCTCCAAACTTTTTTCTTCCCATCATTCTGGTACAGGTTGATCTTGGTCTCATCTGTCCATAGAATACTTTTCCAGAACTGAGCTGGCTTCATGAGGTATTTTTCAGCAAATTTATCTCTGGCCTGTCTATTTTTGGAATTGATGAATGGTTTGCATCTAGATGTGAACCCTTTGTATTTACTTTCATGGAGTCTTCTCTTTACTGTTGACTTAGAGACAGATACACCTACTTCACTGAGAGTGTTCTGGACTTCAGTTGATGTTGTGAACGGGTTCTTCTTGACCAAAGAAAGTATGCGGCGATCATCCACCACTGTTGTCATCCGTGGACGCCCAGGCCTTTTTGAGTTCCCAAGCTCACCAGTAGAGTTGAGCGCGGTTCGTGGTTCTCCAGTTCGCGGCTCGAGTGATTTTGGGGCATGTTCTAGATCGAACTAGAACTCGAGCTTTTTGCAAAAGCTCGATAGTTCTAGAAACGTTCGAGAACGGTTCTAGCAGCCAAAAAACAGCTAAATCCTAGCTTGGTTTCTGCTGTAATAGTGTAAGTCACTCTGTGAATCAAACTATTATCACATTTCAGTGTATAGTGTGCGTGAACAGCGCCTTCAGATCACTGCTGTTTCTATAATGGCGATCGCCATTTTTTTTTTTTTTTTCTTGTCTTCCTTCCCTAAGCGCGCGCGTCTTGTGGGGCGGGCCAGCATGTCAGCCAATCACAGACACACACACACCTAAGTGGACTTTGAGCCAGAGAAGCAACGGCATGTGTGATAGGATCTGCATGTCACATGTCCCTGCATTATAAAACCGGACATTTTCTTCACGAACGCCATTATCTGCCTTCTGCGTCTTTGGTGTCAGACATCACTGTTGCAGCTCCGTCCTCCTGAGTCCTATAGCCGATACAGCTGTATGCGCTGCATACACAGCGTTAGACAGCTTAGGGAGAGCACATTCTAGCAGTCCTTTTAAGGGCTCAAAGCGGCAGGGTCAGAGAGCCATAAGTGACAGGTCCTGCAAACAGCAACAGCGTCTGTGTAGCCCAGGTCAGGGATTTCCTCCCTGCATTTCACCATTAGGAGGGAATAGAAAGGCAGGCTTCCATTCCTCTACCCAGAGCACCACAATCCTGCCACTGTACCCTCTTGTCCTCTGCACACTCCAACACATTCTAAGTAAGCCATTATACTAGCAAACACTCAGTGTACCTAGTGGCATCCTATCTGTGGCTATTGGACTTTGCTATAGTCCCACTAGTGCAAAGACATTTGCAGAGCACGTCTGCCTGCATTGCACACTACAACTTTTTTAAACTAAGCAATTTTACTAGCAAACACTCAGTGTACCTAGTGGCATCCTATACGTGGCTATTGGACTTTGCTATAGTCCCACTAGTGCCAAGACATTTGCAGAGCGCATCTGCCTGCGTTGCACACTCCAACGAATTATAACTAAGCCATTATACTAGCACACACTCAGTGTACCTAGTGGCATCCTATACGTGGCTATTGGACTTTGCTATAGTCCCACTAGTGCAAAGACATTAGCAGAGCACATCTGCCTGCATTGCACACTCCAAGTTTTTTAAACTAAGCAATTTTACTAGCAAACACTCAGTGTACCTAGTGGCATCCTATACGTGGCTATTGGACTTTGCTATAGTCCCACTAGTGCAAAGACATTTGCAGAGCACGTCTGCCTGCATTGCACACTACAACTTTTTTAAACTAAGCAATTTTACTAGCACACACTCAGTGTACCTAGTGGCATCCTATACGTGGCTATTGGACTTTGCTATAGTCCCACTAGTGCCAAGACATTTGCAGCACGTCTGCCTGCGTTGCACACTCCAACTAATTATAACTAAGCCATTATACTAGCACACACTCAGTGTACCTAGTGGCATCCTATACGTGGCTATTGGACTTTGCTATAGTCCCACTAGTGCCAAGACATTTGCAGCACGTCTGCCTGCGTTGCACACTCCAACTAATTATAACTAAGCCATTATACTAGCACACACTCAGTGTACCTAGTGGCATCCTATACGTGGCTATTGGACTTTGCTATAGTCCCACTAGTGCCAAGACATTTGCAGCACGTCTGCCTGCGTTGCACACTCCAACTAATTATAACTAAGCCATTATACTAGCACACACTCAGTGTACCTAGTGGCATCCTATACGTGGCTATTGGACTTTGCTATAGTCCCACTAGTGCCAAGACATTTGCAGCACGTCTGCCTGCGTTGCACACTCCAACTAATTATAACTAAGCCATTATACTAGCACACACTCAGTGTACCTAGTGGCATCCTATACGTGGCTATTGGACTTTGCTATAGTCCCACTAGTGCCAAGACATTTGCAGCACGTCTGCCTGCGTTGCACACTCCAACTAATTATAACTAAGCCATTATACTAGCACACACTCAGTGTACCTAGTGGCATCCTATACGTGGCTATTGGACTTTGCTATAGTCCCACTAGTGCCAAGACATTTGCAGCACGTCTGCCTGCGTTGCACACTCCAACTAATTATAACTAAGCCATTATACTAGCACACACTCAGTGTACCTAGTGGCATCCTATACGTGGCTATTGGACTTTGCTATAGTCCCACTAGTGCCAAGACATTTGCAGCACGTCTGCCTGCGTTGCACACTCCAACTAATTATAACTAAGCCATTATACTAGCACACACTCAGTGTACCTAGTGGCATCCTATACGTGGCTATTGGACTTTGCTATAGTCCCACTAGTGCCAAGACATTTGCAGCACGTCTGCCTGCGTTGCACACTCCAACTAATTATAACTAAGCCATTATACTAGCACACACTCAGTGTACCTAGTGGCATCCTATACGTGGCTATTGGACTTTGCTATAGTCCCACTAGTGCCAAGACATTTGCAGCACGTCTGCCTGCGTTGCACACTCCAACTAATTATAACTAAGCCATTATACTAGCACACACTCAGTGTACCTAGTGGCATCCTATACGTGGCTATTGGACTTTGCTATAGTCCCACTAGTGCCAAGACATTTGCAGCACGTCTGCCTGCGTTGCACACTCCAACTAATTATAACTAAGCCATTATACTAGCACACACTCAGTGTACCTAGTGGCATCCTATACGTGGCTATTGGACTTTGCTATAGTCCTACTAGTGCCAAGACATTTGCAGAGCGCATCTGCCTGCGTTGCACACTCCAACTAATTATAACTAAGCCATTATACTAGCACACACTCAGTGAACCTAGTGGCATCCTATACGTGGATATTGGACTTTGCTATAGTCCCACAAGTGCCAAGACATTTGCAGCACGTCTGCCTGCGTTGCACACTCCAACTAATTATAACTAAGCCATTATACTAGCACACACTCAGTGTACCTAGTGGCATCCTATACGTGGCTATTGGACTTTGCTATAGTCCCACTAGTGCCAAGACATTTGCAGCACGTCTGCCTGCGTTGCACACTCCAACTAATTATAACTAAGCCATTATACTAGCACACACTCAGTGTACCTAGTGGCATCCTATACGTGGCTATTGGACTTTGCTATAGTCCCACTAGTGCCAAGACATTTGCAGCACGTCTGCCTGCGTTGCACACTCCAACTAATTATAACTAAGCCATTATACTAGCACACACTCAGTGTACCTAGTGGCATCCTATACGTGGCTATTGGACTTTGCTATAGTCCCACTAGTGCCAAGACATTTGCAGCACGTCTGCCTGCGTTGCACACTCCAACTAATTATAACTAAGCCATTATACTAGCACACACTCAGTGTACCTAGTGGCATCCTATACGTGGCTATTGGACTTTGCTATAGTCCCACTAGTGCCAAGACATTTGCAGCACGTCTGCCTGCGTTGCACACTCCAACTAATTATAACTAAGCCATTATACTAGCACACACTCAGTGTACCTAGTGGCATCCTATACGTGGCTATTGGACTTTGCTATAGTCCCACTAGTGCCAAGACATTTGCAGCACGTCTGCCTGCGTTGCACACTCCAACTAATTATAACTAAGCCGTTATACTAGCACACACTCAGTGTACCTAGTGGCATCCTATACGTGGCTATTGGACTTTGCTATAGTCCTACTAGTGCCAAGACATTTGCAGAGCGCATCTGCCTGCGTTGCACACTCCAACTAATTATAACTAAGCCATTATACTAGCACACACTCAGTGAACCTAGTGGCATCCTATACGTGGATATTGGACTTTGCTATAGTCCCACTAGTGCCAAGACATTTGCAGCACGTCTGCCTGCGTTGCACACTCCAACTAATTATAACTAAGCCATTATACTAGCACACACTCAGTGTACCTAGTGGCATCCTATACGTGGCTATTGGACTTTGCTATAGTCCCACTAGTGCCAAGACATTTGCAGCACGTCTGCCTGCGTTGCACACTCCAACTAATTATAACTAAGCCATTATACTAGCACACACTCAGTGTACCTAGTGGCATCCTATACGTGGCTATTGGACTTTGCTATAGTCCCACTAGTGCCAAGACATTTGCAGCACGTCTGCCTGCGTTGCACACTCCAACTAATTATAACTAAGCCATTATACTAGCACACACTCAGTGTACCTAGTGGCATCCTATACGTGACTATTGGACTTTGCTATAGTCCCACTAGTGCCAAGACATTTGCAGCACGTCTGCCTGCGTTGCACACTCCAACTAATTATAACTAAGCCATTATACTAGCACACACTCAGTGTACCTAGTGGCATCCTATACGTGGCTATTGGACTTTGCTATAGTCCCACTAGTGCCAAGACATTTGCAGCACGTCTGCCTGCGTTGCACACTCCAACTAATTATAACTAAGCCATTATACTAGCACACACTCAGTGTACCTAGTGGCATCCTATACGTGGCTATTGGATTTTGCTATAGTCCCACTAGTGCCAAGACATTTGCAGCACGTCTGCCTGCGTTGCACACTCCAACGAATTATAACTAAGTTACATTGTCAGGGATATTTATTCTTTATTATTCTGCTGTTAATAAAGCTAGACCACCACTGCAATCTTCACCACCTCTCAATTTTTACTACCACATTTTCAGTCCACAATCTTGTCGCAATCAACATGAGTGGCAAAATGACAGATGCTGGTGGAAAGGGGAAGAGGCGTGGTGGAAAAGGCAAAAAAGGTTTTGTCAGTGGGGAAGGTGCCAAAGCTCCATTATCATCTGCTGAAGATAGACCATCTACTAGCAAAAGTAAGATGTCTACTACTTATTGTGGACAATCCGATGTGCTCCCTTTTTTACGGACACGAACAAGAGGAACAAAGGTAGATGATGGGCAAAAAAGGAAAATGCTTGAATGGATCTCAAGTGGTCCAACAAGTGCCCTCTCAGCCACTTCAAGTACCGCATCCAAAAAACACCATTCCTCTGAGTTGTCATCCCAATCACACTTGATTTCTCCCAGCTCTGAAGTCTCCATCAGCCCTGCACAGTATGGTGGAACTGAGATGGCTGAGTCTGCAGAGCTGTTCAGTCACACTATAGCCTGGGAATCAGAGGTCTGCTCCCAAGCTACAATGAGTACAGAACAGGAAATGGTCTGCAGTGATGCCCAGAACCTTTGTGACTCAGATTCAGGCCGTGAGGACCAAGTTTCTGAGCATAATGTTGACCCTTTGTCACAAACTGTAACACCTGTGGTTATAGACAATGAGGAACATACTGATGAAGATGAGACGCAGATACCCGATTGGGATGACAACTTAAATATTCGGTCAGGGCAAGAAGAGGCTCGGTCTGAGGGGGAGGGGAGTGCGAACACAACAATTGATGATGACGTTCTAGATCCCACCTACTTTCAACCCCCAGTCAGGCACTCGAGGAGGTCAACAGAGGCGGTGGAGGAGGATGCAACCGACGACGAAGTTACCTTGCGCCTTCCTGGACAGAGTCGGAGCACTGGTAGCACGTCTACAACTGCATCCTCAGCCACCACTCTGCCTATGAGCATTATTCGGGGTGGATCAACAGGTCGCATGGCCTCTAAGCCTTGCCTAGCCTGGGCCTTTTTTCACATCGAAAAAGATCACCCAACTCATGTGATATGTAACATTTGTCATGATTCTGTTAGTAGAGGTCAAAACCTCAGCAGTTTGACAACTTCTTCCATGAATCGTCACATGAATAAATATCATAAGTCCCGGTGGGAAGCTCACCGTGCTGCAATGCCGGCTAGCGGAGCGAACCATCCACCGCCCGCCCCTTCCAGTGCATCCGCGCGCTCTTCATCTTCTAGGACTGTGGGGACAGCTGTCACACCTGTTTTTCCACGCAAAACTTCCACCACTGTAACCGCAACAGGCAGTTTGCTTGTAAGGTCGTCAGTTGGTTTGGAAGGGGAAACAAGTGAGTGTGTACAGCTCTCTCAGACATCGATAGCACCAACGTTGGATGAAGGCAACATCATGTCTCCGCCTGCACTTTCCTCACAAACCTGCATTTTTCCAGGGACACCCTACTCAACACCGTCTACACACAGCAGCCAGATCTCTGTCCCTCAGATGTGGTCAAATAAAAGGCCACTTCCTCCGACCCATGACAAAGCTAAGAGGTTGACTCTATCCCTCTGTAAGCTGTTGGCTACCGAAATGCTGCCTTTCCGCCTAGTGGACACACAGGATTTTATTCATATATTCATGGCAGTAATGCAGGTTCCATTTTTCACATTTCATTCTTACTAATAGCTATTGAATTTTTCATGTCAGTATTCACACAGCAGTTTCTGCTATTCCATGTATTCCCCTTCCATAGTCACTGGTGTGCATACCTTATCTCCCCATAGTGATGTTTTTTAGGTTTTTTGCACCCAGTTCAGACATAGAATGGAGTTCCAAACGTTATTCCTTAATGTTAGTAGTTTTTCGTTTGTGAACCCTCCCCATACACACCTATTGCCAATCCACATTATACGCATATATAGCCTGGGTCTCAGCGTCCCATACACGGTAAGTTTTTTAACTGCATGAGAGGACACACACAAGCTAGGGACCCCAACGTAGAGAAATACTTTGGCGTAGTGTTGGGGCTCTTCTGCATTGATCAATTCAGTAGCTAAATTTCTCTTTATTCATATATTCATGGCAGTAATGCAGGTTCCATTTTTCACATTTCATTCTTACTAATAGCTATTGAATTTTTCATGTCAGTATTCACACAGCAGTTTCTGCTATTCCATGTATTCCCCTTCCATAGTCACTGGTGTGCATACCTTATCTCCCCATAGTGATGTTTTTTAGGTTTTTTGCACCCAGTTCAGACATAGAATGGAGTTCCAAACGTTATTCCTTAATGTTAGTAGTTTTTCGTTTGTGAACCCTCCCCATACACACCTATTGCCAATCCACATTATACGCATATATAGCCTGGGTCTCAGCGTCCCATACACGGTAAGTTTTTTAACTGCATGAGAGGACACACACAAGCTAGGGACCCCAACGTAGAGAAATACTTTGGCGTAGTGTTGGGGCTCTTCTGCATTGATCAATTCAGTAGCTAAATTTCTCTTTATTCATATATTCATGGCAGTAATGCAGGTTCCATTTTTCACATTTCATTCTTACTAATAGCTATTGAATTTTTCATGTCAGTATTCACACAGCAGTTTCTGCTATTCCATGTATTCCCCTTCCATAGTCACTGGTGTGCATACCTTATCTCCCCATAGTGATGTTTTTTAGGTTTTTTGCACCCAGTTCAGACATAGAATGGAGTTCCAAACGTTATTCCTTAATGTTAGTAGTTTTTCGTTTGTGAACCCTCCCCATACACACCTATTGCCAATCCACATTATACGCATATATAGCCTGGGTCTCAGCGTCCCATACACGGTAAGTTTTTTAACTGCATGAGAGGACACACACAAGCTAGGGACCCCAACGTAGAGAAATACTTTGGCGTAGTGTTGGGGCTCTTCTGCATTGATCAATTCAGTAGCTAAATTTCTCTTTATTCATATATTCATGGCAGTAATGCAGGTTCCATTTTTCACATTTCATTCTTACTAATAGCTATTGAATTTTTCATGTCAGTATTCACACAGCAGTTTCTGCTATTCCATGTATTCCCCTTCCATAGTCACTGGTGTGCATACCTTATCTCCCCATAGTGATGTTTTTTAGGTTTTTTGCACCCAGTTCAGACATAGAATGGAGTTCCAAACGTTATTCCTTAATGTTAGTAGTTTTTCGTTTGTGAACCCTCCCCATACACACCTATTGCCAATCCACATTATACGCATATATAGCCTGGGTCTCAGCGTCCCATACACGGTAAGTTTTTTAACTGCATGAGAGGACACACACAAGCTAGGGACCCCAACGTAGAGAAATACTTTGGCGTAGTGTTGGGGCTCTTCTGCATTGATCAATTCAGTAGCTAAATTTCTCTTTATTCATATATTCATGGCAGTAATGCAGGTTCCATTTTTCACATTTCATTCTTACTAATAGCTATTGAATTTTTCATGTCAGTATTCACACAGCAGTTTCTGCTATTCCATGTATTCCCCTTCCATAGTCACTGGTGTGCATACCTTATCTCCCCATAGTGATGTTTTTTAGGTTTTTTGCACCCAGTTCAGACATAGAATGGAGTTCCAAACGTTATTCCTTAATGTTAGTAGTTTTTCGTTTGTGAACCCTCCCCATACACACCTATTGCCAATCCACATTATACGCATATATAGCCTGGGTCTCAGCGTCCCATACACGGTAAGTTTTTTAACTGCATGAGAGGACACACACAAGCTAGGGACCCCAACGTAGAGAAATACTTTGGCGTAGTGTTGGGGCTCTTCTGCATTGATCAATTCAGTAGCTAAATTTCTCTTTATTCATATATTCATGGCAGTAATGCAGGTTCCATTTTTCACATTTCATTCTTACTAATAGCTATTGAATTTTTCATGTCAGTATTCACACAGCAGTTTCTGCTATTCCATGTATTCCCCTTCCATAGTCACTGGTGTGCATACCTTATCTCCACACAGGATTTTAGAGACCTTATGTCTGTCGCTGTGCCCCAGTACCAGATGCCTAGTCGCCACTACTTCTCTAAGAAAGGTGTGCCCGCGCTACACCAGCATGTCGCACACAACATCACCGCTTCCTTGAGAAACTCTGTGTGTGAACGGGTGCATTTCACCACCGATACTTGGACCAGTAAGCATGGACAGGGACGTTACATGTCGCTGACTGGGCACTGGGTAACTATGGTGATAGATGGTGAAGGGTCTGCTGCACAAGTCTTGCCGTCCCCACGACTTGTGTGTCAATCCTCTGTCTGTCCAAGTTCCGCCACAGCTTCTGCATCCTCCACCTCATCTGGGTCCTCCACCTCCGCCCCAAGCCTGCCTGGTCAGGCCACCAGCGTTCTCACTGCGCAGAAGGAATCACGCACGCCTCATTACTATGCTGGCAGCCGAGCGCAACGGCATCAGGCGGTCTTTAGCTTGACATGTCTTGGTAATAAGAGTCACACAGCTGAGGAGTTGTGGTCAGCTCTGCGGTCCGAGTTTAATAAATGGTTGTCTCCACTCAACCTGCAGCCTGGTAAGGCCGTGTGCGACAATGCTGCAAACCTGGGTGCGGCCCTTCGCCTGGGCAAGGTGACACACGTACCTTGTATGGCTCACGTGTTGAACCTTGTCGTGCAGCAATTTTTAACACACTATCCCGGCCTAGATGGCCTTCTGAACAGGGCACGAAAACTGTCTGCTCACTTCCGGCGTTCAAGCGCCGCAGCTGAGCGACTTGCATCGCTACAGAAGTCTTTCGGCCTGCCGGTTCATCGCCTGAAATGCGATGTGGCGACACGCTGGAATTCAACTCTCCACATGTTACAGCGACTGTGGCAGCACCGCAGAGCCCTGGTGCAATACGTCATGACGTATAGCCTGGGCCAACGAGATGCAGAGGTGGGGCAGATCACCCTGATGGAGTGGTCTCAGATCAAGGACCTATGCACCCTTCTGCACAGTTTCGACATGGCGACGAATATGTTTAGCTCTGACAATGCCATTATCAGCATGACGATTCCAGTCATTTACATGCTGGAGCACACGCTAAACACTATTCGGAGTCAGGGGGTGGGACAACATGAAGGGGAGGAACTACAGGAGGATTCATATGTGCAAGGGACAACAACATCACCAAGGTCCAGACGTTCATCATCACCCACGCAGCAGGCATGGGACCATGGGGAACAGGGATCGACAAGGGCGCATAGTAGCAGGCGAAATGTTGAGCAAGGTGCAGGAGAACATGAAGAAATGGAGGACGAACTGTCCATGGACATGGAAGACTCAGCGGATGAGGGAGACCTTGGTCAAATTTCAGTTGAAAGAGGTTGGGGGAGATGTCAGAGGAAGAAAGAACGGGTAGCACCTCTATGCCACAAACACAGCGTGGACTTGGTCCGCATGGCTGCGCAAGACACATGAGTGCCTTTTTGTTGCACTACCTCCAACATGACAGTCGTATTGTCAAAATTAGAAGTGATGATGACTACTGGATTGCCACACTATTAGATCCCCGGTACAAGTCAAAATTTTGTGACATAATTCCAGCCATAGAAAGGGACGCACGTATGCAGGAGTATCAGCAGAAGCTGTTACTCGATCTTAGCTCGGCTTTTCCACCAAACAACCGTGCAGGTGCAGGGAGGGAATCTCCCAGTTGTAACTTGACAAACATGGGACGGTCTCGTCATCTTCACCAGTCTACCCGTACCAGTAGGACCGTATCTGGTGCCGGTAACAGCAATTTTATGGAATCTTTTCATAATTTTTTTAGACCCTCTTTTGCAAGGCCACCAGAGACAACAAGTCTGACACATACTCAACGGCTGGAGAGGATGATACAGGAGTATCTCCAAATGAACATCGATGCCATGACTGTGCAACTGGAGCCTTGCTCCTTTTGGGCTTCAAACATAGAAAAACTGGCCAGAGCTCTCCAGTTACGCCTTGGAGATTTTGTCGTGTCCAGCTGCCAGCGTTGTCTCTGAACGTGTATTCAGTGCTGCTGGGTGTGTGCTGACAGATAAGCGCACGCGTCTGTCCAGTGACAATGTGGACAGACTGACGTTCATCAAAATGAACAAGTCATGGATCCAGAAGGAATTTACTACCCCTGTGTCATCCTGGGGAGAGTAAATGCTTGTGGATTTGGAATGTGCTTGATGCAAATCAAAACATCCTGTTTGCAACTAGGGCCCAAGTGCTGCCACTGATGGGGTGGGTGTCTGTGTGGCCCAATTTTTAGAAAAAAGGGAGACTCCGCTTGGAGTAACCCTTGCTTACATTGTTTTTAAAAGAAGCCAAGATGAACAAGTCATGGGTCAGCAAAGACTTTGCTACCTACCCCGGTGTCATCCTGGGGACGGTTAATTATGGGGTATTTTTGAATGTGATTGATGCAAATCAAAACATCCTGTTTGCAACTAGGGCCCAAGTGCTGCCACTGATGGGGTGGGTGTCTGTGTGGCCCAATTTTTGGAAAAAAAAAGGGAGACTCCGCTTGGAGTAACCCTTGCTTGATGTGTTTTTAAAAGAAGCCAAGATGAACAGAGCTGGGATCAGGAAAGACTTTGCTACCTACCCCGGTGTCATCCTGGGGACGGATAAGAATGGCGTATTTTTGAATGTGCTTGATGCAAATCAAAACATCCTGTTTGCAACTAGGGCCCAAGTGCTGCCACTGATGGGGTGGGTGTCTGTGTGGCCCAATTTTTGGAAAAAAAGGGAGACTCCGCTTGGAGTAACCCTTGCTTGATGTGTTTTTAAAAGAAGCCAAGATGAACAGAGCTGGGATCAGGAAAGACTTTGCTACCTACCCCGGTGTCATCCTGGGGACGGATAAGAATGGCGTATTTTTGAATGTGCTTGATGCAAATCAAAACATCCTGTTTGCAACTAGGGCCCAAGTGCTGCCACTGATGGGGTGGGTGTCTGTGTGGCCCAATTTTTGGAAAAAAAGGGAGACTCCGCTTGGAGTAACCCTTGCTTGATGTGTTTTTAAAAGAAGCCAAGATGAACAGAGCTGGGATCAGGAAAGACTTTGCTACCTACCCCGGTGTCATCCTGGGGACGGATAAGAATGGCGTATTTTTGAATGTGCTTGATGCAAATCAAAACATCCTGTTTGCAACTAGGGCCCAAGTGCTGCCACTGATGGGGTGGGTGTCTGTGTGGCCCAATTTTTGGAAAAAAAGGGAGACTCCGCTTGGAGTAACCCTTGCTTGATGTGTTTTTAAAAGAAGCCAAGATGAACAGAGCTGGGATCAGGAAAGACTTTGCTACCTACCCCGGTGTCATCCTGGGGACGGATAAGAATGGCGTATTTTTGAATGTGCTTGATGCAAATCAAAACATCCTGTTTGCAACTAGGGCCCAAGTGCTGCCACTGATGGGGTGGGTGTCTGTGTGGCCCAATTTTTGGAAAAAAAGGGAGACTCCGCTTGGAGTAACCCTTGCTTGATGTGTTTTTAAAAGAAGCCAAGATGAACAGAGCTGGGATCAGCAAAGACTTTGCTACCTACCCCGGTGTCATCCTGGGGACGGATAAGAATGGCGTATTTTTGAATGTGCTTGATGCAAATCAAAACATCCTGTTTGCAACTAGGGCCCAAGTGCTGCCACTGATGGGGTGGGTGTCTGTGTGGCCCAATTTTTGGAAAAAAGGGAGACTCCGCTTGGAGTAACCCTTGCTTACATTGTTTTTAAAAGAAGCCAAGATGAACAAGTCATGGGTCAGCAAAGACTTTGCTACCTACCCCGGTGTCATCCTGGGGACGGATAAGAATGGCGTATTTTTGAATGTGCTTGATGCAAATCAAAACATCCTGTTTGCAACTAGGGCCCAAGTGCTGCCACTGATGGGGTGGGTGTCTGTGTGGCCCAATTTTTGGAAAAAAGGGAGACTCCGCTTGGAGTAACCCTTGCTTACATTGTTTTTAAAAGAAGCCAAGATGAACAAGTCATGGGTCAGCAAAGACTTTGCTACCTACCCCGGTGTCATCCTGGGGACGGTTAATTATGGGGTATTTTTGAATGTGATTGATGCAAATCAAAACATCCTGTTTGCAACTAGGGCCCAAGTGCTGCCACTGATGGGGTGGGTGTCTGTGTGGCCCAATTTTTGGAAAAAAAGGGAGACTCCGCTTGGAGTAACCCTTGCTTGATGTGTTTTTAAAAGAAGCCAAGATGAACAGAGCTGGGATCAGGAAAGACTTTGCTACCTACCCCGGTGTCATCCTGGGGACGGATAAGAATGGCGTATTTTTGAATGTGCTTGATGCAAATCAAAACATCCTGTTTGCAACTAGGGCCCAAGTGCTGCCACTGATGGGGTGGGTGTCTGTGTGGCCCAATTTTTGGAAAAAAAGGGAGACTCCGCTTGGAGTAACCCTTGCTTGATGTGTTTTTAAAAGAAGCCAAGATGAACAGAGCTGGGATCAGCAAAGACTTTGCTACCTACCCCGGTGTCATCCTGGGGACGGATAAGAATGGCGTATTTTTGAATGTGCTTGATGCAAATCAAAACATCCTGTTTGCAACTAGGGCCCAAGTGCTGCCACTGATGGGGTGGGTGTCTGTGTGGCCCAATTTTTGGAAAAAAAGGGAGACTCCGCTTGGAGTAACCCTTGCTTGATGTGTTTTTAAAAGAAGCCAAGATGAACAGAGCTGGGATCAGGAAAGACTTTGCTACCTACCCCGGTGTCATCCTGGGGACGGATAAGAATGGCGTATTTTTGAATGTGCTTGATGCAAATCAAAACATCCTGTTTGCAACTAGGGCCCAAGTGCTGCCACTGATGGGGTGGGTGTCTGTGTGGCCCAATTTTTGGAAAAAAAGGGAGACTCCGCTTGGAGTAACCCTTGCTTGATGTGTTTTTAAAAGAAGCCAAGATGAACAGAGCTGGGATCAGGAAAGACTTTGCTACCTACCCCGGTGTCATCCTGGGGACGGATAAGAATGGCGTATTTTTGAATGTGCTTGATGCAAATCAAAACATCCTGTTTGCAACTAGGGCCCAAGTGCTGCCACTGATGGGGTGGGTGTCTGTGTGGCCCAATTTTTGGAAAAAAAGGGAGACTCCGCTTGGAGTAACCCTTGCTTGATGTGTTTTTAAAAGAAGCCAAGATGAACAGAGCTGGGATCAGGAAAGACTTTGCTACCTACCCCGGTGTCATCCTGGGGACGGATAAGAATGGCGTATTTTTGAATGTGCTTGATGCAAATCAAAACATCCTGTTTGCAACTAGGGCCCAAGTGCTGCCACTGATGGGGTGGGTGTCTGTGTGGCCCAATTTTTGGAAAAAAGGGAGACTCCGCTTGGAGTAACCCTTGCTTACATTGTTTTTAAAAGAAGCCAAGATGAACAAGTCATGGGTCAGCAAAGACTTTGCTACCTACCCCGGTGTCATCCTGGGGATGGATAAGAATGGCGTATTTTTGAATGTGCTTGATGCAAATGTAGCTGTGAAGTGTACAACTGGGGCACAACTGCTGCCACTGAAGGGGTGGGTGTGTGTGTGGCCCAATTTTTGGAAAAAATGGAGACTCCGCTTGGAGTCACCTTGCGGTGTTTTACATGATTTTAGAAGGGCGTGCCATGCCTATATCTGTGTGTCCTCCTCTTTTTCCTTGTCCAGCTGTTTTGTTTTCGCATGAGTATATGTCCTTGTCACTTTCCAATGTGTTTGAGTTGTTTGTCACCTTTAGGACACCTTTGAGGGTGTTTTCTAGGTGTTTTTCTGTGTTTGTGATTGCCTGCCATTGTTTCCTATGCAGTTCGAGTTCGGTTCGTCGAACGTTCGACGAACCGAACTCGAACGGGAGGTCCGTTCGGCGAACCAACCTCGAGCCGAACCGCGACCGGTTCGCTCATCTCTACTCACCAGTCAATTCCTTTTTTCTCAGAATGTACCCGACTGTTGATTTTGCTACTCCAAGCATGTCTGCTATCTCTCTGATGAATTTTTTCTTTTTTTTCAGCCTCAGGATGTTCTGCTTCACCTCAATTGAGAGTTCCTTAGACCGCATGTTGTCTGGTCACAGCAACAGCTTCTAAATGCAAAACCACACACCTGTAATCAACCCCAGACCTTTTAACTACTTCATTGATTACAGGTTAACGAGGGAGACGCCTTCAGAGTTAATTGCAGCCCTTAGAGTCCCTTGTCCAATTACTTTTGGTCCCTTGAAAAAGAGGAGGCTATGCATTACAGAGCTATGATTCCTAAACCCTTTCTCCGATTTGGATGTGAAAACTCTCATATTGCAACTGGGAGTGTGCACTTTCAGCCCATATTATATATATAATTGTATTTCTGAACATGTTTTTGTAAACAGCTAAAATAACAAAACTTGTGTCACTGTCCAAATATTTCTGGACCTAACTGTACAAGTGCATTCAGCTGTGAAGGGATGGGGTGCCACAAGAACCCCTTGATCACTCAAAGAAGCCAGATACACCATCACATAGGCAAAACAAACAAAGGTCATAAAAGGCAGGTGGGGGAACATGGGGGGGGGAGGTCACAGATGCTGGAGCATGCCAGGGAGATATTGAAGCAAAGAGGGAACAGGTCAGATATATTGGAAAAGCAGGATGAAGGAATAGACATACCATGTATTAAAACACACAGCAGACAGAAGGGGAGAGCAGGTCAGTTCATGGAAAAGCAGGATGAATGAGCCTGAAAACCAACGACAAGGTAATCTCTATTTTTTCAGGAACCTAACCTTAATGCCTCTCTATGTGCTATTAAAAATCTGCAATTATGTAATTCATTTTTTCCAGATAGCTAAATGTATTTTTGATTGTTCACAGTATCCCTATAGCAGTAATGCTTTTACATATTTCATGTTTATTAGTGATGAGCGAGTACTAAAAAGCTCGGGTGCTCGAAGCTCGGGCCGAGCCTCCCAAGATACTCGTGTACTCGGCCCGAGCAACGAGCCCAATGTTATCCTATGGGAGACCCGAGTATTTTTGTGAAATGACCTCCCGGCAGCATGGAGAAACCCTAAAAATGGCACAAAAGTCTCAGAAGAGTGCTCAAATGACATGGCAACAGCATGGGGAAGACCCCTTGAAGCATTTATCACTCAAAAGTCACAGCTGTGAACAATTTTGTCCGCGTTTTACGCCATTTTTACGGACTCACCAGAAAACCTTCCAAAATGACCCCAAAATGATTTTTCATGGCGGAAATGTTAAGGGCACATACCCAATAGTGAGATAGATCTGGTGTATGTTACTTTTTGAGATTAATACATGAAAGATTTTACGTGAAAACATTGTGTGGCACTCCGATGT
This sequence comes from Anomaloglossus baeobatrachus, assembly GCF_048569485.1. Lineage (NCBI taxonomy): Eukaryota > Metazoa > Chordata > Amphibia > Anura > Aromobatidae > Anomaloglossus > Anomaloglossus baeobatrachus. The sequence goes on from NC_134353.1 coordinate 621,896,932, forward strand.
CCCTGAGAAGAGACGTACATGAAGGCCTCTTGAGTCTAATGTGCCCATTTTGAGGAAGTGAGTCTTTGTAGTATTTTCCTTTGCCAGGGCAGTCCAAAATTGTGAGGTTCACCAATGCCCCTGCATACAGACGTGCATGAGGGCCTCAAAACATTAAGTGTCCATTGTCAGGAAGTGGGTGTATTATAGTATAGCCCTTAGGCAGGGCAGCCAAAAATTGGGAGGCTCCACATTGTCCCTGGATAGAGACGTGCATGATGGCCTTTAAACCTGAAGTGCCCATTGTAAGGAAGTGGGTCTATTTCAGTATAGCCCTTTGCCAGGGCAGCCAAAAATTGGGAGGCTCCACATTGTCCCTGGATAGAGCCGTGCATTATGGTCTGTAAACCTGAAGTGCCCATTGTAAGGAAGTGGGTCTATTTCAGTATAGCCCTTTGCCAGGGCAGCCAAAAATTGGGAGGCTCCACATTGTCCCTGGATAGAGCCGTGCATTATGGCCTGTAAACCTGAAGTGCCCATTGGAAGGAAGTGGGTCTATTTCAGTATAGCCCTTTGCCAGGGCAGCCAAAAATTGGGAGGCTCCACGTTGTCCCTGGGTAGAGACGTGCATGATGGCCTCAAAACATTAAGTGTCCATTTTAAGGAAGTGGGTGTATTTCAGTATAGCCCTTAGGCAGGGCAGCCAAAAATTGGGAGGCTCCACATTGTCCCTGGGTAGAGACGTGCATGAGGGCCTCAAAACATTAAGTGTCCATTGTAAGGAAGTGGGTCTATTTCAGTATAGCCCTTTGCCAGGGCAGCCAAAAATTGGGAGGCTCCACATTGTCCCTGGATAGAGCCGTGCATTATGGCCTGTAAACCTGAAGTGCCCATTGTAAGGAAGTGGGTCTATTTCAGTATAGCCCTTTGCCAGGGCAGCCAAAAATTGGGAGGCTCCACATTGTCCCTGGGTAGAGACGTGCATGATGGCCTCAAAACATTAAGTGTCCATTTTAAGGAAGTGGGTGTATTTCAGTATAGCCCTTAGGCAGGGCAGCCAAAAATTGGGAGGCTCCACATTGTCCCTGGGTAGAGACGTGCATGAGGGCCTCAAAACATTAAGTGTCCATTTTAAGGAAGTGGGTGTATTTCAGTATAGCCCTTAGGCAGGGCAGCCAAAAATTGGGAGGCTCCACATTGTCCCTGGGTAGAGACGTGCATGAGGGCCTCAAAACATTAAGTGTCCATTTTAAGGAAGTGGGTGTATTTCAGTATAGCCCTTAGGCAGGGCAGCCAAAAATTGGGAGGCTCCACGTTGTCCCTGGGTAGAGACGTGCATGAGGGCCTCAAAACATTGTTCCCATTGCAAAGGAGCGGGTCTCCTGTCGTTGTAATGTCCATTCTGCAAAGAATGGGCGAAAAAATTTACCACTGGGGGTATACCTGAAACAAAGACCTAACTATTGTAACGGTCATCATGATGGCGCATGAGGAGAAGGAGGAGCAGTCCAGCGATTATCCAAAGTCGAGAAGTGTACCCATGGGTGAGTGGAGGTACATGGCAAACTTTAAATTCCGCTCTCATTTGCTGGTGGTGTGGTGAAGTCTGGCCCAATCCAACCCTTGTTCATCTTTATCAGAGTCAGCCTGTCAGCATTTTCAGTTGACAGGCGGGTGCGTTTATCTGTAATGATTCCACCTGCGGCACTAAAAACACGCTCTGACAAAACGCTAGCAGCAGGGCAGGCCAGGACTTCCAAGGCGTAGAGAGCCAATTCATGCCACGTGTCCAGCTTGGATACCCAATAATTGTAAGGCACAGAGGAATGTCGGAGTACAGTTGTTCGATCTGCAAGGTACTCCTTCAGCATCTGGGCAAACTTAGGATTTCTTGTGGCACTACCCCGCACCTCAGGGGCTGTGGTACGTGAGGGGCTGAGAAAACTGTCCCACATCTTAAAGACTGTTCCCCTACCTCTGGCGGATTGGACTTGTGCCTCTCTCGGCTGTACGCCTCGGTTGTCCACTGATTCCTGACCTATGCCGCTAGCGTTTTGTGAGGGGAATGCTTTGCCTACTTCCGTGAGTATGGCCTTCCGAAACTGCTGCATTTTGGTTGACCTCTCCTCCACGGGAATAAGAGACAAAAAGTTCTCCTTGTAGCGTGGGTCTAACAGTGTTACCAACCAGTAATGATTGTCGGCCAAGATGTTCTTAACGCGAGGGTCACGAGACAGGCAGCTTACCATAAAGTCAGCCATGTGCGCCAGACTCTTAACAGCCAGGACTTCAGTAGCCTGACCAACAAGATGACTGAACATGCTGTCCTCCTCCTCCTCCTCCTCCTCCTCCTCCTCATCTACCCTGTCCTCTGGCCAGCCACGCTGAATCGAGGATATGACTGGTGTGCATGTCATATCCTCAATTTGGCCGGAGAGTTGCTCCATGTCTTCATCCTCCTCCTCGTCATAGTCCTCCACTGCACGTTGTGATGAGACGAGGCTGGGCTGTGTGTTATCACCCACACCCACTACTGTTTCTTGCTGCAACTCATCGCGCTCCGCCTGCAATGCATCATGTTTGTTTTTCAGCAGGGACCGTTTTAGAAGGCAGAGTAGCGGTATGGTGACGCTAATAATGGCGTCATCACCACTCACCATCTTGGTGGAGTCCTCAAAGTTTTGGAGGATGGTACATAGGTCTGACATCCATCTCCACTCCTCAGGTGTTATGTGTGGAGTTTGACCCATTTCCCGACGGCTTAGGTGATGCAGGTACTCAACAACTGCCCTCTTCTGCTCACATATCCTGACCAACATGTGCAGAGTTGAATTCCAACGCGTGGGGACATCACACACCAGTCTGTGAGCCGGAAGATGCAAACGGCGCTGAAAGCCGGCAAGGCCGGCTGAAGCAGTAGGTGACTTTCGAAAATGTGCAGACAGGCGGCGAACTTTTACCAGCAGATCAGACAGCTCTGGGTATGACTTTATAAACCGCTGAACCACGAGGTTGAGCACATGGGCCACGCATGGAACATGTGTCAGCTGGCCTCGCCTCAAAGCCGCCACCAGGTTCCGGCCATTGTCACAAACGACCTTTCCTGGCTTTAGGTTCAGAGGTGTGAGCCAGTGATCTGCCTGCTGTTTCAGAGCTGTCCACAGCTCTTCTGCATTGTGGGGTTTGTCACCTATGCAGATTAGCTTCAGCACAGCCTGTTGCCGCTTCGCCGAGGCAGTGCTGCAGTGCTTCCAGCTTGTGACTGGTGTGGAGGGCACAGTGGATGAGGATGCGCAGGAGGAGGAGGAGGCTGAAGAGCATGACATTCCGGAGCTGTAGAGTGTGGGTGAAACACTGACTGAGGTAGGGCCTGCAAACCTTGGTGTGGGAAGGACGTGTTCCGTCCCTCGCTCAGACTGGGTCCCAGCTTCCACAATATTAACCCAGTGTGCCGTCAACGAGATGTAGCGGCCTTGCCCACAAGCACTTGTCCACGTGTCTGTGGTTAGGTGGACCTTGGGTGAAACAGCGTTGTTCAGGGCACGTGTGATGTTTTGTGACACGTGGTTATGCAACGCGGGGACGGCACACCGGGAGAAATAGTGGCGGCTGGGGACCGAGTAACGTGGGACAGCTGCCGCCATCAGGTCACGGAATGCTTCTGTCTCCACCAGCCTAAAAGGCAACATTTCCAGCGCAAGCAGTCGCGAAATGTTAGCATTTAGAACTGTGGCATGTGGGGTGTTGGCAGTGTATTTGCGCCTGCGTTCAAAGGTTTGCTGAATGGATAACTGAACGCTGCGCTGGGACAAGGAAGTGCTTGATGATGGTGTTCTTTCTGCGTAGGCAACTGCAGGTGCAGGAGTGGAGGAGGCTTGTTCGCAGGCAGCATGGACAGAGGATTGGCTCGCATGCACAACCAGCGAAGACGTAGCAGTGACATCAGCAAGCACTGCTCCTCGACTCTGTTGTACTTCCCACAAAGTCGGGTGCTTGGCTGACATGTGCCTGATCATGCTGGTGGTGGTCAGGCTGCTAGTTTTGGTACCCCTGCTGATGCTGGCACGGCAGGTGTTGCAAATGGCCTTTTTTGAATCATCTGGATCCAACTTAAAAAACTGCCAGACTCGTGAAGACCTAACATTTGTACAGGCACCTTGTGTCGTCGTGTTGTTCCGGGGAACGGTTGCCTGACTTCTGCCTGGGGCCACCACCCTGCTTCTTACTTCCTGTTGTGATGCTACGCCTCCCTCCCCCTGTGCACTGCTGTCCTCGCTCTGCATATCCTCCTGCCAGGTTGGGTCAGTTACTGGATCATCCACCACGTCGTCTTCCTCTTCCGCACCCTGCTCCTCCTCCTGACTTGCTGACAATTGTGTCTCATCATCGTCCACCACTTGTTGAGACACGTTGCCAACTTCGTGAGAACGTGGCTGCTCAAATATTTGGCCATCTGTACAGACGATCTCCTCATGACCCACTTCAATATGAGCTGGCGAGAGGCCAGAATGTGTGAATGGAAACGTGAACAGCTCTTCCGAGTGTCCAAGTGTGGGATCATTAATGTCCGAGGAGGACGTGTACTCAGCCTGGTGGTAGGAAGGAGGATCAGGTTCAGAAATGTGCGGTGCAGTATCACGGCTACTGACACTTGACCGTGTGGAAGACAGAGTGTTTGTGGTGGTGCCAATCTGACTGGAAGCATTATCCGCTATCCAACTAACAACCTGTTGACACTGGTCTTGGTTCAAGAGCGGTGTACTGCTGCGGTCCCCAAGAATTTGGGACAGGACGTGCGAGCGACTAGATGTGGCCCTTTGTTGTGGCGAAATTAGAGCTTGCCCACGACCTCGGCCTCTGCCTGCACCACCATCACGTCCACTTCCTTGTTCCTTGCCAATGCCCTTGCGCATTTTGCAATGCTGTGCACTGCTGACGTGTATATTCACTACTTGTGCGTTATATCAAAGTTTCTGGAAATTGCACACAAGTGCACCTGTACGCTGCCACCGACAGGCACACACGTGCGGTTTTTAAATGCAAGCACGGACGCACTAAGAACCTAACACAGGTTTTAGGAGCAAAAATTAAGAACTCTGACACTATCAGCCACTGCTGACTGACGTGTATTATACACTACACTTGTGCGTTATATAATAGTTTGGTAAAAACGCACACCAGTGCACCTGTACGCTGCCACCAACAGGCACACACGTGCGGTTTTAAAAACCAAGCACGGACGCAATAATAACCTAACACAGGTTTTAGGAGCAAAAATTAAGAACTCTGACACTATCAGCCACTGCTGACTGACGTGTATTATACACTACACTTGTGCGTTATATAATAGTTTGGTAAAAACGCACACCAGTGCACCTGTACGCTGCCACCAACAGGCACACACGTGCGGTTTTAAAAACCAAGCACGGACGCAATAATAACCTAACACAGGTTTTAGGAGCAAAAATTAAGAACTCTGACACTATCAGCCACTGCTGACTGACGTGTATTATACACTACACTTGTGCGTTATATAATAGTTTGGTAAAAACGCACACCAGTGCACCTGTACGCTGCCACCAACAGGCACACACGTGCGGTTTTAAAAACCAAGCACGGACGCAATAATAACCTAACACAGGTTTTAGGAGCAAAAATTAAGAACTCTGACACTATCAGCCACTGCTGACTGACGTGTATTATACACTACACTTGTGCGTTATATAATAGTTTGGTAAAAACGCACACCAGTGCACCTGTACGCTGCCACCAACAGGCACACACGTGCGGTTTTAAAAACCAAGCACGGACGCAATAATAACCTAACACAGGTTTTAGGAGCAAAAATTAAGAACTCTGACACTATCAGCCACTGCTGACTGACGTGTATTATACACTACACTTGTGCGTTATATAATAGTTTGGTAAAAACGCACACCAGTGCACCTGTACGCTGCCACCAACAGGCACACACGTGCGGTTTTAAAAACCAAGCACGGACGCAATAATAACCTAACACAGGTTTTAGGAGCAAAAATTAAGAACTCTGACACTATCAGCCACTGCTGACTGACGTGTATTATACACTACACTTGTGCGTTATATAATAGTTTGGTAAAAACGCACACCAGTGCACCTGTACGCTGCCACCAACAGGCACACACGTGCGGTTTTAAAAACCAAGCACGGACGCAATAATAACCTAACACAGGTTTTAGGAGCAAAAATTAAGAACTCTGACACTATCAGCCACTGCTGACTGACGTGTATTATACACTACACTTGTGCGTTATATAATAGTTTGGTAAAAACGCACACCAGTGCACCTGTACGCTGCCACCAACAGGCACACACGTGCGGTTTTAAAAACCAAGCACGGACGCAATAATAACCTAACACAGGTTTTAGGAGCAAAAATTAAGAACTCTGACACTATCAGCCACTGCTGACTGACGTGTATTATACACTACACTTGTGCGTTATATAATAGTTTGGTAAAAACGCACACCAGTGCACCTGTACGCTGCCACCAACAGGCACACACGTGCGGTTTTAAAAACCAAGCACGGACGCAATAATAACCTAACACAGGTTTTAGGAGCAAAAATTAAGAACTCTGACACTATCAGCCACTGCTGACTGACGTGTATTATACACTACACTTGTGCGTTATATAATAGTTTGGTAAAAACGCACACCAGTGCACCTGTACGCTGCCACCAACAGGCACACACGTGCGGTTTTAAAAACCAAGCACGGACGCAATAATAACCTAACAGGTTTTTTTGGGGAGCGACAATTACAGTACAGACAAGTCAGACACTATCTGGACTGTTTTACACTGTGTACACCAGCCCCAGATATGAAGGCTGGTATACGGTCACCACTACCCTGCCTGCCTGCCTGCCTGTATACTGCTACAATAGTCCTGACAAGGACTCTTTTGGTCACTAGCCTGTATTCAGACCTGGCTATACCCTGCCTGTATATAGCAACAATAGTCCTGAGAAGGACTCTGCTACTGTACGCCGACCTGGCTATACCCTGCCTGCCTGTATACAACTAGAATAGTCCTGAGAAGGACTTTTGGTCACACTGTTTGCAGCCCTGCAACTGAAAAAGCTATAAAGGGCCGCAAAGCTTTCCCTGAATCAGCGACACTCTCCCTACACTCACTGTCAGAATAGCTGTGAGCAGAGCACAGCGCGCCGGCCGATATAAAGGCTCGGTCACGCTGTGCAGGCCGGCCAATCACTGCAATTCCACAACTAACAGGGCTGTGGCATTGCAGTGGTCTGCCAGCCAATCCCTGCATGAGGGCTGGCTCTCAAAAGAGCGCCAACATGCAGAAATGAAGACCACGAGTAAAGCACGAGTATCGCGAGATTACTCGGTCCCCGCCGAGCAGCCCGAGTACAGTGATACTCGTGCGAGTACCGAGTAGTGACAAGCATGCTCGCTCATCACTAATGTTTATATTTTTATAGTGGTTAGTGTGCAGCTTATTATCTTTATTAAGGGGTTAAGAGCATAAAAATTAAAAGTTCAAAATTGCAAAATGTTCACATTTTTTATAACATTTTAGATATTTTAATGAACACAAATAATATCAAGCAAAATTTTACACTAACATGAAGTACAATGTTTAAAAAAAACAGCCTCAGAATCACTGGGAAATAATGAAGCGTTCCAGAGTTATTACCTTGCAAAATGACACTGGTCATAATTGTAAATTGTAGTCAGGAAGGTGAACATAGGCTCGGAGTGAAGAGGTTAAACACCTGCTGCAATCATGCAACCAGGGTCTGATTTACACTGCCTGTGTTTGGACAGCATTAATTGAGTAATAGGTTCCCTTTAATATTTTAGAAAATGAAGTATGTTTCAACGTATACTGAATATATCATATATCACTTTTTAGCCTCAGACATCCAATTTACCAGAATTAATTATTCTAAGAAAAAAATATGATGTATAGAAAGATGTAAGTGCAAGTATATATATATATATATATATATATATATATATATATATATATATATATATAAATAAATACAAAAGAACATAACATATTACCTACCATTGGGTGGATGAGGAAAAATTTAAGGATGTTTACATACCGCTCATCTCCGCCCCTCCACTTCTATTGGCCGCCTGCCGTGTGACGTTGCTGTGACGCCACACGACCCGCCCCCTTAGGAAGGAGGCGGGTCGCCGGCCAGAGCGACGTCGCAGGGCAGGTAAGTGCGTGTGAAGCTGCCGTAGTGATAATGTTCACTACGGCAGCTCTCACAAGATATCGCATCTGCGACAGGAGCGGGGACTATCGCGCTCGGCATCGCTAGCATCAGCTAGCGATGTCGCAGCGTGCAAAGTAGCCCTTACTGTCAACTGTCCCGTCACTGTCACATTTTTGAACCAACATTGAATTGTTGAAATCTCTAGATCCGAGGCTTGTGTGTTCACTAGGTACGGGAAGGCTCTGTAGTTGTCCTTGAAAAGGTTCTGTATTGTCAGACGCGGAGTTAGACTGTTTATCTCATAAAAACATCACCTAATATGGTATTTGAAATGATGCTATTACAAAATATATTCAGAAAACATTACATAGTTGGATTTTTTTTCTACCCCACTGAATATTAATTTCAAATTAAATAAATGAAAACAATTTTATCTCCTTCATCTCCTGTCACGAACATCTTATTTTAGTCCCAGTCTACAAAGTGAAATACTTATAAACCTTTAGATGAAGCCTAATGCATTTCATTTGTAAGCACACATCCAGTACACACTGAATTTGAATATAAATGGCAGACCCCACGGGTGCCACTCATTATAACTGTTACTTTAAATTGTTGGATTAGTCCAGAACGAGTATGCCATATCATTCTCAATTGTGTAGCACACCAATTTAAGAGAGAATGACTCTCACTTCAAAGTACTGCATGAGACTAAACATCTTCTCCATGGGACATAATGGACCCAGTTGTGTCCTAATAGCTTTCTATTTGCATTAAAGTCGAAATAAAGAGTTTAGATGTTGATAACCCTTATTTTACCTTCAAAGTACAATAAAACTAAATTATCTCTTTAAATCTGGATATTTAATGCACTATTGAGGACAATAAACAGAGAAAACCCAAACCATATAAGGCATCTAGATCAGTTGTACTCCATCTGAGTCATATAATAGAACATTTTCATATAAACAGTATGGCACATGAAAAAGCCATTGTTTTAGCTAATGCCCCTTGATAAAAATAAAATTAATTTGATGAAATAATTTTTTGCAGCAGTAAAAGTTAATAAGACTATGTGGTCATCCTCATTTCTACATTCAAACAATGATGTTGATGATGATGATGATGATGATGATGATGAAGCAATAGTTTAATTCATCACCTGTGCAAACAACATCAAAAAATATTTGGGTAGCAATAATTAATTGAGAGACTTAAAGTGTCTTGTCCACTGAGAAAAATACACACACTATATATGTATATATATATATATATATATATATATATATACATACATATATATATATATATATATATATATATATATATATATATATATATATATATATATATATATATTTATATAGATGAGATGGACGTGTATATATATATATATATATATATATATATATATATATATATATATATATATAATGTCCATCTCATACATAAATTTGACTTGCAGCTATTAAGCATATGATTAGCTATAAAGATTCTTGTCATGTCCCTGCATTGTTACTGTTTTGCTCTTAAAAGTCAAAATTTAATTTTTTATTATTTTGTTAGTATTTTGTAAATCTCCTTGGGCTTTCAACACTGCCTGAATCCTTCTGGACATGTTTTTGATCAGATTGGAACAATTCACGACTAAAATCAAATCCCAGGTCTCTTCTACATGTTCCCAATGTTGGTGCATACTGATCAACTCACTTGAGTATGTATACAGCGCTCTTTTGAACGCTACCCATAAGTGTTCAATTGGGTTCAGGTCTGGGAACTGTTGGGGCCATTCCAACACCTCTACTTCATTGTCATTGAACCATTTCTTTGCCAATCTTGATGTATGCTTTGGGAAATGGTCCTGCTAGAACACTATGTCATCCTTTTCAAACCCATAGAATTTGAGTGTAAGAAGTAACTCACCTTGTAGGATACTCACATATACCTCAGAATTGAGCCCCACATTAATCCTGGTCAAGTATCCATCACCTTTGGTTGGGAAATAACATATCCTGAGGCTTCCTACACTGAACCTGACAGATCTTTCATTTTCTTGATCTGTTAGCCTGTTAGCCCCTTTTTCCTTTATTTCTTCCAGATGGATTTGCACCCATCAAAGCCTAATCTACTGACTTTCGTCTCATCGCTCCAAATCACCAGTTTCCAATCTTTTACTATCAACTTTCCGTACTTATTTGCAAACTTGAGCTGATGCTTCCTATGATCATATTGAACTCGAGGATTCTTCACCTTTTTTAGGGCCACAATTCCAGAGTTGTGTAATATGCATCGCATTGTGCTTGTATGATGTCTGTGACCTTCCTATTATGAAGTACACAGGCAACCTCCAATGCCGTGTTTTTCATGCCAGAGCTGATAGACCTTGTGATGAGCTGAGTTGTTGACTCTGATATTTTGCCGATACATCTACCTCTTGGCTTTTGAATGGATGGATGGACTTCATTTTTTATTCTTACAAGTGTGATGGCATCAACATGATTCAGTTTGGCAATTTTCTTTGCCAAGAGGACCGCTATCGATGAACTTTATGATGTTCTTTCTCTTCTCTTGGGAAATTGTTTTCATGTCTCGATTCAAACCTGTAATTGTACTCTTGGAATCAACTTAATAAAACAGTGAGCTATTAGTAAATGGGTGAACAGGTTGTAATTTGTAGTACAGAAGAAGAAAAAAAAAATCAAACACCTGGAGCAAAACAGTAGCAGTTTAATAACATGAAAAGAATCTGCATTACTAATCATATGTTAAATAGTTGTAAGACACATTTATGTAGGAGCGAGCTAAGATGATTGTCCATAAAATGAAGGTAGTCTCTTACTCAAAGATGTAGTGAGTGGTGAGAAATGGAGCCTGAAAGCGAATGTTAAAATTTCAAAGCATCATTACACTTTTGTTTTTTTGTTTGTCACTCAATTATATATATATATATATATATATATATATATATATATATATATACTAGAAGGTGGCCCGATTCTACGCATCGGGTATTCTAGAATTTACGTATTGTGTAGTTCATGTATGATTTTTATTATATATATATATATATATATATATATATATGTTGTTGTGTGTAGTTACCAAGTGTTTGTGTAGGGGCTGTACATGTTCTGGGTGTTGTCTGGGTGTGACGGGCGGTGAGAGCGGTGTTGTATGTGTGTTGCGTGTGTTGCGTTGTTTGTGGAGCGCTGTGTGTCTGTAGCGTTGTGTGTGTGTTGCGCGTTTGTGTGTGTGTGGTGTGTTTTGGGGGAGGTATGTTTTGTGCAATGTGTGTGTTGTGCGGTATGTGCGTATATTTGTGTGTGCCGCGGTGTTTGTGTGTTGGGTGTTGTGTGTGTGCAGCGTTGTCTGTGTGTGTGGGTGTCTGTGTAGGGCAGTTGTTTGTGGTTCCCAGTGTGTGTGTGTGTGGTGTGTGGTGTGTTGTGCAGTGCACGCGCGTGTGTGTGTGTGTTGGGGGGAGGTGCGCACTCCCAAACGTGCTCCATCCCCCATGCAGCGCACTCCCCATCGTGCTCCATCCCCTATGCTGCGCACCCCCCATCGTGCTCCATCTCCCATGCTGCGCACTCCCAAACGTGCTCCATCCGCCATGCTGCGCACTCCCAAACGTGCTCCATCCGCCATACTCCGCACTCCCCATCGTGCTCCATCCCCGATGCTGCGCACCCCCCCCATCATGCTCCATCCCCGATGCTGCGCACTCCCCCATCGTGCTCCATCCCCCATGCTGCACCAGCATCAGCCTCTCTGCCCCCATCAGCTTCTCTGCCCCCAGCATCAGCCTCTCTCCTCCCAGCATCAGCCTCTCTCCTCCCAGCATCAGCCTCTCTCATCCTAGCATCAGCCTCTCTCCTCCCAGCATCAGCCTCTCCTCTCTGTCCCCAGCATCAGCCTCTCTCCTCCCAGCCTTCCCCAGCATCAGCCTCTCTCCTCCCAGCCTCCCTCCTCCCACCCTCCCCCAGCATCAGCCTCCCTCTCCCAGCCTCCCCCAGCATCAACCCCCCCCCCCAGCATCAGCCTCTCTTCTCTCAGCCTACCTCTCCCAGCCTCCCTCCTCCCAGCCTCCCTCAGCATCAGCCTCCCTCTCCCAGCCTCCCCAAGCATCAGCCTCCACCAGCATCAGCCTCTCTCCTCCCAGCCTCCCCCAGCATCAGCCTCCGCCAGCATCAGCCTCTCTCCTTCCAGCCTCCTCCAGCATCAGCCTCCCTCTCCCAGCCTTCCCCAGGATCAGCCTCTCTCCTCCCAGCCTCCGTCCTCCCAGCCTTCCCCAGCATCAGCTTTCCCCTCCCAGCCTCCCTCAGCATCAGCCTTCCCCAGCATCAGCCTCTCTCCTCCCAGCCTCAGCCTCTCTTTTTTCTTTTCTACCTCCCCCAGCATCAGCCTCTCTCCTTCCAGCCTCCCTCAGCATCAGCCTCCCCTTCCAGCCTTCCCCAGGATCAGCCTCTCTCCTCCCAGCCTCCTTCCTCCCAGCCTCCCCCTCCCAGCCTCCTTCAGCATCAGCCTTCCCCTCCCAGTCTCCCCCCAGCATCAGCCTCCCCCTCCCAGCCTTCCCCATGATCAGCCTCTCTGCTCCCAGCCTCCTCCAGCACGCCGTGCTCCTCTGCCGACACTCACACACCCGATCGCATCCACTCACACACACCCGATCGCATCCACTCACACACACCCGATCGCATCCACTCACACACACCCGATCGCATCCACTCACACACACCCGATCGCATCCACTCACACACACCCGATCGCATACACTCACACACACAGACACTGACGATATCGCACATACGCGCTCACACTCACAACATCCGGAGATACCACATGCCTCTGGCCATGTGATCCTCCGTCAGGTCCTGGAAGGTCACAACAGCACAGTATCGAGGCCGAGAAGCAAGCGATATCGCCGGATGCTGTGAGTGTGTGGATGCGATGTGAGGTGTGTGTGAGGTGTGTGTGAGGTGTGTGTGAGGTGTGTGTGAGAGTGAGTGTGATCTGATGTGTGTGTATGTTTGTGTGTGTGCAGCAGGACCTTGATGCGCTTGTAACCATGCGAGTATAGTACTCACCTCCGTGACAGCCGTGTCAGTTCGGGGAATGCGCGGGGGGAGGGAGGGGGGCGGGGCCAGAGCTAGCGTGCATTGCGTGAGGGGGGCGGGGCGTGGCGTGGCCGAATTGCCAATGCCTGCAGGGTGCCGGGGCGAGAGGCCAATCTGTGGGGGGGCAGAGCCTGGGCGAGCGGCTGGCCAATCCGTGTGGGGGCGCAGCCTGGGTGAGCGGCCAATCCGTGTGGGGGGCGGGGCCATGGCGAGCCCGCTCGCACAGGCTCCGCCCCCCCACAGATTGGCCTCTCGCCCCGGCACCCTGCAGGCATTGGCAATTCGGCCCCGCCACGCCCCGCCCCCCTCACGCAACGCACGTTAGCTCTGGCCCCGCCCACCTCCCCCCGCGCATTCCCCGAACTGAGACGGCTGTAACGGAGGTGAGTACTGTAGTCCCCCCCCGCGCATTCCCCGAACTGACACGGCTGTCACGGAGGTGAGTACTGTACTTCCGGCCCCCCTCTCTCCCCCCCCGCGCATTCCCCGAACTGACACGGCTGTCACGGAGGTGAGTACTGTACTCCCCTCCCCCCGTCCCCCATCCCCCGCTCGCACGGGAGTGGTGTGGGCTCCCGTGCGAGCGGGGGACGGGATACGTTGGCATGGTTACAAGCGCATCAAGGTCCTGCAGCGTGCGGAAGATCCACACACACACACATAACAGCACACACACGTGCACACACATCAGATCACACTCACTCTCACACACACACCTCACACACACCTCACACACACCTCACACACACCTCACACACACATCACATCGCATCCACACACTCACAGCATCCGGCGATATCGCTTGCTTCTCGGCCTCGATACTGTGCTGTTGTGACCTTCCAGGACCTGACGGAGGATCACATGGCCAGAGGCATGTGGTATCTCCGGATGTTGTGACTGTGAGCGCGTATGTGCGATATCGTCAGTGTCTGTGTGTGTGAGTGTATGCGATCGGGTGTGTGTGAGTGTATGCGATCGGGTGTGTGTGAGTGTATGCAATCGGGTGTGTGTGAGTGGATGCGATCGTGTGTGTGAGTGTCGGCAGAGGAGCACGGCGTGCTGGAGGAGGCTGGGAGCAGAGAGGCTGATCTTGGGGAAGGCTGGGAGGGGGAGGCTGATGCTGGGGGAGACTGGGAGGGGAAGGCTGATGCTGAAGGACGCTGGGAGGAGGAGGCTGGGAGGAAGGAGGCTGGGAGGAGAGAGGCTGATCCTGGGGAAGGCTGGGAAGGGGAGGCTGATGCTGAGGGAGGCTGGAAGGAGAGAGGCTGATGCTGGGGGAGGCTAGAAGGAGAGAGGCTGAGGCTGGGAGGAGAGAGGCTGATGCTGGGGAAGGCTGATGCTGAGGGAGGCTGGGAGGGGAAAGCTGATGCTGGGGAAGGCTGGGAGGACGGAGGCTGGGAGGAGAGAGGCTGATCCTGGGGACGGCTGGGAGAGGGAGGCTGATGCTGGGGGAGGCTGGAAGGAGAGAGGCTGATGCTGGGGGAGGCTGGAAGAAGAGAGGCTGATGCTGGGGGAGGCTGATGCTGGGGGAGGCTGGGAGGAGAGAGGCTGATGCTGGGGAAGGCTGGGAGGAGAGAGGCTGATGCTGGGGACAGAGAGGAGAGGCTGATGCTGGGGACAGAGAGGCTGATGCTGGGGACAGAGAGGCTGATGCTGGGATGAGAGAGGCTGATGCTGGGATGAGAGAGGCTGATGCTGGGAGAAGAGAGGCTGATGCTGGGGACAG